>NC_136061.1:599709904-600038843 GCF_964261635.1 Lissotriton helveticus | reverse complement strand
CAAACAGGATGGCAGGTCTGGCTGGAGGCTATGACTGAGTTGTTATGAGTGGTATCATCAAGTACGTATTTTACATGTCATGAGTAATGTAGTATGTGAGAATACGCAGTATATAATGGGGTGTAAGTTATACTTGGTTCCCAAAACTATAACTGGCGCATTTCAGTGTTTTTTATATGTCAGCTCATGTCTCGTTCAAACACCTAACTATATTGTCACTTTAACTGTTGTTTTTTAGTGCACTTCTGGGGGCCGGGGAAGGGATTAGATGTACTCAAGGTTTTAGCACCTAACGTAACTATAGCTTCACCTTAAACTGTGCTTTTTATTACCCAGTGATGGTCGCCAATGGGTAGTTATAGTTAGGACCATGTTTCCATAGGAAAATCATTTTTTGTTTTCCTAATAACTTTGGCACCATTTGACAAATCTTCACAAAACTTACCCCCCAAAATGTTCTTCTACTTTAGCTCCTTGCTTGAGATTTACAGAGTGATCTGTCAAGTGGGGGCGGGGGGCCCTGGGAAATAATACATAGCTACAGCTCAGAACAGCTGAATAGGATTACACCAAAATTTGTAGAAAGCTAAATCATGGCTTAGAAAGTGTTCTTTTGTGATATGGTGTAAATCCATTCAGTAGTTTTTGAGACATTAAGGTAAAAAAAATTGTGCATCAGCTTTGTAATTGGCTGGCTGCAATCTGTAGGAACAGGTGCAGCTGCCATGTCAGGACTCAGGGTTGGTCCCAGAGTCCTAAAAAAGTAAACAAAAACATATAAAGTGGCTGGGTAGGGGTACCCTGACCCCCTGGCCTTGGGCAGGGTGAGGCAAGGTCCCAGAAGGACCCCTCATTAGGTCACATTTTAAAATATTTTTGTTTCAAACATAGTTTTTGGGGGTTCCGTGGATCCCGGATCCACTGCAACACCCAGTGCGAAACCTTTGGGGCTTCGCTCCGCATACGCTGATTTGAAGTGATGCTCCACAGGTGTACACTGAGCATTGAGGCAGTTGTGTGGTTCCACGGAACCTAACAAAATATAAAAAGGGGGATGGGCACCCAACCCTATGCAACACACGAAGATATTCATCTTACTATGTGTTAAAAGAAAAAAGAAATTCCCTGAAATAAAACAAAGGTTAAAGTGTTGTTATAGTTAGGAATTTTCAATAATATCTTACTTTATAATAAATAAACCTTAACAATTCACTGAAAAACCAAAGGTTAAAAAGATGTTATAGTTAGGTGAAAATGTCAGTTAAAACGTGCTGTTTTAAACAAGCAAAACCACACCAGATATAGTTATCTTAAGTCGCTATAATTTGTGCCCTAAAGTAACTATGCCTCTCGTACCCACATGCACAGAGTTGTCAAAAATTATATCATTTCAGATGTTACAGTGATGTTATCAGTGATGTAATAGAGCATGCTATAAGTGATGTAATACGTTAGTAATTAGCAGTGCATTGTGAGGGTGTGAGTTATAGTTACGTCAGGCAATGTGTTGTATAGTTACTTGTGATAACTAGAACTGATGAATTTCAGTGGTTTTGTTTGATTAAAGCAGTAACTGGCATTTTCAGCTAACTATACCATCACTATAGCTTTTGTTTTTTTAGTGAAAAACACACACATATATATATGTATATATATATATATATATTTATGTGTGTATTTGTGTGCGCGTGTTTGTAGATAGGGATATATAGATGTATATATAGATATTGATCTATATCTAAATATATATAGTGATTCATCTATCTATAATATCTATATCTAGATAGATAGATAGATAGTTATATATATATATGTGATCAAGGCTCCGCTGAGCCGAAACGTCTGTGACTCTTTCTGCACAATAAACTTGTAAAGTACCTCGAGGTCCGTGTCCGGTGTCTACTTGCTGGCAGAGGTAGCTGCGTGAGCTTGTGAGGAAACGGAGTTAGGATATATATATATATATATATATATATATATATATATATATATATATATATATATATATATATATATATTATATATATTAGAAGGCTGTTAAGTAGCTGAGAAGATTAGTAGGATAAGTAAACAGACATGGAAAAGGGATGCTTTACTTATCTGTACTTATGCAAATGTTTTTACATACCTTGGGGTGGAGATATCAAGTAAACTTGGTTGGTCGAGACACATTGAGAAGGCGGTGTTGAAACACCAGCAGATTTCAGGAGCCCTCAGGGTAGAGCAAGTAAAATCCAAAACTAGGCCTATAAAACCTGTTCTTATGGTTTATGACGCAAAAGCCTTGGGCGCAACCCTTTATGGGGCTGAAGTCTGGGGCTTTGAGAGTCTTACTACCCTCCAAAGATCTGAGAACAGGTTTGTGAGAGGGATAACTAGTCTCCCCCAAAGCACCCCATTAATACCGCTTGGCTTTGATCTAGGCAGAAGATCGCTTAGTGACCGTGCCCGATTGAGGCCTATCCTCTATTGGAGACGGCTATGGACAACCGTGGAAATAAGACACTACGCTGAGGGGTTCTTAGCACTAGCCAAATCAGATGTTTTTCGAAAAATTACATGGCTAAAAATGCTAAGGGACGTCCTTGCTGAGCTTGGGCTCTCCAAACTTTGGGAAAATCCCCTCGGGGAAGTATTCCCTAGTAAATCCAGTATCAAAGAAATATATTGGGATTACATTGATCAGAAGCTTTGGAGGAGCGTAACCTCGGATTCCATGGGGGGTAGATTTTTGGAAATTAAATCAAGACCAGCCCTAGAAAAGTATTGGGACTTTATAACTGTTCCACTAGACAGGAAAATATTTTTCCAGTTAAGGGCAGGTTCTCTCCCCTTGAGGTGTTTGACGTCCAGTTGGAGAACTAGTAGTAGTTCGTGCTGCCCGTCATGTGGAGCCCCCAACGAAAGCATCGCACATTTTCTTTTTTTATGCGCGGCTTATGCAAACCCAAGAAAATCTTGGTTGGCTCCTGTCTGTAGGAACCTTGGTGTCCTAAGTGGTATTGAGGGGTTGAGAATTGTCTGTTCTTCCACTGAAATGTCCATCGTAGTTGGAACGGCAAAATATCTGGGGTGGGCATGGTCCATAAGGAGGAGGGCTCTATCCTCTAATGTGTTTTGAATTTTATCTCTTCCGCTTGTTTGATTTATCCTTGCCAATGCCTACTGGGAGATAGATATGAATTTTAACCACAAAATGCTGCTAACATGTATGTCAAGAGTTTTGATTGTATAAACTTGGGAATGGCCCGTAACGCGGAGGATTCTCTACTTTAACATGCATCTAGTTTCAGCACTTTATGAGAAAGCTTATTTTAACTCTAATTGGTAACAATTTTTATGTCTATGTACTATGTATTTTTAATTACAAATTCATTGTTATCGAATGTATGAAGTTTTAAAACTGTATAAATTTATATCTGTGTGCTTTTATGAGTGTATAACTCGAATAAAGCTTTTTCAATCCAATCTATATTATATATATTAGAAGGCTGTTAAGTAGCTGAGAAGATTAGTAGGATAAGTAAACAGACATGGAAAAGGGATGCTTTACTTATCTGTACTTATGCACACGTATCTCTCTTTATCTATTTTATTGCCAGTTTAAGACTACATTATGCCTCAAATTACTGAAACCCAATACCAGTCTTCATATTTTTACACCACAGGTTTCTTGCCTTCACTAACGTCTCAGTGCTTATTTACTATAGCCTGCTCCTTAAGAACCGCTTTAAATTCAACAACTCCAATTCCAAAAATCAACGTTCAGGAATGCCACACTTTTGTCTTGCATACAAAATGTTAGCACTCTAGTTGCTCATTAGTTGCAGTAGATTGCCAAGGTGGTAACTGGCAGACTGCTGTTAGTGTTGGAAGTGCAGGTTGCTCTCTGCATTTCAGAATGATTTACTGACATCAAATAGGAAGATATTTGATAACTCTTAGAAAATGTCATTTTTGCTTTTGAAGCACCTTCATAACTTGTATGAGAAAATCATGAGAGAAAATGCTTTTCTGTAACAAATTCTTGATCAAATCCTAGCAGATGGTCAGTATTTTTCTCAGAGTGAGAGCTCCAGAGAACTCACCAGAATTCTTAAAATGAGTATAACACCATCAACAAATGATTTACATTGTGACTAAAATCTGTTATCACTCCTCAAATGTGCTCTTTTTTGTGACTCTTAAAAACAGGCTTTCAATACAATGCATTTCAATAGGTACTATGACCCTGAGTCCTGTAATGGCACTTTTGGGATCCCCATTTTGAGTATGAGCTTGGGCAGCGCATGCGCTGTGAGGTAAGCTGTATGAGGTAGGGACTTGAAGCCCCACCCAGTCTCCCACCACATTTTTCTTAGGTTGTGTCATTGTCCACTGTAAACTGTGGCTGTTCATTGGTCAAAAGGCTTACTAATCCCTCCTTAGTACTGCTGTGTCTCATTTTGTAGCCTCCCAATGCGACACCCCCTGTTACGTGTGCTGTTGCTCTGTAGGCTTTAATTACAGCCTCCAAGCACTATTTTCTCAGATAGCTTTGTCCTTCCTGCTTTTGCAGTCAGCAAACGCTCTATCCTAATGCTTTTTTTAAATTGTTATAGAACACATTTGCAATGCAATAGGTCTCGCATGTGCGAGAGTTTAAGCTATTGGCATTGCAATTTAAAAACAAAACATGAATAAAAGGCATTGCCATTTACAATGGCAACAGCTCAAACTCTCATAAATGTGAGACCTATAATATTGCAAATGCTTGTTTTCTTGGCTCCCTATTTGAAGGATCAGCATGAAGCTTTTTTTGAAGGATCCGGCGTGGATGAGCTTTTATTCTGGAACGTTTTGTGCAGTTTTTGAAACGGAGGCAACGTTATGAAACAAAACAAAAAACTACCTTCCTATAGAAACTGTGACCTAACTATATCTACAGAGTTGTTTGATATATATATACGCACACATACATACACATTCTTTAAAACACATAGGCACACTTTGGGCACTTTTGTTCCACAAAATGCTGTACCGTGTGATATAAGATCCCCCATGTTACACAAGGAATGATGAAATACGAAAAAAAATACCATAGTACACCGATAAATGCCTGTTTTATCTTCACAAAACACTTTTCTGGCAGTATTATGTTATTTAAATCCAGTTGAGCATGAAAGAACAATTTTGTGAAATTTGCAAATTCTGTTGCAAGTATGGTAAATCCATCATCTTGCGATAAACACTGCAACTTTAGAATTGTTCGGTTGCACATACCCTTATCATTATCTATTGTTTTATCAAAATAATTTCTTTATGAAAGGTAAACAAAGCAAAAACAGTGTAACTCCAAATAGAGTCCATTGTTAGCTGCACTTTGAAGAAAACAGCCTATTCAAGCCAAATACCTTTAAAACATTGCCATATAAAACAAATGCATAGTATATATCTTCATGGATTCTGGTAGCCCATCAGGGGTCATGGATATGGAGTAAAAACTGTAACTCCATACTTACCTATGGGCCACGGGAAGCTGCAATTTTAAGGACCTGTGGCTGATTCACAAACCCGTGCACGAATTGGTTTGTACACCTCCATTTGAACAGTCTCAAATGCAATTCTTTGAGATATGCACCTGATAATTAGTTTGTGCATATGCCCTCTGTTTTCACTAGTGCAAATGCTCAACTTAAGTTTTCATCATTTTATAATGTTTCTCCCAATCAGATTATGAAAAAAAACTTGTGTTGTATTTTTACCACATTCCTCGGAACCACTCTTAAAGTGTGCGGTAGCTGGTGAAAAATGTAACGTGAGCACATGTGCTAATTACGTCATAGCTTTTTTCATTAGTCCCAGAAGCTGTGGCCACACCTATGCAAGCGATGGATTTGGGCCCAGATCTTTTGACTGGGGGAGTGTGTGACATTGATCCACATTCAGTCCATCACTTGTTGTTTTTGCAATTGCCGCCCTAAGTGCGCTGGGGATGCCCAGACGTGGGTCCCAGGCACTCCACACCACTTGGAGTCAAGCTAGCCGGGCTGAAGAGAGGTGTTACCTCGAAACCGGTCCGGTCCTCGGATGCTTGATTCCGTTCTGGCAAGGACATGGCTTTTGTAGTTCGGACTGGACTGTTCCCATGGGGCAACAGGGTCAGAGCTGATTTGCATATCGCCATTGTCTAACCCAGGGTGGTGTGGAGTGCAAAAAAACGATGGATTTGGGCCCAGATCTTTTGACTGGGGGAGTGTGTGACATTGATCCACATTCAGTCCATCACTTGTTGTTTTTGCAATTGCCGCCCTAAGTGCGCTGGGGATGCCCAGACGTGGGTCCCAGGCACTCCACACCACTTGGAGTCAAGCTAGCCGGGCTGAAGAGAGGTGTTACCTCGAAACCGGTCCGGTCCTCGGATGCTTGATTCCGTTCTGGCAAGGACATGGCTTTTGTAGTTCGGACTGGACTGTTCCCATGGGGCAACAGGGTCAGAGCTGATTTGCATATCGCCATTGTCTAACCCAGGGTGGTGTGGAGTGCAAAAAAACGATGGATTTGGGCCCAGATCTTTTGACTGGGGGAGTGTGTGACATTGATCCACATTCAGTCCATCACTTGTTGTTTTTGCAATTGCCGCCCTAAGTGCGCTGGGGATGCCCAGACGTGGGTCCCAGGCACTCCACACCACTTGGAGTCAAGCTAGCCGGGCTGAAGAGAGGTGTTACCTCGAAACCGGTCCGGTCCTCGGATGCTTGATTCCGTTCTGGCAAGGACATGGCTTTTGTAGTTCGGACTGGACTGTTCCCATGGGGCAACAGGGTCAGAGCTGATTTGCATATCGCCATTGTCTAACCCAGGGTGGTGTGGAGTGCAAAAAAACGATGGATTTGGGCCCAGATCTTTTGACTGGGGGAGTGTGTGACATTGATCCACATTCAGTCCATCACTTGTTGTTTTTGCAGTTGCTCTGTAGGCTTTAATTACAGCCTCCAAGCACTATTTTCTCAGATAGCTTTGTCCTTCCTGCTTTTGCAGTCAGCAAACGCTCTATCCTAATGCTTTTTTTAAATTGTTATAGAACACATTTGCAATGCAATAGGTCTCGCATGTGCGAGAGTTTAAGCTATTGGCATTGCAATTTAAAAACAAAACATGAATAAAAGGCATTGCCATTTACAATGGCAACAGCTCAAACTCTCATAAATGTGAGACCTATAATATTGCAAATGCTTGTTTTCTTGGCTCCCTATTTGAAGGATCAGCATGAAGCTTTTTTTGAAGGATCCGGCGTGGATGAGCTTTTATTCTGGAACGTTTTGTGCAGTTTTTGAAACGGAGGCAACGTTATGAAACAAAACAAAAAACTACCTTCCTATAGAAACTGTGACCTAACTATATCTACAGAGTTGTTTGATATATATATACGCACACATACATACACATTCTTTAAAACACATAGGCACACTTTGGGCACTTTTGTTCCACAAAATGCTGTACCGTGTGATATAAGATCCCCCATGTTACACAAGGAATGATGAAATACGAAAAAAAATACCATAGTACACCGATAAATGCCTGTTTTATCTTCACAAAACACTTTTCTGGCAGTATTATGTTATTTAAATCCAGTTGAGCATGAAAGAACAATTTTGTGAAATTTGCAAATTCTGTTGCAAGTATGGTAAATCCATCATCTTGCGATAAACACTGCAACTTTAGAATTGTTCGGTTGCACATACCCTTATCATTATCTATTGTTTTATCAAAATAATTTCTTTATGAAAGGTAAACAAAGCAAAAACAGTGTAACTCCAAATAGAGTCCATTGTTAGCTGCACTTTGAAGAAAACAGCCTATTCAAGCCAAATACCTTTAAAACATTGCCATATAAAACAAATGCATAGTATATATCTTCATGGATTCTGGTAGCCCATCAGGGGTCATGGATATGGAGTAAAAACTGTAACTCCATACTTACCTATGGGCCACGGGAAGCTGCAATTTTAAGGACCTGTGGCTGATTCACGAACCCGTGCACGAATTGGTTTGTACACCTCCATTTGAACAGTCTCAAATGCAATTCTTTGAGATATGCACCTGATAATTAGTTTGTGCATATGCCCTCTGTTTTCACTAGTGCAAATGCTCAACTTAAGTTTTCATCATTTTATAATGTTTCTCCCAATCAGATTATGAAAAAAAACTTGTGTTGTATTTTTACCACATTCCTCGGAACCACTCTTAAAGTGTGCGGTAGCTGGTGAAAAATGTAACGTGAGCACATGTGCTAATTACGTCATAGCTTTTTTCATTAGTCCCAGAAGCTGTGGCCACACCTATGCAAGCGGATGTGTGCAAACCATTTTTTACAAGGGCACATTGTTCATTACATGCCCCCTTTCGTCCAGCTGGACTCTAACAACTTATTTCATTTTCTCTTCATCGCCTTCTCACTTACACTACGAATGCCTGAACATGGAAATATAGCACGGTACAGGATCAATCAATGACAAATGTATGGGTTCGAATTATGGCGGTGCTATGATTGTGTAGGCCCAGGATGAATGAACGCTGATAATGATTTTTCCCTTATTTCTTCCATCCTTCCCTTATCTTTCCATTTTTTATTTTATCTCCTTTACTTCCTATGTGTTTTTTTCTATCTGTCCGCTTCCACTGTCGTTTTCTTCGCGATATTCTTTTCTTCCTTTATATCCTCCTCCTTGTCTTTATTATTCTTTTATTTTTTGTTTCCTTCCCTTCTTACTTTCCAGCACCTCTTTCTGTTTTACTCTTTTCTTCTAACTCTCCCCGCTTCTTTACATCTTCATCTGTTCATTGCTTTCTTGATTTTTTACCTTCAGTTTCTGTTTTCGGGCTCTTTCTTTCCCATGACTCATTTTCTTTTACCCTCTTTTTCTTTTGTACTTCTCGAATCTTCTTTCCCTTTTTCCCTTTCCTAAAATCTTTCCTTCATTCCTGCATCGTCCTACCTGTCTTTCGTAACAACCTCTAGCGTTTCCTCTTGTTGCGCGTCTTCATTTTCTTATGCTTTATTCTCCATAATTTCTCTCTCTCTTGCCGCCTCCCTCTCTCTACAAGGAGTCATCTCAGGAAATCGTATATTTGTCTTTTTGATGGATGTTTTAGCTAATCAAAACTAATCCGAGCCACTGCAAACAGTGACTTGAAACATTGGGCTGATGTGCCTGGCGCGCTGCTGGAGCCTGCTTTGATATCTGCAGTTGGCCGGGCAGGGCCGCTGTGCCCCCTAGTGTCGCAGCGTGGGCTTCGAGAACGCCACTGCGCATCTCGCCTACTTAGAAAAACAGGTACAGAAGGTAGCAGCCAGGACCATGTCCCTGTATATATGATGCTGTGGACTCTGAAGGGCCAAGTCACGGCTGATGGCATTTATCTTGACATGTGACACCGACACATGCTGTAAGGCACAGTGAAGACGCGGCCTCGCAGTGACAGCGCCCTCTTATGTTAGGATCTCGGTAGAGCAGTGTCTCACCGAAACACATGTTCAGAGTGGACTTATTTGTGTGCAGTTTTATATAGCAGGGAAGTTAGAGGATTTGCCCAAAATCACAGGGTGCTTGAGCCTCCCACCAGACTCGAACCTGGTCCCCCAGCTTGTAGGTCAGCTGCTCCAGCCGTTTAGCCACATCTTTAAATACCGAACCAAATATTTGCCTGCGAGTACTTTAAATGGGAATAAATAAGTGCATGTACTCTCTAAATTGAGCTGTGGACAGGGGTGAGTTTGGGGCGGAGCGGGGCGGGGCAAGGGTGAACAATTAAATGGATGGAGCTTTACAAGAGGCATTTCTGGTAACTGGAGTATTCTTTTTTGTCCTTATATGTAGGAAAGTGTCAATTTATTATCTATGAGATTTTCCATGTGTACGGATTATATCAGTGCATGACACATAAAGAAACATTTTGCAATTCTATACCATGAACTGTAAAAAATTTGTGTTGGATCCTAAGAAAGAAAACTTGACAAATGATATACTCTCATTGTAACCTCTATGTTTATCTAATGTTTAATGTATTAGCAGTACGGTCCCCAAAAACCTCAAACCTCAATAGACTGTCCACACTGTCTTTACATAGTTTACTCTAATCCATGGCCTATACTTTGGGGATAATAAACTGTAGGAAGAAGTAAGGTAATACCACTGGCTTTGGCCCTAGAATTAAACAAGGCTCTTTCTAATCAATGGTTTAGCCCATCCCAATACTATACCGCGCTTACACCTCCACAAACTACCTGGGCCTTTTTAGGTAGAGCCGGGGCAACGCATGCGCTGCTGCGAGGCATGAAGTAATGGAGTATGGCTTTGAAGTCTCGCCCACTCTCTGCCCATATTCTTAATTGGCTCGTGTCATTGTCCTTCGTAAACTCTGGCTTCCGAGTCGTCATTCGGCTGGGTAGTCTCTGCTTGGTACCGCCTTGTCTGCATGTGTTACCTACCATATTGACTGGACCTTTTACTTGTCGTCTTACACAGTCTGCTTTATCTTGGCTATGAGCACTATTTTGTTTAATGATTTGCCCCATTCAACCCACTATGTCGCAGCACGCTGCCTGCTTTAATTTTATTTACTAATGGCAGTCCACTTTAACTGTAGCAGCCACTTTTCTTTTTTTCTTTATTTTAGCAGCTTTAAGTATAGCGGCAGCGGTTACTTTTTTTTTTTGTTTGTTTACTGCACCCATGCAGCGCTTTCATAATCATGGAGGCCACGCCCCTTTCTTTAGACCAGCCGCATCTAAAGAAAGGTGCGCGGCCGCTATTAAAGTAAAAGCTCGACATGGGAGCTTTTCCACCCAAAAACATCTGTTTGTCAACTTCACACAAAGATCCTTTTTTGTCAAAGCGCCCCATGCCGTGGTTTCATTTTAATGTCGGCCATGCCCCTTTCGCTCGACGCGGCTTGTCTAAACAAAGGGGCATGGTGAAAGCACCGCATGGGCGCTAGTAAACAAATATTTGCAATGCAGCAGGTCTCGCATTTTCAAGAGTTTAAGCTATTGCATTGCCAAAAGCTCAAGCTCTCATAAATGTGAGGCATATTGCAGTGCAAATGCTTGTTTTTCATCAAGATGAAACGTAACTACTTTCACAAAACCATCAGCATCACAGCCTCAAACTATACGCCAATAGATAAAACTAGGTTAAAATAGGTTAAACAAAAATGGGCAGTTTTAAATGCATGCCTATAGAGCAGCCTGACATGACTATCCCATGGTATGACCTTTAAACGTGTTTGGCTTGTACACACCTTAACATTTAGAAATGTTTAACCACTTTAAACCCTACCAGGCAAAAAAGTCTGTTATAAATTAATATCCCCTTAAAGCCAAGGTGCATTCGTTTTGAGACAGTGCCGCCTCCCCACACAAAAACACAAATCCCCACTGGTGAGATCGGGAGGCCTTGAACTTCTACAAGCTAACCCTGGTGAGTACGATTCAGAAACACGACAGGCTGTCCTGATGCAAGCCCTGAGAGCCGGTAGCTATACACCAGCTAAGGTGACTGGAAACAGCAGCACCTACACATGCAAACATGCACAGGAACATACTGGCACTCGCACACGCTTACAGATGTCAGTACATTTGTGCTTATCTTCACTTATGTGTGCTCTGCTGTGCCTCGATTACCAATTGATCTGCCTCACTGTCACTTTTTCAATCCCTTACACCTCAACCTGGCTACAGAGATGTCCTTACATACCCTGCAGCAACATCAGGTTGCCATCACTTAGGTATCCTGCGAGTGGGGGTAAGCAGCAGATTCTGCGTTGGAGACTAACATGCTTGTCTGCAGCTATTAAGCAGTACCTTTATATTCCACTGTGCTTGCTTTGCTACCTGTATGAGTATTGGTAGTCTTCTTGGCCAAGGAGAAGCGCTGATACTTAAGGGGTGAAAATTCAGAAGTGCCAGTACCCAGTACCGATGAGTACTAGCCCATTTAAGGCACTGCCTCCAACAATTTATTGCTCAGTGTAGTTGAAATACAAAATATCACTTTCTTCTTATTGGAAAAAACAATTTTTTATAAATATTTTCTCCCCAGGAAACAATAGATGCAAACGACTAGTACACATTAAAAAGACAACGTTACTAAGGCGTAGCTTTACTTTTTAAAATGTAATTGTATAACTAGTACCTTATAATTTACAAAATGTACTTGGAAGTTTAAAAAAGAGTTTGGAATGATTATTAAAAAGTTGGAAACATCTTTTAGGAGCTTAAATGAAGAAAAAGTTCATTAAAAGGCTTACGAAATAATTTAGAACAATTATAAAGTTGCAATTGTTTCTAAAAAGGATCTGAAGATGTAAGGATCATCTGCCCTGATGTGTTTTTTTTATTGCTGATTATCCAAAAGTGGTTCTAGGTTTCTGGAGCCTGTATCCCATCTCCATCTAGTGGAGGTTTATGTTGTACTGAAGTCTTAGGGGGTTATACACAGGAATGCCCAATACGGGCTCAGTGTATTTTCCTTACAGTTTTAGAGTCGAACTATGAATGTTCCTAGCCAGCACATGTGGTCATGTAGAAAATCTAGTTACTCAGCTCCTGCAAGACATTTTCTACTCCTATCAGTTTTTGTGGGCTTAAATCACATGAAAGTACAAGTAGAAGAAACGAAAAGGTTATGTAAAAATATATGAAACAGAATATATGGTGATGGCGGCTACATTAAAGTCTTTGCACATTTTGGGAAATCAGTTTACAAAAGAGCCAGAATTCTGGTTGGTGCTTTTTTGGTATATACACCCTGCTACCTGGGGTGTACTGGACAAAACTGGGGAATCCTTGGTCCGCATACTAGTACCCAAAGAAAATACAGAAGCACACAAAGAAGTCGAAAAACATAAAATGAAGTCAATGAAGAACTTTTGCAAAATTGGAGATGTGATTTATTGTTTCCACAGTTACTCACATTCCTTGGTTAAACCGTAATAGACAGGCAGCTGAAACAGAGTAATCTGGATTGAAAAATATTTCGCATGCATAATAATGGCGTCCATTTTCACTCTGTCTCAGAAGACACAGAGAGGGATCCCTTATTGCTAAGGGAATAGGGTTCTAATAACAAGAAAAAAACAAGTCTTCCTTTGGTCAGCCTAATACTAAACACCACTCAAAATCAATCGCCAAGCCACATAATACAGAATCTGATATACACAAGGGAGTCTAGTTATCAGCTCAAAACCAGTAAACCAGAAATATGTTAGTAATAGAAATTATACGTCTTTTTTATTAAAATTGTTAAAAAACATTTATAAAAGTTAAAAATTAAGTTAAAAATCACAAAGTATTTAATTACATCAATTTCATGTACATATAATGAAGCACCAATGTTATAGCCGCATGTAGCAAGAAAACATGCCACCACATACAAAATCAACCAAACAGAAAAATACCATTTAAGACAATAAGAGTAAAACAAGACAATACACTTTGTCATCAAGAAAAACACATTCATGTATATACAACGTTAGGACTGGAACCCGATATGTTGGCAATCATTAACTATCTATGATACCAGCCACCAACATGAATTGTGTACAAAGGCATCGTTGCGTTTTGATGATGATGTCCAAATTATACCATCTTTATCAAGACCAAGATTAGACTCTCATAACACATACACGAAGCCAATCATTGTAGTATACCTGCATATTAAAAAATATATATGTATATATGTCAAAACAATATTAATACCATGAGCACTAACTAATAAAGGACTAGCTATAAAACAGATAACATCCAATTTTCACTCTGCCTTCTACCTGTGTGTTTTTGTGCGGTTGCTTTAGTCCCGGTGCAGGTACCAGTACAGTTGACTCACATGGACTAGAGGGACCACTAGCATGCATGGGCCACCTGATCTCTCTGTTTTCTTTCTGAGTAAGTCAACACAAACACCATTTGCATACAAAAAGTCCCTGCCAAAGTCCTGATTTTTATGTGGAACGCACACTCACGTTGATGTATATTTCACCAGGAATACATTAAACAGTTTCACAAATCCCTACAGTAGCATTAAGTTCTATATGCATTTTTTATTTTAGTGAATTATTTCTTGTAATGGGTCAAATCAGGTTCTTTAGCAACTCCAGCTCTTTTGAATTTCTCGCAGGCTGTTTTCACCAGGTTGTGATTGACCTTGTCTAATACTACTGTTAATGTTGTATTGTTTGTTTTGTAGGATATATATGTGATGGGGTGGAAGAAATTGCCATTTTTTTTCCGAAACATTTTGAACAAATTATATGAAATATTGCTAAATTATACCTCGTGTTCAAAGGTTGTGCAAGACAATAGTAGTCGGGTATTAATAGAAAATGATTATGACCCATGGTTTTATAGTTCCCACAAAACATTTTCTACTTGAACCCGTCTCCTGTCTGCAAAAAAATGTAATGCTCAAAAAATTTCATGACATTCTGAGAAATATGCAAAGCTCACAAGACCATTTCTACTTAAAGAATAAGCAGGCTTAGGTTCATGGAAAATATATGGTTCATATATTATAGTGTCAATGTAGAACCTTAAAGCCACAGTTTTAGTGGAATGTGTCAGTTGGGTAGTTGAGGATGAATTTGAAGTCCTATCTACGTGAAAAGTTGTGAACATAATCACTGTTCATCACACAACACTGTTGGTTATCAAGCCCTTGAGAGGTTATGAAGAAGGTTGTCTGTACACCTATTGAAACAAGATCGGTTAGTTAAGGGGCAGCATTGATTAGGGAAGAACACCAAGTAGACTCTCAAATGTAGCACATTACAGAGTAAAAGGTCACCAAAAGAAACAGGAGTCGGCTTATGATTTATGTATTTCATTCAAAATAGTGAATGTGATTATTGACTACTTGGTCGAGGAAAGCAAGTGTATATATAGGTTTACGGAACTCCAGCAAGTTGTGGAGGTGTCAAAGATACTGTATGTGTGCGTGACAGTGCAAAAACGAGTCATTTGGTTTTCATGGGAATAAGGAATAGGATGGTGGTTAGATATTGTTGACCAAGAGGAGTTGGGTAAGGTGACTATGTATTAGGTCTTGGCAATTGTAGAAGTTATTGGATAGGACTTGCTGTGAGTGGATGTACACCAAACTGGTATAGTAAGTGGTCAGTGAATTGACACATATGGCAGAGTAATAATGATAGTGATGTCCTGGAGTCTATTGGAAGTATTAAAGGTAATAGTCCACAGGTGGCACTGGAGATGCGAACAGAACCTTGAGGGAATAAACTCTTAAATAAGTGCATTATTAGTGTGTCTACATATATGAAGGACTATGTGTTGGAAAACCCTTTAACATGCTTATTAAGGAGGAAAATATTATTTAACACTCAGGTTTAGAATCAATTATTTTGGACTCGTGTTGCTGTCATGTGTTGTTTTGTTTCAGAGATGGGAAGGCCTTATGCTGATTAATCTTCAGGATGGGGATTATTGTTTGGGGTACCATGACATTGACCTGTTGAGGTGCTCTTGTTCTGTCACTGGCTGGCCTTCTCTGGTTACCATTTAACTTCCAGCAGCTTATCGTCTCGTTCGTCATGATTTCACCACAGCAGCCTATCTAAACATATCCGCAAATGGAAAATGTCCTTACGGTGTAAAACAAAATGAAATAGTGAGAAAGTGTGAAAAATAAGGCTAGTCAGGGAGGACTAGAGAGAGGGTAAAATAGTGAACGTGTGAGAGTTAGAGACCATCAGAAAGTGTGCAACAATTAGAGGTTGGGGAGAGGATAGTATAGATAGGTAAATAGTGAGGGAAAAAAGTGAGTAATCTAGGCCACTGGCAATAACTTGAGCCGCATCTCCATCCATTTATTTTGAACACCATGCCGCCTAAGTTTGCACCCAGGCATATGAAAATCAGTCTTGGCCCATAACCAATGGGAACAGTCCAGCCCAAACTGCCAGGCCAGGTCCTCCCTGAAGTGCAATGCATGCAACCAGATCTTGTGTTGAAATAGTTTCCATGTAATGCTTGACGACCACTTAGGTGTGGTTATCATGTTATGGAATGCAGCTAATTATGTTAATTATGTTATATTTTTATTGCAATTACATGCCAAAGTAATAAAAAGAAAAATGAAATTAAGCTGACACAAAAATGTGACCACTATATGCCTGCAATACACATTTTTCAGAATTAAATATGCCCCTTTTAGTAGCGATGTTTTTTTAATCAGCAAGCTTTTCAGTTGTGGCACGTATTTCATTGTTATTATTTGTAAAGGAGGGGGCAAGAATAAATCACCACTGAGCCAAGCAGCTACATTGCTACAATTTAATTTAAAAAATGCGTAATGTAAACTTAAACAAACATTTGGCAAAGCCAGACTTTGCAATTTGTCAATGCTTGTTTTTTTGTCATGGTAGCATTTGTTCATTGTTGGTGAAGCTGCTGGGTGCTCATCAATTAAAAAAGAAAAATTGGCTTAAAGCAAAAATATTTTTGGTCTCCAAAAGCATACGTTACGTTAGTAGTCCAAAGCCCTTAAACTTACTACTTTGTTGGTGAATGTGCTCTTTGTGAAAGTGCAGAACGCCATCACTCCAGGTCAAGTTAGCCAGTGATGCTTTGTCCAATTCTGCATGTAGTAGTAGACGGAAGCAAAATGTGACTGAAACAATAAAAAGCCAATTGAATGAAATGGGCCGGCTGAAAGCCCACATAAATAAGTACATTATACATATAATTATAGTAAAATCAAAAGGTCTTGGCTAAGCGAGACCTAACCAGCATTGGCAGTTCAAATAAGTCACACTTACATTTATATACACAGAGAACGATCTAAATTGCCAATGCATATGTATAGTTTCTGCTGCATTTATTAGGGTCATCTTAAGGTGACCCTGAAATGCAACAAACTTGTGGTGCTTAAATGTGGCTCTGTTACCTCAAAGGGAATGTTTGGAGCAGGACGAATGATGAATCTGCCAACAGCAAAGCCAAAAAACTAATGTGGCAGATAAAACACAGAAGGGCATACAAACAAGTGCAAGGCAACTGATACTGTTATGCAAGTCATCCAATCTTTAACTGGGATTGGCTCTGTGGATATTGTATGCAATGTTGTCTCCTAAGAGACATCTGGTGCTCTATGTAGGAAGACCGCAAAAATGAGATTGCAATTAAATAGCCATATGACTGTTCACCCAACGGGCTGGCATGATATTACCGAGTATTTAAACTTAATAAAAAAAATGTAAGAACTCACCACTTAGAACCAGCATTTTATAGGCAGAACTGAGCAATGGACAAAAGCTGTGTGCAGTTGCTCAACATAAAGGTAGCCCATAGGTAACTCATTGCCCTAGGCTTGATGAGTTGCATATAAAATGTTAATTGCAATTTAACAGACCGATGGATGATTTATTGGGAAAAATAGTCTGGTGACCAGCAAAACCTACTTCAAAGGCACACCTAAAAAGGGAAAACAATGTCCTTTTTAGCCATATCATAATTTACCTGCTCACGGCCAGAGAAATTAGAAGCTTGGCATTTATTAGATGATGCTTGTCCTGATATCAGGGTTGCTGTGTACAGGCGAATGCTGTTCCACGTGACTGGAATCTGCCTCAGCAGTTGCAGTGCAATATTTACAGCAGATGCATATGTCCTCGTTTCATCCTACCCGGCCCATTACTCTTAATAAGCGAAGCAAGGCAGGCCTGGATGTACCGCTGTCATGTGCTAATGAGAATCTTTGGAGAGTCCTTGACTAGGAGGCAGTGGGTCCGGTAACCAGTGAATGTTTTGCCTCGTGGTACCGCAGGACTAGTACATGTATATTAGAGTGCATAGACTCATGAAACAAGCAGGTAATTGTGCAGAAACATACAAAGACAGTGGTTACTAATAACTTTTGCACTTTTTCGCAAAATCATCAGGAAATGTTCTTGAAACATTTACATGTACATCAGTGTCATCTTGAAACGTTTATGTACATTGGTAAATCAGGAGAAAAGGGAAAGAGATGATTCATGGTCAATGGGAAACAAAGATATTTGAATGTGAATGCTGTAGCTGGTGGTGATGATGTCTTATTGGACACAGTTAACAGTGGAATGGAATATTATTTTGGTGGTCCATTGGGAGCATGCGGAGTGTGAAGATGCATAATTAACAAGAGTGGAAATCAAATTGGGTTTATCCTGACTTCCTAGTAGATATGGGCTCGAGAATAACCATTTAAAAAGGCAATTCTTATAGAGAGCGGTGGAGAGACCAGCTGAAGCCATCTGGTTTACACAGTGGTGTAAGATGTTTAATGCAGCACCTTATTCGGGTATTTTAGGGATGATTTACATTTCAGGAATTGGCATGCCTGTAGGACTATCTTTTTAATGATGAGGGGGATGACATACTTGAGCTGAAACATCACTGTACGTTTTGCATAGTTGTAAAACCAGGGACAAGTTAATAGCCATAACCATTTTCAGAAATTGAGTTGCAGAAAGGTTTGTAAGAGAAAAAGGTGGAAGAGTGTGGGAGGGTGTAACAATATTTGAGATTCAGTGCATGATTGGAAAAAGTAGTGTTTTCCACTGGAGCTGAAAAAGTGTTGCATCAGACTTAACTTACACTGAAGAAGCGGTACGATGGTTAGAACAAGTCAATTTTAGTGAACGTGAGGAACTGTTGTGTAAGTTGCGGATGGTGCGTGAAGAATGTGCAATTGACTTGATTGCGTATGTCTTATGGATTGAGACAAACATAACAACATAAAAACAAAAGTGACATCACCATCTGTGCATGGGACTGCTGAGCCTCGGTAATCCTGTTTAGGTTTCATATCTATTCATTGATAAGGTACTTTAAGTGCTATTTTAATTGCCAATGTGTAAGTCAGATATCTTTGTTTAAAAACAGACCTGCAGGCTGTTTACTCCCTGGTAGAGTTAGAAAGTAAATATTGACATCTTACAACATTCATAATGCCAGAAAGCTTGTTCCATGAGTGAATGATGTATTCATACCACTTGCTAGAAATATAACGTGATTTTAAATTGCATGTTTTTCCGAAAAATAAAAAGTCCTGTATTATTTAATTTTAAGTTGTTAATGGAATACACCTTGTTTGTTAAAATACCCCTCACACACCAAAAGGGCCCTTGGTGTCATGCTTCATCATCGGGGTCTTCCCGTCCCGCTGCGGGGCGGGGCAGTGCAGCCAGTGTCTAATAAAAAGTTTTTTTACCACAAGGCCAGGTATTTTTTAATTTCACTCTTCATATCACTCCTGACCCCACTGACACTCACTCCCAACACATAGCACCTCCATCTAAAGGTGCTCCAGCGTAGTCGCTTGTCGCAGCACTGCCCCGCCCCGCAGCGGGACGGGAAGACCCCGATGATGAAGCATGACACCAAGGGCCCTTTTGGTGTGTGAGGGGTATTTTAACAAACAAGGTGTATTCCATTAACATCTGGACATACACCCACCCAACGTGAGGTGGACCCTTTTGATTAATAAAAATCCCAGATAAGAGGAGGACGAGCCCACCTCGGTGCCCATCGGCACCACCTCTTCACTCCCCCTTTTTGATTTCCCTATTATTTAATTTTAAACCTTTAGCAGCCGATTCTGATCCCGCTCGGATGGGCTCCTAGCGGCATCCGCCAGTAGCGAGTCCAAGTCGTACGCATGATTTCCGTGTGACTCGTATAGCTTTACGAGCGAGCAAGTATGATGCGATAATCGACTCGTGCTCCGACCGACTCGTACCCATCAGCTATGCCACCCGAGGAACTCAAAGATGTCGGACGCGTACGGCACAATGCGTTCGATTTCCGGACAGCCATGTACGATGCGCATTGTGAGCAACTGGTGCGAGTTGGAGCCAATGGCTGTAAAAGCTCCTGGAAGCGTACTTTGGGGGTCCGCGCCGGGCCCCCCTTCACCCGGGGCCCTACGACTCGGATGGGGGGGACCCAGGGGTCCTCCTCACCCATGCATGTACGTTGTGGGTGGCACCGATGCAAACGCGTGACCGGGGGCACCCTTTTCCAAGACCTATGTTTATCACAATGGAAGCCTATGTATGCGACGTAGAGCAGGCTCCCATTGACTTCAATGGGGCTCCGAGCGACCCGAGTCTGTCAGCGCTGCAGTGCATCATACTCGGTCGCTCGTAGGCCCGGGGCACGAGTCGATCGGACAGCTCTACGGGACAGAGTTGGTCGTAGGGTTTTCCGAGCGAGATCGGAATCGGCCCCTTTGTTGCAAAATGCTACCAAAAGCGTTTGCAATTTAATTTTGACCTGACCAGTAAAGAGCAGAGGGAAAGTAAGCTTCCTTCTCACTAATAAACCTATAGCAGTTTTGAGGTATGAAAAATGTTCTATGATGCATTCCATTGGAAAAACATTTCTCCCTCAGACTGGATTCACTTCACATCTGATGATTATCCTGCTCTCTAGCTGCTACTTTTAAGGATTGGCGACAGAGTGCCTAATTACTAGGGACGAAGGAATCCCAATTTTTTTGTAGGGTAATCAACTGTGGACACTATGACGACTTTGGCAATAACTTTGTTTTTCACAATTATTTATTTATAATTATGCTATGATTCCCATACAGAAAAACAGCAGTGTTACATAATCACAAGTATCTTTCTACTATTTTATGTAACAAACACTCTGATGGCTTTATGACTGCTGCCACAAAAATACGAAGAGAATAGGAATCTTATCGTCTTGAAGAAAACCATCAACACTTTCTGGGCCTTAAACTTATGGCCGAAACATGTTGACACTAATAAAGAGATTGTGGGGTAATAATTGCTCCTAGACTATTCAATCTGTTATGTTTTTAATCCTGTTAGGGAAACCCACAATAAAAATTGAAATGATTGAGTATCATTTATATGGTTTAGATTGTCTTTATTTCAGATCCCATGTATACTCTTGAGCTCCCAATGGATGACCGAGCTCCACCTATTTACGTGCAACAGTACATTAGGTGTTGAAACATACTCAGTGGTGAAGCATGCTAAGATAAGTGGCCGAGGGCATTACTTTAAAAGTAATCAGATCGTGTTACAAGGTACATCTTTGCAGATGTGTCATCAGTCTTGAGTGTTTAGGGTCAGGCATACAATCCTAACACCAATCTAGCAAACATTGGCGAAAGAGCTTATATGTAAGGAGTTACATTTACTACACCCAAGTAATATAATTTACCCTTAAAATTATTTAAAACATCAAAACATCATTTTATAATATATGCATTTCTTTAACAAAAAGTAAATTAATTTTTTTTATTTAATTTAAATTAATATACACTATAATAAAAGTATTTTAAATTACCGCCTTCAGGAAGGGACTCAAGACCTGGATGTTCGAAAGAGACCAGCAATAAGCACCTGGATACCTCCTGGGGTGACAAACCGCTCTGTTCAAATAGTGATTGATTGAAATTATAGTGAAATTAGAGCAATTTTTATTATAAAAAATCTTTCTAATACAAATTGTTTCCATTTAAAATTTAGAAATATAAATACTAAAATAACAAAACAATTTAAAAACGTGATCAGAACCACAACTTTTTAAAAATTATATAAATTAACGATTATCATTTAAAATATTATTTAAAATTACAATTAATTCCAATGTAAAAATAAATAAAACTAATATGTTAATTATCAATTTATTATTTTTTGTGTTAAGAAAAATACCCACCCATTCCGTCTTTTAAGCCCCCCAACCTAAACCTAAAAATGAATGCATGAATACAAAAGTTAATAAACTATTACACAAATATTTGAAATATATAAAACAACACAGAAATTAATTAACAATAATTATATTATAATCAATTAACTTACCCACCCAACCATTACCCCAATAACCCAAACAACCAGAAATAAAAATATTATACATTATTAAAAAATGTATTTAACATTTTAGAAAATAAGTAATAGAAAATACAGCATATTATGAAATTAATATTAACACACATTTTTAAAAAAACAAAACACTACCCATCCACTCTCCTAATAAGTCTATCAACCCCCCAAAACAATAGCAATAATTTGCACGTTAAAATGTTTTATATTTTTACAATAACAATAAAGAAAAAGATAACAAATACAGGAAAGTACCATAATATGAAGCAAGTATTAAAGCATATGATTTTTTAAACGTTAATATATAATGCTAAAATAGTTTACAATTATACTTACTCTCGATAGTTTGTTCCACAATACGAATGCAGTCATAATATTTTCACCAGGATATTATTATCAAATAATATATTTGAGTCAATATTTTGGTAGAACACCGCTTGTAACTCTGGGACAGTTCAAGTGAAGCCAGAAGCAATGTACCCAGGAAAGGACATGCCTCCTTTCTTTGCTTAAAAAAGCATTCACAAAGCCAATATGTCTCACCTTTGTGACTTTTTGGCTTTGCCAATGATTTATAGCCACGCTGAGGAGCATCTGTGGTGCTGTGCAGCCGTGCTAAAGTTTAAAAGAGCCGAAAGCCTTTGACGTGGATGCCTGTTTCATTTTTTAGGCGCACCTACAAAATGACGTTAGTACTTTTTTCTTTTTAGTCACTGATATGAGTTGAATCAGTAAAAACTGACGCAGACACTTTTTTTCATTTTAGTTAATGATCCAAGTTGGATCAGTAACTAAAAAGAAAATAATATGTACAAAACCATTTTTTTAGGCAGGCACCAGGAATAGAAGCAACGTGGAGGATGATGGGGGAACCAGGAAGCAGTACGGTTGAGGGTTGAGTGAACGCCGAAGCAACAAGGGGAAAGGTGGGGGGAACACTGAAGCAGCAACACAGAAGGGGGTGCAAAAGTAACAAGGGAAAGACAGGAGCAAAGGCAAAACGTTGGTTGGGGGAAAGAATCCCGGGGTGCACAAGTGGAACTGTGGGGAGAAGCAAATGAGTGAGCACAAGAAGGAGGGGTATGGAGAACAAATTGGGCAACAGAGAGCAACATGGGGTGCCGGGGAGCAACGTACATGACGGAGACAGCTCAAAAACATATGCATTCTGCTGGAGTGCTATGTACAAAAGAAAAGAAGTAGTGCTTTAAAAGCAAGCAGTGGAAGCATGATACCCAGCCAGTATTAGAAATTGTAAAGATACAATTCTCCATGGGCGGGACAAACAAAAGATTGAAAAGCTGGAGCTCCAAAAAGAAGTAGGCCAATGAGAGTGACAATGAAAGCCAACCAATGGTAAACAATGAGCGGGCTCCAAGCACCTCTATTCTTTGTAGGCCACAATGTGTCTCGCAACAAACAGCGCATGTGCAGTCTTGTAGGCCCGACCTAAACAATGGAGTGGGAAGCCTAGAATTTATTTGATGTATGCAAAGGTCTTACTAGCGATCGCTTGCAGGTTTACACTTTAAAACACCATGGATAACACACTCAACGCTGAAATACTGTGTGAAACTGAAGAAAGTTTATGTTGCAGCTGTATGTTTCAAGGATAGACTGCAGCTTTGTCTGTAACTCCTGTGATTCATCACGTATGCTTCTGACTGGCTGTTCATGCTCACGCATATCTTTAGCAGTCCTCATACTCTGATTGTAAGATGCCAGTTCTACAGAGGAGATCCTTGGATACTCCAGGGTCGCAATAACCTTTCTTTGCGCACTGTAGTGACAGATGTGGAATGCAATAACTCACCCCTTGTTCGTCACAAATTTTGTTCTGCTCCCTTTCGTTTACTCCTCAAACAAAACAGTCTGTTGATGCGTTTACCCTTTCTTTTGTCCAGGACAATATCTCATGGAGTAGCAGACCAACCGTCAGGAGGTGTCATTAGCTGGGAGAGTAAACTTTAGTTTTAGTACCCGAGTTTGGAATCTGCATTTCGATTTCTGCTTGTTGTTGACACTGTTTGATCATGGGTAACTCAATTAGACTTATTTCACCGGCTGCCCCAACTAGCTCTACTATCTTACGTACTTGTGTCAGCGAATCGTAATTTCTGGAAAATTAACAGGCTGAGCTCCACTGGTATGCAATTAGTTAAAGGGCGGATAGAATGTGTGATTTGCACAATGCTTTACACGTGAGTGGATTTTCACTGAATATAAACATGTGCTGTGTAAGATTGATATGTATTGTTCTGCATACTTACACAAGCGCTTTATAACTATTGGGTCATGTGCAGCACATATTCCAAATTATTGTATAACTCTGAGGCTATTTGCTGCACATTTTCACAAGTGCTATATAACTGACAGGCCATGTGCTCCTTATATGCACAAGCACTGCATAGGGGGTATGCATATAGCTGTGCTGTTAATAGGTCATATTTGCTGCACTGTATAAAGGGATGCATGTGGCATAAATCAGGATCGTGCTGCCTATATGCAAAAGTGTAAAAGCAAAAGGAACAAATGATGGACGGAGTTCTGAACAATGTCAACATTCACCCCATTTACAAATATCTGGCTTTAATCCATCATTCTTTTGCTCACCATGCCACCCTGTTTGGACCCAGCCATATTCCAATCAGTCTTGATCCTGCTCCTCACGGGAACAGTCCAGCCAGAACTGTCAAGCCAGGTCCTCCCTGGACTGGAAACAAGCATCTTGGGACTGGTTTCGGGGTATCACCAATAATCAGCCAACCTAGCTTGAATCCAGGGACGCAGTGAGCATGGAACTCATGTCTGGGCAAACCCTTCCCACTTAGGGCGAAAAAAGCAAAAGGAACAAATGATGGACGGAATGCTGGATGGACAATGCAAATATTTACCCCTAGTCACAAAGATCTTGGTTTAATCCATTGTTCTTTTGCCCACCAAGCCACCCCAGTTTGGACCCAGCCATAAATCAATCAATCAATTGGGCATTTGTAGAGTGCACTACTCACCAGTGAGGGTCTCAAGGCGATAAGGGGAGAGGGGGGTGCAGCTACTGCTCGAACAGCCAGGTCTTGAGTCATCTCCTGAAGGTCAGCAGGTCCTGAGTCTGTCGCAGGTGGGTGGGGACGGTGTTCCATGTCTTGGCGGTGAGGTAGGAGAATGATCTGCCGCCGGCGGTCGTCCTGTGGATGCGTGGGACGTTGACGAGGGCACGGTCAGCAGAGCGAAACTGGCGGTCCGGGGTGTAGAAGGTGAGTCATTTGTTGAGGTATACTGGTCCGGTGTCGTGGAGTGCCTTGTGACCGTGGGTGAGGAGCTTGAAGGTGATCCTCTTGTTGACTGGGAGCCAGTGCAGGTCTCTCAGGTTAGCTGTGATGTGGGTGCAGCAGGGGATGTCGAGGACAAGTCGTGCTGAGGCATTCTGTATGCT
Source organism: Lissotriton helveticus (assembly GCF_964261635.1). NCBI lineage: Eukaryota > Metazoa > Chordata > Amphibia > Caudata > Salamandridae > Lissotriton > Lissotriton helveticus. The sequence continues at coordinate 600,013,513 of NC_136061.1, read as the reverse complement.
ATGTAGAGTTTTCTGGAGTTTGGCCATGGTTCCTGCGTAGAGGGCGTTGCCGTAGTCCAGTCTGCTGCTGACGAGGGCCTGTGTGACTGTCCTTCTAGTTTCGGTGGGGATCCATCTGTAGATCTTGCGAAGCATGTGGAGGGTGTTGAAGCAGGAGGAAGAGACGGCTTTGACTTGCTGGGTCATTGCGAGTGTCCTGATGAACCTCAGGTTGCGTGCGTGGTTGGTGGGTGTCAAGGCAGCTCCCAGTGTGGTCAGCCACTAAGAGTCGTCCCAGGTGGAGGGGGTGGAGCCGAGGATGAGGACCTCTGTCTTGTCGGAGTTCAGTTTCAGGGGGCTGTTCATCATCCATTCGGCGACGGCCTTCATTCCTTCGTGGAGGTTGGTTTTGGCGGTGGCGGGGTCCTTGGTGAGGGAGAGGATCAGCTGGGTGTCGTCGGTGTAAGAGATGATGTTGAGGTGTGTGATTGGACGATGTTGGCGAGCGGTGCCATTTAGATGCTGAAAAGGGTTGGGCTGAGTGAAGATCCTTGGGGTACACCGCAGGTGATTTTTGTGGCTTCAAATCGAAATGGAGGAAGGCGGACCCTCTGCGTTCTGTCGGTGAGGAAGAAGGAGGTTCAGTCCAGGGCTTTGACGCTGATTCCTGCATTGTGGAGGCGTGTACTTTGGGTGTGGTGGCAGATGGTGTCGAGGCGGCCGAGAGGTCCAGGAGGATGATGGCAGTGGTTTTGCCACTATCCAGCATGGTCCTGATGCCGTCGGTGGCAGCGATGAGGACGGTTTCGGTGCTGTGGTTGCTGCGGAACCCAGATTGGGACAGGTCCAGGGTGTTGTTCTCCTTGAGGAAGTGGGTCAGTTGCTTGTTGTCGATCTTCTCAATGACTTTCGCCAGGGAGATGGGCTGGAAGTTCTTGAGGTCCTTTGGGTCCGCCTAGGATACCTTGAGAAGGGCGTTGATCTATGCTTGCTTCCAGATTTCTGGTAAGGCTTCGGTCTCGAAGCAGCTGTTGATGGTCTTTTGGAGTTGGGGTGCCATGATGGAGCTTGCTTTGTTGAAGATGTGGTGAGGGCAAAGGTCGAATGGAGAGCCGGAGTGTATGGTGTCATCGTCATTGACGTGGGTCCAGGAGAGCAGGAGGTTGGTGTGGTGGGGGCGGTGAGTCTGTGGTGTTGGTGGCTGTCGGGCGGGTCTGGGATTTGAAGCTGTTGTAGATATCTGCGATCTTGCGGTGAAAGAAGGTGGCTAGGGAGTCGCATAGGTCTTGTGATGGCGGGATGTCTTTGGAGCTGGGGTTGGAGAGTTCCTTCACGATGTTGAATAGCTCTTTGCTGTTGTGCGCGTTATTATTGATGCATTCCTTAAAGGAGATCTTTTTAGTGGCTCGAATGAGATGGTGGTGCTTGCGGCTGGCGTTCTTGTAGGCTGCATGGTTGTCCTGTGTCTGTTCATGGCACCACTTTTTCTCAGGTCTTCTGCAAGTCCGCTTGGATTCCTGGAGGTCGGTGGTGAACCAGTTGGCCTTTCTATCGGTGCATCTATTTGGGAGTTTCTTGATCGGGGTGAGCATGTTGACGCTGTCCTCGATTCATTGCCTAAGGTTGCGGGTGGCTGAGTCGGTGTCGGTGGTGTCGGTTGGTGGGTCTCAGGTGAGGGTGGTGATCACCTGGTCGTCAGTGACCTTGTTCCAGTTGCACTGAGGAATCCGTTGCGGGTGGTGGTGTGAGGTGGGTTTCTTGAAGGTGAAGTGGATGGTGGTTGGTCCAGTGGAGTTTGGTGGTGTTCTATCTGGGCATACATGAACTAAACCTATTTGCAGCTTCATTTTGATTGTTGGATATTCACACCACAATTTGGGTGCCATCGGCATAGGACACCGCTGAGAAACCCACTGCTTTTAAAACTTTAGCCAGAAGGGTAACATAAAGATTAAAAAGATTGGTGCCCAACGAGAAACCCTGGGGTACTCCACATGGGAAACAAAATTGCTCAGAGATAAAATCACCATTGCTATGTGATTCATTCTGTCTGTTAAAAATGCTGTTAATAGTTTCACTGCTGAGCCTCCTATTCCTAGCTCAACTAATCGGTCAATTAGGACGGTGTGGTTGACTGTATCAAAGGCCGCCAAAGATCTAACAATATCAGTGTGGTACGACCTCCACCATCTAGAATGAATAGACGTGCTTCCAATGCGGCTAGCAATGCGGTTTCTGTGCTATGTGCCTTTCTAAAGACACAATGGGTGTAATCCAAAAGACTATTTTCGTCAATGCATGACATGTGTTCCATGTTGAAGGCCTTCTCGTGTAACTGAGCTGGAAAAGGCAGCCTGGAGATAGGCCTCAGCTGCTCGGTTCCTAAAGGTCGACGTCACTGACTTTGCCTGAGAGGAACCTCAGGGGGTTTGGCCATGAGGTTCAGCACTGATTGTAATCTGCATGCCAACCTCTTTTGTACGAGAATTTAATAAAATGATCATCTCTGGGTGTGGTGGTTCCAACAGCCAGTAGATTATTTGTAAAAATGTAAGTGCCAGGTGCCTCCTCAGAAGGCACCTCCAGCTCTGCCAATGGCAGTACCAAAACAACTACTTACCAACACACTTCGACAGTTATGACCATTCCAGACCACCAAAAGCTATAAAAATGTCCTGGACGGCATGGATTATTATCGATGTTTAATATATGTTGAATTATAAACACTGTTGATGTGCTTCCCTTAAAAATGGGCGAACAGTGCTTCCATATGGTGGACTATCATAGAAGTCGGTGTTGAGAATTAAGTGGTGGAACTGAGCACCGGCAAACACAGGCTCAAACTAAATGGGGGTTGGGAGCACACTGCCTCACAGTCCCAGCACAGTTCGCCCCTTTGCATCCTGGTAAATGCAGTACACAGTTCAAACTTACTTCAAAATTAGCTGGAGGTTTTCACCAAAGGTGGTGCAGACATTGCTGTATATCTCTAGACACGTGTTTCTGGGTTTTGCCCGTCTTCAGTAGAGAGCAGCAGTATTAGAGAGCAAAGAAAAATCATCTGGAGTTGCTGGAAATGCTGCCAAGTTTCTCTCAGGTCACAGTACCACTCACAGGCACAAACTAAGCACTGCTAGCAGCTCATATTTAAGCACCAAGTAATAATTATGTTTGTTCTGTGTACTATATATGTGCTCAATTATATTTAAAGAAATGTTCAGTTTATTTGACTCCCACCCAAAACTCCAACAGGTCATTAGGGAGAAAGCCATATGTCTTGTACCTTACTGCGACTTGCTGTGCTTCATGTGGAATTCGTTTGTTTTTAAAAAAAATAAACAATGTACTGCAAAGACTATATAAAGCTTAAAACATTGCTCACCTTTAGATGAGATAAAAGAGTATCTTTTAGCATTCATTCCTCGCCGAGAAGGAATAATGTCCTGAAGCACGACTGACCCTTTGAGAATTGTGCGACACTGTGAAGATATGAAACAATATTAACAAGTAAAGTCAGAAAGAACTTTTATAAGAACTGCATTTCTGCTGTAAACAGACTAGATTTTTCATCTGATCATCTTTCTACTACTTAATAAAAATAGAATCATTTTGGAAATAAAAGTTTGGACTACCTGAGTGGATGCTTCAGTCATTAATGGAATCAAGACCCACAGTAGAAAGGGGGCATCAAAAGAGCCAAATTTGTACTGCATTTCTCTAAAGTAGTTTTTTTTCTGCCAAAGAAGTGCCTTAAACAGAGACACAGAGGAAAAATATGTCCCTGGTATGCTGCCTGTCGACTAGGTTTCCCCTATAGGAATATCATATACATACATATGGTACTGGGTACTTATTTAGCAAGCGTAGCTGGACTAAGTATTGATTAGATCATCTTTGCTGTCAATTATCATTATTATTATTTAAAATATGTTTGTTTTTTGTATTTATTGGACTTGCATAGCGTACTTGCAGTCAGGGCCACTTACGTACTTTACATCAAAAAGAAAGTACTCAGTGAAATGGCGCATAGGTTTTAACTGATTGCACACACTGTATTTCTTTGGAAGTCCTTTTCAGCTTCCTTGCTCAATGAACAGACAGGGTGGAGGTCAGCAAGAAGGGACAGGAGAGCTGGAAGGATGTGCTGTGGAGATTCGTCTTAATGGAGACAGTGACGTAATAGGTGTGTTTTTACTTGTTTCCTGAAAGTGATGAGGGTGGGTTGTGGTCTGACATTTGTTAGTGAGGCGACACAACCTGGTGTTGCAGTCACTGAGAAGAATCTGTGCTGAGTGAGAGTTATTTTGAATTTGGACATTTCAGTTCTCAGGTCAGTGAGGCCACAGAGATTTCTTTGACCTCCCAATATGAGTAGCAGAAAAGGGAGGAGGAATTTGTAATGTAATTTTTTTGCGACCTGCATATTTGTGTATATATAGTCATAAATAAAATATTTTAAGCTGACGTTGGACCTTTAGAAAGATATAAGCGCGTCCTTGTATAACCAATTAATCGACTGGTGGAAATATCGTGTCTCTATAAAAATTGTGATAACGTAAACCAAATGTAAAAGATTCGATTTTCCAAATTCAGGTCTGAATTTCTTATACTTTATACAGAGCTGTCTTTTGGCAACTGCAACACACCTTCTCTAAAATAAGAGAGCTGTTAAGGCTTAATTTCCTTGAATAAAGTTATATAGTCTATACTATTACCATGGGGATTTTTGTTTTCATCTACAAATGTGAATTTACGCATTACAGATAACCTGAATTCACATCATAAAATCAAGCATTTTCTGCAACTAGAGGTTGCCTCGTCTACGGGCAGGAAATAACAAGTCTTTACCCATGCAGTCTGAGACAGCATCACTAGCATGTCAAGAGGTGACTGTCATTTGAGAGACAACTTCTGTCATACATGAATCTCAGGAACAGGGCCTATGCTCTGTTTGCTTTTAGGCCAGCCCATTTCAGTTTCTAATTATGCTATGGTCAGACTCGAACCGAGGTGACCAATTGTAACACATGCCTGTGCCCCAGGCCTTCCTGTGACATTATTATTATCAAACCTGTAGCATACTGAAGACAGGCCAGGCCCAGTGCACCAGCATTGGCCAAGCTCTCCCCACTAAGGCCGCAGGGTTATCTTAAAGGGAGCAGATGTTTTTTTTCCTTATCTCAAATAGGAATGGACTATTTCCCCAAAGCCAGCTTGAAATCTTTTTGTTCCCAGTTCAGCTTTGCACTCCCGAGTCGCGTAGAGAGGGAAAAGGAACAAAACAAAGACTGCGCCCGCCCTCGTCGCTCTGCTCCAGGTTGTCGACGGGCCTTCCCTCGGATTCTGAGTCTTTCTTTCGCGACCTTCATTCGCTCCAATCCAGTGAGAGGCTGCTGACTCGATGAGGGGCCCCCAGCTCCCTCGACTCATATCGGCAGCGGCGCGCGAGTGATGCGCGCAGTGTGGGCCGCGCCGCGGGCAAAGGGGGGAGCGGCCCGCTGTTCATTGGGAGGAGTGGGAAGCAAGGGGGTGGCGGGGGTCGGGGTGGGGGGGGGCGAGGGGGGAGTATCGGAAGGGAGGGATTGTAAGAGCAATACGGTCCAGGCTTTACTTTCAAGCACTCCGTATCACGTGATAAACAAACATTGTTCAAACACGTTTTATTATTATTATTCTCGCAAAACTAAAGGAAGGTAACATATGGAAGTCTGACCCGCAGTGATGCAGGTATAGACACTCAGAGAGCTGTTCCACTAACGGTAGAAAATATGAGGACAAGCAAGGATTGCAGCAGCCACACAAAGTCATCCTTCCGGTCTAATTGATGTCATTACAAACGCGAAATAAGTAGCAGGCAAGACATAGATGAACCATGTATATACAGCGGGGGAGAGGGGGTACATAGTGGGTAACGGTGTGCTTTGGCCCAATGTTGCCATTGAGGGGTTCTGGTCACGTCATAAACCACAAGGTCAAAAGCCAGCTGCTTTGTAAATGTCACCAGAACCCGGGGGTGGCCATTTTATACATCCCCCATTATGTATTTTTATGTCATGAGCAGTATTCACATAGGGATTTTGAAATATGCAAATTATTATTCATGTAGTACTCTGTTACATACTCTTGTTCCTTTGTGAATTGCCCTCAAAATATCTAAAATGGGAGTTTTGAAGGAATATTTACATACATTTAGTTTAGAAGTCTTTATTTCACTTTCTAATAGGGCTGTGCCGATTCACAAATGCATTTAAGATAGGTTGAAAGGTACTCCTGTAGTAATACTTCCTTTACTAATGACTGCCTTTGTGAATCAGCCCTCAAACATTAATTTGGGGTAGTTAGCTTGAAAATGCAGTTTTCTTCCAAGTGCATTAAACAATTGGGCTGATTGAAAATGTAATCTTTAGGTTGTGTTTACCTTTCTTGAATCAATTGTTGATAAAATAATGGATAATGTTTAGATTTATGTGATCTGGGCCTGTAAAGTTGACCACATAATGATGGATTACTCGTTTTTGCCACATAATTGCAACATATTTGGCATAATTTGCAGATGTCACTTAAAAAATATGTTGCAATCACAAATGGTTGTAAATAATGCTGCCAAAAATTGTTCTACATTCTGTTGAAGCACAGTTTATAAAACGTCGCTAACTATTTTGAACCTTAATGACATATACGCCTTGTAGCCATGACAATGGTAAGCCTCTGGAGAATGTGACTGTTATGATGATTAACTTCTGTTCACAGGGAGCTAAGAAATATTTTCGGCATTACACAGTTGCCTGTGAACTATGGATTTTTATAAACACTTCATTTTTCCATTTGCAAATTATTTTGTGCATGGCGGGTGATTTGAATTGTGGTGTGCATTGTATGCGTTACGTACCATAACTCACAAATGTTAGTGGCTTTGAACATTTGAGCCAGAGCTATAGTTTTTTAAAGAGTTTCTATTGTTCTTTTATAATGCATGTATTCCCAGTCCCTCCGTACATTGCCTTTAGCTGTGGTGGTGTGTCAAAGGGCCTGGCTGAATGCCCATGTCCAGCATGATTCAGAAGGCCATCCCCTCTGAGAGCTCCCAAATGTGGTGCGCTCTGCTGGTTAGCCGCAGGGCCCGGCCTTGTGCCTTACCCACTACCGGTGACCAACCCGCACTGTGCTTAACTGCTACTAAGAACTGCCTTTGGTTCATCCCCTCTTTGCCATTCTTTATCTGCCTTTCTTTCTATATATCTACCATCACTTCTGTCTTTTTTAACTGTTCGTGAAAGTCTAAAAACAGATCCAATTGATTTTTTTTTTAAAGAAATGGTGGATGAATCCACTACTCAAAATGGTGGCTGTCGAGACGGTACTTGCCTTTTGACGAGGTTTCGGAGCCTCTTGGGAATTCACTTGAATGTGGCATCACCAGAATGAGTTCTGACTTCTTTTGACACAGAGAAAACTTAACATTTTTCCCAATTCATCCTCTAGCCAGAAAACCCAGATAAGTAGGGAACCCTGGCCAAAAGCACAGGGATCAGGATATCTAGGTTGGTCAGGGTCGGCAATATACCTGCCACATACAGCATTCACTCCAGCTCTCCTACTAAGGTTAGATGCTTCATGTGACTGCCTGATGGCTGAAGCTCCAGTTTGAAAGCAAGGCAGGAGAGCTGGCATCCTCGACGCATCGCTCTCCCGAGCTAGAGGGAGTTTAACAAACATTTCCACAGCTGAGAGAAGGGGACTTTGTACAACTACATCACTTTGAAGACGATATTGGGTCTGAGACCTGCCTCTTGCTAGATAATAACGTGCTTGAATATAGTGCTTTGTACCACATAGTTGCATTTTATGAGCACTGTTAATAACAGTTGATGCTATTACCCGAAGTAATGGTACTCATTACACATCAACAGAATGCATACCAACAAATCATGCTAAGACATATAATACACGGATTCAACATGGCATGGAAATGGAAAGGCACCTCATGTCAACACTTCAAAGATAGAAGCATCAATCTCCTCACCACTGTACACACTGATGCAGTCCATGCTGACATGTCTCACACATGTACATCGCACCCTGACATATTCCCAAGCTGCTTCATCAAACACAGACACATCACACTGATGCCTTTGTTATACTGATGCATCACAACACTGGCACATGACACACGGACACAATGATGCATTATACACCAGTGCATCACACACTGACAGCTCAATCTTGGACAATTTGCATAGTGAAACCAAAAAAGTCGTATGCTGACCTTTGCACCACAACATAAACCAAGAAGGGAGGTAGAGCTATTCGTTGGATTTGCGCTCCACTATGATACTTAAATAAACAAAAGAAATCCAACATCAAGAGGGGAAAGAGGAAGAGTGATCAATGGATATTGAAGCACTCAGTGTTTGATAAAATACCCCTCACACACCAAAAGGCCCCTTGGTGTCATGCTTCATCATTGGGGTCTTCGCACCCCTCTATCGGGATGCGGCGTGCTGCGACCTACAGATACGCGGGAGCACTTTCAAGTTGGCTATGTGTGGTGTACAGTGTGTGGGGTATGTGATTAAAGTGAGTAGGGAACGTGGTGAAGGAAATTTAAAAAGTACCTGGCGCTGGAGTGAAAAAAGTTTTATTCCGAACTCTGGCTGGTACTATTAAAAACAGGTGCAGGGCGAGATCAAACTGTTATGTTAATGAACAGGATCTCTGGTGTGCTATGTTGTCGACATGTTTCGGAGACAAGCTCCTTCTTCAGGACAGGGGCACAAACTCCCTTCCCTACTCACGTCTTCTTCTACAAAAAAATGTGTAATTTTTACAAAAAAGTGAAATTCTTGTAGGAATAGGCTAAGTGTGCCTACAGCGGTCTGCTACAAGTGCAATGACTTGTGAAGCCTGGTTGGTGGGCTTCATGAACAGCGCGTTGGGGTGCTGCTCCAATGGCTATAAGGTCTGGACACTCTGATCGCCGCCTTACCCCTCACGCTGCTCCGCTGGTGCAGACCGCTGTAGGCACACTTAGCCTATTCCTACAAGAATTTCACTTTTTTGTAAAAATGACACATTTTTTTGTAGAAGAAGACGTGAGTAGGGAAGGGAGTTTGTGCCCCTGTCCTGAAGAAGGAGCTTGTCTCCGAAACATGTCGACAACATAGCACACCAGAGATCCTGTTCATTAACATAACAGTTTGATCTCGCCCTGCACCTGTTTTTAATAGTACCAGCCAGAGTTCGGAATAAAACTTTTTTCACTCCAGGGCCAGGTACTTTTTAAATTTCCTTCACCACGTTCCCTACTCACTTTAATCACATACCCCACACACTGTACACCACACATAGCCAACTTGAAAGTGCTCCCGCGTATCCGTAGGTCGCAGCACGCCGCATCCCGATAGAGGGGTGCGAAGACCCCAATGATGAAGCATGACACCAAGGGGCCTTTTGGTGTATGAGGGGTATTTTATCAAACACTGAGTGCTTCAATATCCATTGATCACTCTTCCTCTTTCCCCTCTTGATGTTGGATGACCTTTGCACCACATCACGTCACATGCGGACACTGCTGTGCTGAACCATCATATACTGCCAGTCCTCTGGGTTGTGCATCCCACAATGACTCATTGCTCTGTAGGCCTAGGCGAAAAGTAAATTACGCCAGCTTAAATTGTGTAATTCCGTAAATTTCACGTTGCCCTTCCTAGTTGAAAATTCCATGACTGATGCCATTATGCCGCCTTGCGTAATGACATGCCATTCGTGGTAAAAATATACTGTGAATGCGCCATTCACAGTAAAAATGTAATGCAAATGGAAACATCGGACAGCGAGTGGTTTTTGTATTTTTTACACTATTGTTTTAGTGCAAAGATTGAAGCTAGGATGCATGTCAAACTAAAGTACAGTACTAAATGCTAGATTTGCATTTTGTATATTTAAAGGTTAATTTTTAATTTTTTAACCGAAATTTTACCTAATTATATGAAACTACATTACACCAATTTCGTACACTCCTTTAACACGTAATGGATCATCTAGACAGCAAGACATCTGTGGTGCCTCTTCTGGTTTTTAAAAAGGATTTTTAGGTCACATTTTCATGTTTTTGTTTTATTCTTAATTTCGGATTCCTTTAAGGATGGGGAAAAATTAACCTGGCATGTATCTTTCTGTTTCCTGGTACTGTTATTGCAAAGACATCACGGTGCAATGTTTAGAGCAGTGTAGAAGTGTTCTTCCCATACTAATATCTCATACTCATGCCAATTTGTGGATGGCTATAATTTTATTTACAAGACAATAGTCTGATGTCCAATGAGGGTGAAGAACAGCCAACACGTGTTTCAACCCTTGCCACTGTTAGGCCGGGGTCTTTCTCAAGGCTTATTATTTATTCAAATGAATATCTTCACGCTCTTTGTCAAAGATAATTCTTAGTTCTGCATATGACTGTGTCCATGGGTAAAATCCCACCATGAGTCTGTTGGCGTTGTGTTATGACCTGAAAACTCGTGCCGCTCGGGGCGGACTGCCCCCGCCCCCCTGCTTCACCACTTGTTCCCTGTTAGATCTTGAGGGTAAAGTAAAACTTCAAGCCCATGCCATCCCCAAGAAAATCTTCCTCAACTTTCTAAAGTGCTCTTTGTAGCTGAATGTTAGGGCTGGGCTCACATACTTGTCAAATAGTAAAATCTAGATGGTGGATTCGGAATGAGAAACACATATGCAAAAGTTCTCCACCGGAGTTGATTGCAGGTACATAATTATTCACTGTGGATAACCTGGTATATTTAGAATCTCAGTGAATGTCTACTGTGTGGGGCATACTAGCCCAGAGCTCCTGGAAAGTGCATCTTGGCCCTCAGAAATGTGACTCACTATATTAAAATATTATATATTGCATGATGTTGATTATTAAAAAGGGACAAAGCTGAACAATCCGTCCACCACCATTTCACTGTACTCAGAAGACCTTACCTTCCCTCTGTTGTAAACAGATCCCATTGGGGTCGTGTACTATTATACATTCCACGGCATTCATGTGTACACAGGGAGGGCATACGTGATTTGGATGTGGGTGCTGTTCGTTGCTAGATAGCACTGTCGCAGCTGCAGACCAATCAGGGAGCTGTTCATGTGCTGAAAGCCCCTTGGTCCATTTTCCAACCAGGAGCTGTCCATGTTCTGAAAGCTCCGTCGCATCCACTGTTCCGGCGCGAGACGTCCATGTCCGCGCGAGCTGTCCTTGTTCCAGGGTGAAGCTTATGTCCACGCCCTACCACCTTTACTGAAGACGCACGCTCTACCACCTTCACATTATCTCACGCATGCGCACTGACATGTTAGTGTTTTAGCGACCCTACACAATAATACTCTGTCCCCCAATACTGGAACTGCTGCGTTAGACCGCGACCGCTGAGATCTATTTCTTTGTCTCTACTAACGTTTAATGGAGGCATAGAAATATATACGACCACTCCCGGGAGGCGCGGACAGACGCGTGAGCTCTCGGGTCCATAGCAGGGAAATTACAGCTGCAAAAGTTCTCTGAAAAATAGGCGGGCCTACTCCAGTCTGATGCACATTCAGAAGGCAAATTATCCAACCTTAAAAGAAAGGTACGCTGGTTTATTTGACTTACTATTCCCACTGGTATAAAGAAAGCAGTCGCAGCTGGAGGGTGGAAGCAAAAACAATCAGTTTCACAATGAGGCCTCAGATTCCAAAGTATAGCCCATAAAGAAAAACCTGCATTGGCGAGCCATCAAAACACAGCGGCGCGAAGATGGCCTGATCTATGAGCGAATTTTAGTATAATATAATCGATTAATGTAAATACAAGGAGAAAGTTGTGAAGAATCTGTGAAGTCAGCAGAAATATCAGTGGCAAGCAATGGTCCAATGTGTAGTGGAGGGAGCGGGAAGGAGTAGGACAAACAAAGGAGATACATTTCCCGAATTTCTATGCAGCCAGTGGTTTATTGACATTTCAAACATCTCCTACACCTAATGGGGGCATTTAATATAGAGAAAAATCTGATTTCTTTAATGAGTCATGGATTTCTTAACAAACACTAAAATAGACGTTTTAGAATGTTGCTTTGTTTGATGATGTCAGCTGGGATTTTGAGATGTATGGTGACATTATTAACCAGATGGCCCCTTAAGACCAGAAGATCAAAAGATTACTATGTTTGCTACTTTGCCCTGATCGTTTGCTGTGAAAGACCGCGTGACAGGAAGTTCTGGGAGGAGTTTGAAGCTGTGAGTACTCCAGAGGATCCAGACACTCGGCTGGAACGATCCTATACAACCTAGCGTGCCTCAACATCAACGACGAGCCCAACCTGTGGGTAATGTTAGCAGGAGCAAGGAAACAAGCCTGAATCCGGTTACCACAATGCAAAGACAAGCAGCCGCGTTAAACATCTACCACGCACTTTTTATGTACACACTAACATTAGTATGATCTCTAGATGCTGATAACGTATGTACCTACGCCCGTGGGGCTCAATTAATTATCCTTGGAAGCATGAAAAGCATAATGGATCTACCAGGAGGCGAGCCTGTGACCTTAAGTATTGCACACAGATTGCTGTAGTGAATGTAGAGGTGGTCAAGCCAAAAAATTAACAGGCAGCACGAGCCAGACCCTGAAAATGTTTCCTATAAAATTCATACTGCAAACAGTCCGTAAAATATGATAAAGTCCCTTAAAAAGTCTAAAAAGTATGCGATAATGAAATAAGAGTTTGGATGAAAGAAAATATTTGCCCAAGATCACATTGTTTAAGCGGGGGAAGGCTCTTCTTCTCCAGTTGTTTCACTTTGTACAAATCAGCCACTACACGTGTTATATTTGTCTTTCGTCATTTTAAGGCTGTGTTTTCACCTGTTTTTCATCTTTCTGCAGTTTAATATAGCCCAAACTCGACCCAAACGACCAGTTACACTGCATAAGGTCGCCGCTCACAGTTTGCAGGCAAACTGGAATCACAGGACTCGAACCTGGTTCCTCAGTACCAAACTTGACAGCTCTGGTCGTAAGGCCACATCCGTGGAACAGGAATGTAGGCAGAAAGAATCCGCATGAAAAATCGTCTCTTCGCGGGATCGAGGTTCCAACAGGACCTCGAGCTGAGCCAGAGTCAGGCTTCAGGCTCGAGCCCAGCTCAAGCTGTCATTGGCTCGCCCACCTCTGAATGAATGCATTAGCCACTGGGCATTCGGACCTGCTTCAATCTGAGTTGTATATTGTTTAGACAAAAATACCGAACAAGAAGATTGTTTACCCAAAAATTGCTATTGATAGTTAAGTGTCAACGGCTCAGATACATAAAAAGAGCAATTATATCCTAAAAAAATGTTTTCTTTTTATCTTTCAATGATCCGTAAAAAATAGTCTCAATGGAAGAAAACAGCCAACACGAATGAGTAGCATTTTCTCAAGTTATACAGCAAATAAGGCAAAATACTTCCTTGAAGTCTTGCCAGATTTGGCTTCTGCTCCTTTGCTTCTCACACATACTAAAACAACTCTCTGGGCGAACTGTGTTTGTCTCTTCATTTTTCAAACGAGAAGTTAGTATTTGAAAAATGTTCTCAATATTCATAGCGAGTAGTGGCAAAAGCATCCAGTGTCCCTGGGCTGTGATGTGTTCTAGTCTGCCCACACCGGTATTAATATTTTATGAAAGTGTGTTAAATTGGAATAACAAGTGCAATGCCTATTCTAAAAATATGCACACACATTATAAGATAGTGACACATATGTATACACACATTACAAATGTATATCTATACGTTAGACTGCACATGTGCAGTTAGATATAAATATGTATCCATACACACACATATATCATTTAATTTAATTTTAGAGTCATAATATAGCTTTTTTTTAAAGGCCTATTTATGCTCATTTATAATTTACCTCTATCTATATACATGTTTGTGTGTGTGTGTATAATCATATGTTTGTATTTCATGGTTTCCGATGGTTTTACAAGTAGACATTCAGTGGAAACTTCTCAGACTTGGGAAATACGTGATTTCACTGATTGGGAAACACACATCAAACTATAAAACAGATAATTTTATCCATGCACAGCTGATGAACTACTGTTTTATATCTTTAATAAGAACACAGGGTTCTATAAATAACATGACATTTAAGCCAATTGTTTATCTTCTCAACAGAAGTTCTCAATACCACAATAGCACCGCAACCGGCCTCAAGGCATATGGATCAGCGGTACAGATGTACACATATATTTCTGTTTTCTACTGTGATTATGTTTGTACCGATGGATTAGCAACCATGCCCACGTGATCAGGGTCATACTCCATGGCTGTTCACCGTCTCTGTCCCAGAGCACAATGCCGAAGGCGCGATGGGGCCTTATCACGTGAAGCTGCCAGAGTTCCTTATTAATAAAGGATATCCCTGAGGGGAGACCAGCCTGTGAAAACAAGCAGGAGCTTCCATTGCATTAGACATTCTTATGGAGACTTACGAGTGGCTACGGCACACTTTGCAATATCCCGCGTACACTTTTTAGTATTGGCTATAAAGCTGTACTCAAAATGCACATTACTGATGATGCCTGTAATTACAGTAACAGAGGCTGATCATTGGAGGGAAAAGGATGCAGTGATTATTGGAATAAAAGGGAAATGCATGTTGATATCACCAACCGCTCGTTGCTTTAGGCTCATACATTATACACATTTTAGATGCTCTCCCAAACACAGAGCGCCAGAAACAATACATCGTCTTACAGAGTAGTAGACACACAAGAATATCAGAAACAGGAGCTGTAGATCTAAAGACAGATGAGGTCCATCATTGAGTCCCAGATACAGAAGCACCCTTTAGAGGGCTCTAGGCACAGAAACTCACTCCGCTGAAGGCAGAGCGACTCTCTGCCATTAACACCTTTGTGGAGCTTCAGATAGAGTGTCATGCACCCATTCCCTCACAGTACAGAGTACAGACATTCTCTCACATGCCTCAATAGCAGAACCTCACAGACATCAATATGGTAACCTGTTGGACATGGCCCTTTTTTGCACGCTCATCCCTAAACTTTTTGCCTTCCTCCTAGCCATTTTTCTGACATGGTGTTGGTAGTTTAAGGACTCTGGGCACTTGAGCACTGGTTAGCAGTGCAGAGTGCGTGTGCTCTTTTCCCCCCATAGGGTAACATTGGGAACTCCCCCCCTTATGGGAACTCCCCCCTTATGGGATAGTTCCTAAATAAAACAACATAAGTATGGCATGTTTGGTATGTGTGAATGAAATGATAAATGCTGTGCAACGGTATGCGCAGATTTACTTTTACTATTGTAGGAATGCCACTTTTAGAAGTTGCACGAAAAGGGGTGGTGATGGACGGAGCATCTGAACCAATCAAACACTCACACCCAGTCAACAGATCTGGGTTTAATCCATCACCGTTCTTTAGCCCACTCTGCCACCCCAGTTCAGACATGGCCATATGCAAATCAGTCTGACCCTGTGCCTCATGGGAACAGTCCAGCCCGAACTGCCAAGCCATGCCTTCCCTGGCCCGGAAACAAGCTTCCAAGGACCGGTTTCTGGCATTTCAGCCGTCTTCAGCCCGGCTTGCTTGAATCCAGTGGCAAAGTGAGCAAGGAACTCACGTCTGAGCATACCCTGCCAACTTATGGTGAACAAAGTGGTACAAAAGGGGGTGGTGATGGACAGAGCATCTGAACCAATCAACCACTCACACCCAGTCAACAGATCTGGGTTTAATCCATCACTGTTCTTTAGCCCACTCTGCCACCCCAGTCCAGACATGACCATATGCAAATCAGTCTGACCCTGTGCCTCATGGGAACAGTCCAGCCCGAACTGCCAAGCCACGTCTTCCCTGGACCGGAAACAAGCTTCCAAGGACCGGTTTCTGGCATTTCAGCCGTCTTCAGCCCGGCTTGCTTGAATCCAGGGGCAAAGTGAGCAAGGGACTCACGTCTGAGCATACCCTGCCAACTTATGGCGAACAAAGTGGTACAAAAGGGGGTGGTGATAGACGGAGCATCTGAACCAATCAAACACTCACACCCAGTCAACAGATCTGGGTTTAATCCGTCACCGTTCTTTAGCCCATTCTGCCACCCCAGTTCAGACATGGCCATATGCAAATCAGTCTGACCCTGTGCCTCATTGGAACAGTCCAGCCCGAACTGCCAAGCCATGCCTTGACTCTACTGGAGCAGGGGCTGCTGTACTTCAGGATCGCCATCCTCGCCATGTTTGACTATCCCCTGGGATAGTCAATCCTGACTGCTTCCTGGGCCCTAGCGCCTCATGAGCGTTATAGGCTAATTTCCAGAGAAGAGGAGCACAACATTTTAACTATCCCCCCAAGGAGAAGGCGCGTGTACACTGCAGCGCTGTGCTGCGAGGGAATCCCGGTGTGTGGGATTCCCCCTACAATTTACCACGAAGAGCATGAGCCCACCCCGTATGTAAATGTTTTATAATACCAATGGGAGCCTATCCTGCACTTCTGCTGCCCTTTTGCTGATTTAAGTTAAACGGAGTCTTTCTGCACCAACTGTCAAGATATCACTAGAATTTTAACCCGTTCCTGACCACCTCCGAGCACCTCTTTAAACACAAATTTCTCAAAAACAGCTTTACACAAAAAAATGAAAATCAAGTAAAGTTCAGTTCTAACTTTTTGCTAAGTTTGGCATAATTCCGTTCAACTGTTTTTACTGTATTGCTTCAGAAAATGTTGTAACATAAGAAAATCATGTTATAGGACCCCCTCCCACCCTTCTCTCCGCCCCGGTTCATGGATCATCACCCGGCACTTTACAGGAGAAAGCTGAAGTGGATGAACTTTTTGGGGGAAAGTTCCGTGAAGATTTATCAAACAGTGCCAAAGTTATTTGTGAAACAAGAACCATTCTTCCTTTAGAAACTCTGACCTAACTTTAACTTCCCAGTTGCGACCGCCACTTTGTAATAACACACCATATTATATACAAACACACACACTATACTTGCTCCCAATTACAAAAATATTGAAATTATTCTTTTATTTTATATCTTTTTATCATCGTGACAGTTATTAATATTGTTTTGTTTTTTATTATTTCCAGTAGCACTAGTAATATATTTTGTAAGTCTCTATCCGACCTCTCACCCATCCGCTTCCAACAACTAAACCACCCTGTGTCTTCTATTAAGAGGCGACGAGCTAGTTAAACAAGGAGGATAACGGAGCTCCTGAAAGGTGGATAGGGGTGGGAGGTTTGAAATGGTTTGCCCCACCCCCTCAAGACGCGTCTTGCCTTGGTATCTTCGATCAGGGGAGCGCTGCTCTGAGGCGGCAGCCGAGGTATACACCAGGCAGACACGGCTGGCGGAAAGGAAGCTCTTTGTTGTCTGGGCCGAGGGAATTCTAAACAATGTAATGCCTTTTTTCCGCTCCCTCCAATTGACCTCTTGCCAATACAATTACACCAGGGCGGCGGGCGGGGAGGGGCGCGCGGGGCTCCTTCTGTAGAGCTGCGCGCGCCCTCGCTCGCGCTCTCAGAAGTGTATTTAAAATGGATTACTTCTGCTCCTTAGGCAGCCGATCAATAGAGATGTGGATTGCAATAAGTACTGAGGTATCTGTGGGCTGCAGTAGTTATCCTCTGTGTCTCTTTAGAAATTAATTAAAAATCAATGGAGTGTGCAGACTATTAATCCCGGAGCCTACAGATTAACAGATACAGGCAGAGTCAAGAGGCGAGACCGCGGCATTGGCGCAAATGCAGCAGTGCCTTTCAGTGGCGGGTCGCTCTCCCTGCGAGCCAAGGGCAGCTGGGAACGCCCTACCTAAGAAAAGCCCGCAGGCCGCTCTCAGTGTCAGCAAACCTCTGTCTCTGTTCAGAACAATAAGAAAACAGGCGGCCCTTTCTGACTGCCTGCGATCTGTGTTTTAGGAGCATTCCCAGAGCTGTCTCACCGTCAAAAAATCTCTATCACCGCCAATGAGGAACTCTGACAGGAAAGGTTCACAGAGAATCCCTTCTTGGGCGGATTCTCACTTACCTCCTTCGTTACCGAGAATCTATGTTTATTGGGAAATCCCTAGGCCTTGCGAGCATCTGCAAATATCTCGGGCTGCTTCCTCTCTTCCTAGAAGCCTCTCTCATTACCATGATTCCGAATTCCACAAGAAACTCACATTATTTTCTGTCTGCACGCAGATCTCTCTCACAATTTGGAATCTGTCTATAGAAAAAACTCACAGGCCTCTCTCACGGCCAAGAAGTCTCCCACTACCAAGGAGTATTATTTCCCAAGCTTCCACTCTGAAGAAAGCTGTCGTAAATGATGCCGAAGTGTGGGCTTGATCAGCGCCGGATTAAAACCTGTGGAGGCCCCCAGGCCGTCGAAATTTCGTGGCCCCTCTCGCAAATTATCTCCCAATACGTTTTTAATTTTACCAACCAACAATTTTAATACACATTGGTAGTTTGCACAGTTTTTTTCTTCTTCAAACTGACAGCTACCAGAAGATGAGCTTTTAAGAGAAAAAGTGTTATGTATACCATATGTCTCTCGTTTATGTACTTTAAGTTTTTAATGGGTACCTTAATTAGTACAGTATTTTCTCTAAAGGGTCTTTAATGTAAAGTTTTTGTTGCTTTGAGTTGATTAAAATTGTTTCTATCTTTTTGGTAACAATTTAGGAAAGCTTGATTGTAATTCTCCTTTAAGATCAAATCAATATTAATTTGATCTGTTTCCGCAAGGCCCCTAAAAGGAGTAGGGCCCAGAGGCCATTGCCTATTTGACCTACTTGGTAATCCGGAACTGGGCTTGATGTACAAAGAGACAGGTCGCACACACTTGTCACAAATTGTGCATTGAATATTTGTGACCGTCTCTGGTTTTGCAATGTGTGTACTAATACGTAGCGTCGGAAAAATCCCCAATCACAGGAAGCCGCAGTTCTGTATTGTATTGTACTGCCGCATTTATATAGCGCATACTACCAATAATGGGCTGCCTAATGAAAGTTAATCAAACAGATCGCGTCCCTCTGTGACTTGCTACAAACAAGGGATTGTGGCCTGTAAAGAACAGTAGACCACCATCCCAGTGCTTGCATTCCCAAACGGGAAACTTTTTGTTTTTTTCAAACACCCCATATTCCTTAGAGGATGTATAGGAAGACATTGGGAGAGCAGGTGGTGGTCACTGTCTGCTCTTTTAAAGGCCCCATGGCACAGTTCTCAACCAGGAAGCTTTCCAGCAAGGACAGCTGCCATTCACAAATGGGCTATCACCTACTACTGTGACTTTTCCGTGGTTTGACCCACAGGGTTTCCGACCACAAAATGCTTTTGTACCACAAGCCTTATTTGTTATTGGGTTTACCATATTTTCTTCTATTAATCACAAGCACAAATTCTGGTGGAAAACAGGCATAAACACGTTTGTAACCAATTAAGCATGAACAGCCCTGCATTCAAAACAACAAATAAACAATTAGTGAAGCGGTGTCTGGTTCAGACAATAAGATCGATCTTATTTTCTGAACCAGACACTGCTTCCAACACATGGGGGACACTTATTCCGCAGGTTGTATCACTTGTGGAGACAGATACATTGTACTTTCTTTCCTTGTACTTGGGATCTGGACATCATTGCTTGATTTTAGGAGAATTACTATCTATTCACGTTTTGTATTCTCAATTTGATTGTTCACACAAGAGTTACACCTCTGTGAACTTCTGAGCAATGCCATTGACCTATTAAGCCCTGAAGAAGTCTGTATGAGGACGAAACACGTCGGCAGTCTTGTCCATTGTGTGCTTTATTTTAACTGATTTTTTAACTGATCTATGGATTAAAAGAATAAACGGAACCGTTTCTACAATCAAAACGACTATTGCTTTTCTTATTTGGGAAGACACCAACAGATTCTTTGTGCTTGATTATGGACAATAATTTGCCTTCACTAATTATTTATTTGTTGTTTTGAGTGCAGGGCCAGTCATTCTTAATTTGTTTTAGTGGTTTCTTTACAAATTTTTCTTGGGACGTATGGGGGTCACATCCCAGGCTCATTGCACCTTGTATTATCCAAAATTGTAGCCACCTTACATGAAAAATGACTGGTGCAGGTTTCTTGGGCCTGATCTTCCTTTTTTTGTGCCATGTTTGTAACCAATGTGCTCAGTTTAGTCCAACATATATGAAAAAATACCAGTCCCAACCAGGTGAAAATATTGTTTGCACTAGCGGGATGTTCTCAAGTGAAAACATGACCAGTATGAAGAACTGAAAATGTCTTCCAACCTTCCTTCCTATATAAAAGCGCTTGTGTGACAGTAACCCTTCTCAATGAGTGGGTGTAGGAAGGTTGATCCCTGACTATGGTTGCCCCCAACTTTTTGCCTGGTGTTTTGCTGGTTTTCTGACTTAGTTGACCTGGGACCCTGCTATTCAGGGCCCCAGGCCTACTGCTCTCTCTGTAAAATGGATTCCATGTACCTTAGGTACATATCTAAATTGGATACTGAGTCACCTTATCAGTCCCTGTACAGTGTACCTTAGGTACCCAGGGCATAGGTGTACCCAGGGCCTACCAGGGGCTGCAGCATGTATTATGCCACCCCTGGCTGGCCATCCAAATCTGACACAACTGGCTGCTTGACAGCTGGGGCAAGGTGGTGTAATCACCCTTTGCTTTAGATATAGTATACCTATATCTAACCCTAAAAATGGACACACAGATCTCCTATCAGTCACTCCTATGGCAGGCCTTAACAATCCTGAAGGCAGAGTGCATGGAATCGTGTGAGATGGTGCTCTGGCATGAGCTGAGCCTGTCTGCGGCTTTCGGGACCCATCCCTTAGCCGTTTCCATGATATCGCATACCATATACTCTTAAGTGCATTATAATCCTCGCGGTTATGTGCCAACTCTGGTATCGCTTTATCAAAACATGTCGAGTAAGGTGTCATACGAATTGGAATACTAACCCCTCGCCAATTCTGGCGACGGGGTTAGCATTCCACCCTTCTAGAGGGACACGACATGTATGTAACCCCTAACCCCGGTTAAAGTCAAACAGAGCCTCAGCTCCACAAAATGGATGCTGCCACCGAGACACAAGTCTGCCCTCCTGCTGCTGGGAGTCCTCCCAGAGCAGGAGATAAGGACAAAGGGTTTCCTGCCAGGGGCGGTGCCAGCACCGTCCCAGACAGGGTTTTGTGTATTGTAGGTAGGCAGGGCTTTAGAGGAAGGTGACTGCACGTGGCACCCCGGTGCTCACTGTGCATAGGCTGGCTGGAACCAGTTCCAGGGTCACTCCAGACCCTGTGCTGGGGAAAAGCCCGCCAAGGAAGTGGGTGTAACCACCCCCCTCCTAGTCCCACCCATAGGGCAGGACTTAGTCGCGTGCCAGCCCCTTTTTACAGGATAACGGTAGAGACTGGCCCCCTTCCAAATCAGATCATCTTTGAATCCTGAAACTACTTTCTGCGAAAGGAACTCAAGACTTCTTCCTAAGATTTCTCCCTTGTGACTAAGGAGTAGTCACCCTGCACCCGCAGGCACCATCTAAGAACACTGCGGTCTGCTGCAAGTCCTTCCTCCGGAATCCGACTGCCCAGCTCGACGAGAACCGGCTTCCCTGGCACCTCTGACCTCTACCTGCATCATCAGTCACGCTGAGATTCGTGGGTGTGACGAGACCTCGAGGGACCGGCCATCTTCAAGACTGCACGACTTCTTTCCAGCAAGCCCGCCGAGTGAATTCCTGGTGAGTGCTTTGGGGTCCGAGAAGCCCCCACCCTGAGCAGCTCCAGCACCGAAGAGCAGCCCCCCAGCATCTCCACGATCTGCGTGGGGCCCTTCTGCTTTTTGCTGCTCACCGCGTTGTTTGGCTACTAGCCCGCTGGCTTGTGGCCTTCCTGACGACGCCCGACGACATTTCTGCTGCTGGTCTGGTTGCTCCAGACTGGCCCTTGCTTCCCTCCATCGGAGAAGTACCCTGGACCCTCCTGGTCCACTCAAGACGCCATTTTAGGTCCACCGCGTGGGCCTTGCATTTGCCAAGACTTGTTGCCCAATCCTGGGTCCAGCGACGTCGACAGCAAGAACCTTCGTGGGACAGCTCGCACCTCCATCCTGGTCGCCGACAACGCCTCCTGGTCCGAGAGACTGCAGAGCCCAGCAGCGCCCACTCACCTGACTGCGGTGACTTCGCCCGGTGCCATCCTGGTGCCCACTTAATCACTGGCTAGTGATTCAAGAACTTGGTCCCCTCTGCTTTCAGGTTTTCTTCTTCCTTGATCCAGGCTTGGATCCATCGAACTTTTCTTCACTGGTCGCCTGCCAGCAACTTCTTCCTTCCAGGCTCCTGGTCCGGCAACGAGATCCCCGACGTCTTTTCAGACCTATGCAGCTGCAGCCCCTGGGCTAGGTAACTTCGGCACTTCGGTGTCCCAGCATAGCCTCACTATCCAAGGGTCAGGATCCACTGTCGTTTTCTTCCTACCAGGTCGGGTTCGCCCGTGAACACTAACTTTGGGAATTCTAGCTTCCATAGACTTTGTCCCGCATCCCGCGTGAGAGTGCACACTCTGCACCCGAGTCCCCTGGGCCTCCTAGTAGTAATCTAACGATTCCCTAGTCCAGTCCTAGCGATTCCAAAGCCTATTAGAACTGTTACTTACCTGCTAGTAATTCGCATTCCACTTTTAAAGTATATGGTTTTTCGTGCCCCTCGGGCATTTGTGTATAACGTGCTAACTTAAGTATTTTCGTAAGAGTTTTGATTGTGTGCTTAGCTCCCTGTCTCATAAAGAGCCAGGGTAGTCTTGTTATAAATAAATACACTGTTTATTTTCATAACAACTTGTGTGGTGTCCTTTCACTGGGTGTTCAAGGGGTAATGTGATGGTAAAACAGCTGGCTTAACACGCCCTCTAGAGTCTTAGCCTTAGACTGCTCGTATCCATGCTACTAGGATAGCTGGTCTATAAGGTTGACTTACAACCAATCATCAATAAGGGTTGTTTGGACTGATATATAGTGATCACTAGAATAGTGAGCACTGCACATCAGGCCAACTTCTCACATTGGTGAGCAGCGGTTGGGATTTGAGCTTGCTGTTGTTTTACCACACATATCCTAAGAATATCTTGTGAAAGATCACATAAGTACTAAAGGTACATATAACTTAGCTTAGAATACTCTGAGTTCTACTGAACCAGCTGTTGTAGCTCCTAGGGCCTAGCACACCCTAAACTACAACTCTAGCAAGGGATCAGTAGGCAAACATATAGTGTAGGTAAGTGCACCACTTACACCTCACTAGAAAAGCATGTCTACCCAGGGAGAATCTACTGAGACTCCCCTGGTCAGTGTTGACCCTCCACAGGTCACTTCAAGATATGCAGCTCTCAGTTTCCAGGAGATGAGACAAATCTGTGTCTCCAGGAAACTGAAGCAGGGGTCTAACCCCACCATTCCCTTTCTGATAGGTCTCTTAGAGACATATGATGCCAGAAAGATTTCTCAGTTACATGAGAACATGCCAGCCTTAGAGGGAACCTCTGGTGATCCAGACCTCCCCGACACTGCTACAGCAGTTGAGGAGGAGGATCAAGAGGAACTCTCTGGGGATGAGGTAGACAAAGGTCTTGAGGTAGTCAGAAGGCTAACCAGGGCCAACTTAGACTTGCTTGGGCTAGGATCTGGGGGACCCCCAGTACTGACCCTAAGTAGGCCTAACCTTGGAGTTAGGAGAGATAGATCTCTTTCTAGGGACTCCATTAGATCTCTGCACTCTAATGCCTCTTCTCAGGGGAGAAGGAACTCTCCCCAGAGGAGATTGACTTCCCCTCAGAGAAGAGAGCATGAAGCAAGGATGAGACAAGCTAAACTGAGGATTGAAAGGGAAGAACTTGCCCTGGCCAAAGAGAAGCTTGCCTTTGCTAGAGAGCAGCAGATGTGTGGGTTAGCTCCCACTGGTGGCAGCAATCTCCCAAGAGATAGAGAGAAGGGTTTAGATACTAAACACCTGACTAAAATAGTGCCCCCCTTTAAGCAAGGGGATGACATCCAGAAATGGATGGCTGCTCTGGAGAGGGCCTGCACTGTGCAGGGCATTCCCCAGAGTCAGTGGGCAGCTATACTGTGGCTCTCCTTTGATGGTAAAGGTAGAGATAAGCTCCTCACTACTAGAGTTGAGGATGCTAACAATTACCAGGTCCTGAAAAATGCACTGGTTGATGGGTTTGGTTTAACCACTGAGCAGTACAGGTTGCTGTTCAGAGACACCCAGAAAACTCAGTCTCAGGACTGGTCTGACTTTGTTGATTGTGCCACTAAGGCTTTGGAAGGCTGGCTACTGGGTAGCAAGGTTACTGATTTCAAGGGATTGTATAATCTAATTATGAGAGAGCAAGTCTTAAATAATTGTCAGAACCAGTTATTACACCAGCACCTGGTAGACTCTGATCTGACCTCTCCACAAGAATTGGGTAAGAGGGCAGACAAATGGGTCAGAACCAGGATTAGGCCCAAGAACCAAGGTGGTGACCAGAAAAAGGAATCAACCAAGCCTCAAGAGAAGGGTGGGAATAAATCTACAGATCAAACCACATCAGGGCCCCAAAAATCCTCTGAGGGGGGTGGGTCCCAGAATCCTTCCAACAACCAGAAGAAACCTTATTGTTATCCCTGTAAACAGGTGGGTCATTTAAAAACTGACAGCAGTTGCCCAAAGAATAACAATAAGGAAAACATACCCCCAAGTAACATTCCCAAACCTCCTGTTACTACTAGTAGTAATCCCCCAGGTGGTGGGAGTGCCCCCAAGAATTTGGGTGCATTTACTTTGGGAGTTCCTGGGGACTCTGGCCTAACCAGGTCCCCTGACTTAGATACTCTTGTCTGTGAGACTGGCATGGGGTTTGCCAACTTCACAACTTGTCCCAACACTTTGGGCAAGTACAGACAGGAGCCCCTCATCAATGGTATAAAAGTTGAGGCCTATAGAGACACAGGGGCTAGCATCACTATGGTGACTGAGAGTCTAGTCCCCTCAAGGCAACTTTTACCTGGTGCCACATACCAGGTGACCAATATTGATGGAGTACAGAGAGATCATCCCATGGCAGTGGTCAATCTCAGCTGGGGAGGTGTCACTGGCCACAAGAGAGTGGCAGTGTCACCAAACTTGCCTGTAGATTGCCTACTGGGGAATGATTTAGAGCTCTCAGCCTGGGCTGAAGTTGAGCAAGAAACCCATTCTAAAATGGTAAACATCCATGGTAAGGTTAGTGGGGCAGTGTTAGCCACAGCCCCAGTCCAAGATGTCCTCCCTGAACAGGTCAGGAGGGTTGTGCCAGTCACAACCCAATCTCAGACAACTTCCTTCCCAGAACAGGTTGTCAAGGCTGTCATGGTAACAGCCCACACCCAAACTGAGCCCCCTCCTGAAAAGGTTGGGAGAGTTGTGATGGCCACAGCTCAAACTCAGACAGATGATAGTGTTGTGAAGCCTGAAACTATGGATCACTCCACTCAGACAGAGAGTATTGAGGAGGAAGAGACATCTCCCTCCCACCAGACTTTAGGAAAGGATCAGCCTCCTCAGGGAACTGATCTGACCCCTTGTGAAGAAACTGCCACAGAGGTAGTCAGGCCTAGCCTGGCAGAACCCCTGATGTCAGTGGACCCTTCCAAGGTGGGACCCAGTCTGGAGCAGGTAACCTGCCCCTCTCTACCCTGCCTCAGTCAGCCCAGGGCTGTAGAGGTCAGGGAGGCCAGTGGTGGACCCCAAAGGGCCCCCTGTCCAAAAGAATTCCCCAATCAGCAGATTAAGGGCACTGAAGCTAGTAATCCTAGCCAAGTGAAAATAAAACAGACTCCTGAGGGATCCCCCTTAAATTTAGTTAGGGACCTCCCACAGATGGACACTGTTGGGCACAGCCAAACTTGGGACCTGAGGGCCCCAAACCTGACCTGTCCCTCCAGTAAGCCAAACAGAGGGACCCAACCTCCAGCTGTAGGTAGCCAGAGGTTGACCCTGAGAGCCCAAAACAACTCAGTCTTGGAAAGAAAGGCCTCTATGGTGGATGATGATTGGAGGAAGCTGAGCCCAAAGTTAGTGGAGCCTCACTTCAGCACTCCATTTCAGCACCAGCCTTTTTCTTTGACAAAACACACCACAGGTAGAGATTCCCTATGGTGGAGACCCTCAGACACCCTTAGGGTGAGGGATTGCTTAGTGGACCATGACATAGGGGGTAACCATGCCAGTGCTGGTACTTCCTTAAATGGCCACTTAGGCAATATAGGCTTACCTGGACAAGGATAGCCTTATCTCCTTTCGTTTGGGGGGGGGGGGTTATGTAGGAAGGTTGATCCCTGACTATGGTTGCCCCCAACTTTTTGCCTGGTGTTTTGCTGGTTTTCTGACTTAGTTGACCTGGGACCCTGCTATTCAGGGCCCCAGGCCTACTGCTCTCTCTGTAAAATGGATTCCATGTACCTTAGGTACATATCTAAATTGGATACTGAGTCACCTTATCAGTCCCTGTACAGTGTACCTTAGGTACCCAGGGCATAGGTGTACCCAGGGCCTACCAGGGGCTGCAGCATGTATTATGCCACCCCTGGCTGGCCATCCAAATCTGACACAACTGGCTGCTTGACAGCTGGGGCAAGGTGGTGTAATCACCCTTTGCTTTAGATATAGTATACCTATATCTAACCCTAAAAATGGACACACAGATCTCCTATCAGTCACTCCTATGGCAGGCCTTAACAATCCTGAAGGCAGAGTGCTTGGAATCGTGTGAGATGGTGCTCTGGCATGAGCTGAGCCTGTCTGCGGCTTTCGGGACCCATCCCTTAGCCGTTTCCATGATATCGCATACCATATACTCTTAAGTGCATTATAATCCTCGCGGTTATGTGCCAACTCTGGTATCGCTTTATCAAAACATGTCGAGTAAGGTGTCATACGAATTGGAATACTAACCCCTCGCCAATTCTGGCGACGGGGTTAGCATTCCACCCTTCTAGAGGGACACGACATGTATGTAACCCCTAACCCCGGTTAAAGTCAAACAGAGCCTCAGCTCCACAAAATGGATGCTGCCACCGAGACACAAGTCTGCCCTCCTGCTGCTGGGAGTCCTCCCAGAGCAGGAGATAAGGACAAAGGGTTTCCTGCCAGGGGCGGTGCCAGCACCGTCCCAGACAGGGTTTTGTGTATTGTAGGTAGGCAGGGCTTTAGAGGAAGGTGACTGCACGTGGCACCCCGGTGCTCACTGTGCATAGGCTGGCTGGAACCAGTTCCAGGGTCACTCCAGACCCTGTGCTGGGGAAAAGCCCGCCAAGGAAGTGGGTGTAACCACCCCCCTCCTAGTCCCACCCATAGGGCAGGACTTAGTCGCGTGCCAGCCCCTTTTTACAGGATAAAGGTAGAGACTGGCCCCCTTCCAAATCAGATCATCTTTGAATCCTGAAACTACTTTCTGCGAAAGGAACTCAAGACTTCTTCCTAAGATTTCTCCCTTGTGACTAAGGAGTAGTCACCCTGCACCCGCAGGCACCATCTAAGAACACTGCGGTCTGCTGCAAGTCCTTCCTCCGGAATCCGACTGCCCAGCTCGACGAGAACCGGCTTCCCTGGCACCTCTGACCTCTACCTGCATCATCAGTCACGCTGAGATTCGTGGGTGTGACGAGACCTCGAGGGACCGGCCATCTTCAAGACTGCACGACTTCTTTCCAGCAAGCCCGCCGAGTGAATTCCTGGTGAGTGCTTTGGGGTCCGAGAAGCCCCCACCCTGAGCAGCTCCAGCACCGAAGAGCAGCCCCCCAGCATCTCCACGATCTGCGTGGGGCCCTTCTGCTTTTTGCTGCTCACCGCGTTGTTTGGCTACTAGCCCGCTGGCTTGTGGCCTTCCTGACGACGCCCGACGACATTTCTGCTGCTGGTCTGGTTGCTCCAGACTGGCCCTTGCTTCCCTCCATCGGAGAAGTACCCTGGACCCTCCTGGTCCACTCAAGACGCCATTTTAGGTCCACCGTGTGGGCCTTGCATTTGCCAAGACTTGTTGCCCAATCCTGGGTCCAGCGACGTCGACAGCAAGAACCTTCGTGGGACAGCTCGCACCTCCATCCTGGTCGCCGACAACGCCTCCTGGTCCGAGAGACTGCAGAGCCCAGCAGCGCCCACTCACCTGACTGCGGTGACTTCGCCCGGTGCCATCCTGGTGCCCACTTAATCACTGGCTAGTGATTCAAGAACTTGGTCCCCTCTGCTTTCAGGTTTTCTTCTTCCTTGATCCAGGCTTGGATCCATCGAACTTTTCTTCACTGGTCGCCTGCCAGCAACTTCTTCCTTCCAGGCTCCTGGTCCGGCAACGAGATCCCCGACGTCTTTTCAGACCTATGCAGCTGCAGCCCCTGGGCTAGGTAACTTCGGCACTTCGGTGTCCCAGCATAGCCTCACTATCCAAGGGTCAGGATCCACTGTCGTTTTCTTCCTACCAGGTCGGGTTCGCCCGTGAACACTAACTTTGTGAATTCTAGCTTCCATAGACTTTGTCCCGCATCCCGCGTGAGAGTGCACACTCTGCACCCGAGTCCCCTGGGCCTCCTAGTAGTAATCTAACGATTCCCTAGTCCAGTCCTAGCGATTCCAAAGCCTATTAGAACTGTTACTTACCTGCTAGTAATTCGCATTCCACTTTTAAAGTATATGGTTTTTCGTGCCCCTCGGGCATTTGTGTATAACGTGCTAACTTAAGTATTTTCGTAAGAGTTTTGATTGTGTGCTTAGCTCCCTGTCTCATAAAGAGCCAGGGTAGTCTTGTTATAAATAAATACACTGTTTATTTTCATAACAACTTGTGTGGTGTCCTTTCACTGGGTGTTCAAGGGGTAATGTGATGGTAAAACAGCTGGCTTAACACGCCCTCTAGAGTCTTAGCCTTAGACTGCTCGTATCCATGCTACTAGGATAGCTGGTCTATAAGGTTGACTTACAACCAATCATCAATAAGGGTTGTTTGGACTGATATATAGTGATCACTAGAATAGTGAGCACTGCACATCAGGCCAACTTCTCACAGTGGGCCTCAGATACTCTAACATTTATGGCAGCAGCATCGTCCATCAAACTCACTTTGAAATCAAGGGTAAAGAAATGTGTTTATTCTCATATTCTTTCATGCATTTTGTACACATATTTAAGGTTGATATGAAAGATCACACTCAGTGTCAGGTGCAACAAATATTGTTTTTGTCTCGGATGTTAAGTCAAACTCCTCTGAGTGTAAGCATTATTGAAATATTCAGTGGATTCAAATCTACACAGATGTCTGATCTACTGCCATTCATCGAGTGGTAGATCAGACCATCTTGAAACACTCTCCTTTCCTGGGATCCACGTCCTGTTCTAGGTAGGAGTGTAGTGTAGCATTTTATGCTGTCCTATGTTGTATCCCTGTTCCTGGAACCCATAGAGCTGCGTAAGTTTCCAAACAACCTGAATAAGGGTCTGGATTTTCCAAGAACAACTAAAATTATCCATGCTGCTAGTTGGAGCAATCTGCAGCTGCCATATTTTGAATGATTTCCTCTAGCTCCATCAACAACATTCGACAACTAGACTGAAGAACATGAGCCTCAAGACACGTCTCTAGCAGGGATTTATAATTTAACTGAGCAGGGTCAAGTATGAGTAATAAAACATGTATAGGTATTTTAGCTCCTTTTAGCATCAGCATCCTGGGAATCATGAACGGAGGAAACCAGGATTCACATTAGGCCAAACGTGAATAAACACATTTATCTCCAGAGTATCTTGATCCAGCCTCTAACTAGAAAACTAATTTTACAAATCTGTCTCTGAATGCCCACATTGAACACACACGCCTGAAGCCCATGGACCATTTCTCACTCTCTCACATCATTTTGAATTTTCAATATGCCACAACGTTTAGCAGTCCTGGAAAGTACTCTGCTTTCGCGGACACTTAATGGTTCACACAATAATGTGAAAACCATTGCGGTTTCCACTAATCTTTTCAAACTGGTTCCTCTACCAGTTCATATAATGCATCACTGATATGTTGTTCATTTGCAACACAATCAAACATTTTTTGACCATTATTTTCCCTCCGAGCACCCCCATTATGAGCTGCACTCCTGTTCCAAATATGGCAATAGCTTGTCAAGACTATTTTGAACCTATTAGTGAACCATAATAAACTCTTTATTTAACATATAACGATAATTGGGGGAAATTTAAATTGAGATTAAATCTAATTTGAGAGGTAGAACAGACCAGTTATTAAGGGTGAGAACAAATGGGGGTATTAGTTTGGGGGATACTCACCTGAAATAACCACAATCCTTGTCAGAGTGAACGCTTAAAGTCACTAAATTAGGCTGAGCGCAACTCCCAGGTACCTACGGCACATAGCAGGCAGGCTTAACTTGGAGACAAGGTGTAAAATATTTATCCAGCACTAAAACATTAATAAAGTCAATACACAACAAGAGAACAACCCCAAGCCAATTTATGTAAATTGAGTCAATTTCAATGGATAAAATGACATAAAAACAACGAAAATCCTATAAGAAGAACCATGGTTATGAGTTTTTAAAGTTTATTGTTAGAAGTAAAACCGAAAACCTAAAGCGCTAACCCTCGTCATCTGGCTTCGCTTGACTGAGACAAGGGTACATTTTATGACCAACATCAATACAGTGTGGGTCAGATACAGGGAGTAGAGTAGGTTCATCCTGGTGAAAATATTTACCTTCATATTTCAAGGTGTATTTGCTAAACTTTAATGCTGTGTTTGTGTCACAAAAGTGGAGCAAAACAACAGTAAATGGTTTTTAACCTATTTACTCTCCAGCATAAAATCTGTTTTATGCTGGAAAATCACTTAAAAGTAACACAAAGTAGCACAAAGCACTGCTTTGCTTTACTTAGTGTAACCACCTAAGGTTTTTGACATTAAACCCTATTTACTTAAAAAAATAGTCAAAGTTTTACAGCAAAAAACCGCACCCATTTCATTTAGGCGATATAAAAAAGAAATGCTGTTATTTCTCCTTTCTTTTCCGACTTTGCATTTGTGCTGCACTGTACAGCACACATACAAAGTGGGAAAAGGTTTAAAGTTAGTCTGAGGATAGTATTTTGTATGGGAAGGTTATCCTTCAAGCATAAATCCTATGCTGGACTCACAGAGACACCCTTGCACTATGGTGCAAAGGTGTGTCCTTGGCGCACGGCTGCACATTTTTGCCCCGGTGTTAGGTAGAGGGGAGGAGAGTGCCATATTTCTGTAAATATGGTGCTTTCCTGCTCTCTCCTCACACAGCACAGCCTTTGTGGCTGCTTCACTGCGCTGCTTGACAAACTAGTAAATCTGGCCCTTAGTCTCTTAAATGCAAGTAAGAAATCCTCAGCAGGCAAGGCAGCGGGCTGTGGATGAAGAGGGCTTCTCGTCATCGGATAGCCGCTTGATGAGGTCTCAGTGAGGCCATTGACTTTTTGTGGGAAAGCTCAGAGTGGAAGAAATTTAAAGTTCACACCCAGAGAAGTTCCTTTGCCGGCCGGATACTTTTCACACCATTTTCACAGTAAAGATTTCTACCTTCAGACATAGTCACTTTTTTGGAGCTCAGATTCTTCCAGCGGGGCAAGGCTGCAGGCTGTAGCTGAAGGGGCTGCACAAGTTTAGATGTCTTCTCTGCTAAATCCAGCTGAAATGGATTTGCTGCTGTGTAGAAGACTGCAGTGGAAGCAACCTGTATCTTTTGCCCAGCAGTAAAGCACTGTTGTCGGATCGACTTGGCAGGCTTGTGTCCCTAGTCGGTTCTAAGATCAAAACGTTGGCACAACTTTTCTAAAACGATTCAAAAAGGGGGTGGTGATGGACAGAGTATCTGAGTTAATCAGAACACTCCTACCCAGTCAACAGATCAGGGCTTGATCCATCACCGTTTTTTAGCTCACTGCACCATCCCAGTTCAGAACCTGGCTATATGCAAATTAGTCTGTCCCTGGCCCAGTGCATCATGGGAACAGGGCAGACCAAACTACAAAGCCAATTCTTTACTGGAAAGGAAACCAGCTTCCGGGGACCGGTTTCTGGCATTACAGCCGTCTTCGGCCTGGCTTGCTTGAATCCTGATGGTGCAGTGAGCAAGGGACTCATGTCTGAGCATACCCTTCCACGCTTGTGGTGGCCAAAACGATTCAAAAAGGGGGTGGTGATGGACAGAGTATCTGAGTTAATCAGAACACTCCTACCCAGTCAACAGATCAGGGCTTGATCCATCACCGTTTTTTAGCTCACTGCACCATCCCAGTTCAGAACCTGGCTATATGCAAATTAGTCTGTCCCTGGCCCAGTGCATCATGGGAACAGGGCAGACCAAACTACCAAGCCAATTCTTTACTGGAAAGGAAACAAGCTTCCGGGGACCGGTTTCTGGCATTACAGCCGTCTTCGGCCCGGCTTGCTTGAATCCTGATGGTGCAGTGAGCAAGGGACTCATGTCTGAGCATACCCTTCCACGCTTGTGGTGGCCAAAACGATTCAAAAAGGGGGTGGTGATGGACAGAGTATCTGAGTTAATCAGAACACTCCTACCCAGTCAACAGATCAGGGCTTGATCCATCACCGTTTTTTAGCTCACTGCACCATCCCAGTTCAGAACCTGGCTATATGCAAATTAGTCTGTCCCTGGCCCAGTGCATCATGGGAACAGGGCAGACCAAACTACCAAGCCAATTCTTTACTGGAAAGGAAACAAGCTTCCGGGGACCGGTTTCTGGCATTACAGCCGTCTTCGGCCCGGCTTGCTTGAATCCTGATGGTGCAGTGAGCAAGGGACTCATGTCTGAGCATACCCTTCCACGCTTGTGGTGGCCAAAACGATTCAAAAAGGGGGTGGTGATGGACAGAGTATCTGAGTTAATCAGAACACTCCTACCCAGTCAACAGATCAGGGCTTGATCCATCACCGTTTTTTAGCTCACTGCACCATCCCAGTTCAGAACCTGGCTATATGCAAATTAGTCTGTCCCTGGCCCAGTGCATCATGGGAACAGGGCAGACCAAACTACCAAGCCAATTCTTTACTGGGAAGGAAACAAGCTTCCGGGGACCGGTTTCTGGCATTACAGCCGTCTTCGGCCCGGCTTGCTTGAATCCTGATGGTGCAGTGAGCAAGGGACTCATGTCTGAGCATACCCTTCCACGCTTGTGGTGGCCAAAACGATTCAAAAAGGGGGTGGTGATGGACAGAGTATCTGAGTTAATCAGAACACTCCTACCCAGTCAACAGATCAGGGCTTGATCCATCACCGTTTTTTAGCTCACTGCACCATCCCAGTTCAGAACCTGGCTATATGCAAATTAGTCTGTCCCTGGCCCAGTGCATCATGGGAACAGGGCAGACCAAACTACCAAGCCAATTCTTTACTGGAAAGGAAACAAGCTTCCGGGGACCGGTTTCTGGCATTACAGCCGTCTTCGGCCCGGCTTGCTTGAATCCTGATGGTGCAGTGAGCAAGGGACTCATGTCTGAGCATACCCTTCCACGCTTGTGGTGGCCAAAACGATTCAAAAAGGGGGTGGTGATGGACAGAGTATCTGAGTTAATCAGAACACTCCTACCCAGTCAACAGATCAGGGCTTGATCCATCACCGTTTTTTAGCTCACTGCACCATCCCAGTTCAGAACCTGGCTATATGCAAATTAGTCTGTCCCTGGCCCAGTGCATCATGGGAACAGGGCAGACCAAACTACCAAGCCAATTCTTTACTGGAAAGGAAACAAGCTTCCGGGGACCGGTTTCTGGCATTACAGCCGTCTTCGGCCCGGCTTGCTTGAATCCTGATGGTGCAGTGAGCAAGGGACTCATGTCTGAGCATACCCTTCCACGCTTGTGGTGGCCAAAACGATTCAAAAAGGGGGTGGTGATGGACAGAGTATCTGAGTTAATCAGAACACTCCTACCCAGTCAACAGATCAGGGCTTGATCCATCACCGTTTTTTAGCTCACTGCACCATCCCAGTTCAGAACCTGGCTATATGCAAATTAGCCTGTCCCTGGCCCAGTGCATCATGGGAACAGGGCAGACCAAACTACCAAGCCAATTCTTTACTGGAAAGGAAACAAGCTTCCGGGGACCGGTTTCTGGCATTACAGCCGTCTTCGGCCCGGCTTGCTTGAATCCTGATGGTGCAGTGAGCAAGGGACTCATGTCTGAGCATACCCTTCCACGCTTGTGGTGGCCAAAACGATTCAAAAAGGGGGTGGTGATGGACAGAGTATCTGAGTTAATCAGAACACTCCTACCCAGTCAACAGATCAGGGCTTGATCCATCACCGTTTTTTAGCTCACTGCACCATCCCAGTTCAGAACCTGGCTATATGCAAATTAGTCTGTCCCTGGCCCAGTGCATCATGGGAACAGGGCAGACCAAACTACCAAGCCAATTCTTTACTGGAAAAGAAACAAGCTTCCGGGGACCGGTTTCTGGCATTACAGCCGTCTTCGGCCCGGCTTGCTTGAATCCTGATGGTGCAGTGAGCAAGGGACTCATGTCTGAGCATACCCTTCTACGCTTGTGGTGGCCAAAACGATTCAAAAAGGGGGTGGTGATGGACAGAGTATCTGAGTTAATCAGAACACTCCTACCCAGTCAACAGATCAGGGCTTGATCCATCACCGTTTTTTAGCTCACTGCACCATCCCAGTTCAGAACCTGGCTATATGCAAATTAGTCTGTCCCTGGCCCAGTGCATCATGGGAACAGGGCAGACCAAACTACCAAGCCAATTCTTTACTGGAAAGGAAACAAGCTTCCGGGGACCGGTTTCTGGCATTACAGCCGTCTTCGGCCCGGCTTGCTTGAATCCTGATGGTGCAGTGAGCAAGGGACTCATGTCTGAGCATACCCTTCCACGCTTGTGGTGGCCAAAACGATTCAAAAAGGGGGTGGTGATGGACAGAGTATCTGAGTTAATCAGAACACTCCTACCCAGTCAACAGATCAGGGCTTGATCCATCACCGTTTTTTAGCTCACTGCACCATCCCAGTTCAGAACCTGGCTATATGCAAATTAGTCTGTCCCTGGCCCAGTGCATCATGGGAACAGGGCAGACCAAACTACCAAGCCAATTCTTTACTGGAAAGGAAACAAGCTTCCGGGGACCGGTTTCTGGCATTACAGCCGTCTTCGGCCCGGCTTGCTTGAATCCTGATGGTGCAGTGAGCAAGGGACTCATGTCTGAGCATACCCTTCCACGCTTGTGGTGGCCAAAACGATTCAAAAAGGGGGTGGTGATGGACAGAGTATCTGAGTTAATCAGAACACTCCTACCCAGTCAACAGATCAGGGCTTGATCCATCACCGTTTTTTAGCTCACTGCACCATCCCAGTTCAGAACCTGGCTATATGCAAATTAGTCTGTCCCTGGCCCAGTGCATCATGGGAACAGGGCAGACCAAACTACCAAGCCAATTCTTTACTGGAAAGGAAACAAGCTTCCGGGGACCGGTTTCTGGCATTACAGCCGTCTTCGGCCCGGCTTGCTTGAATCCTGATGGTGCAGTGAGCAAGGGACTCATGTCTGAGCATACCCTTCCACGCTTGTGGTGGCCAAAACGATTCAAAAAGGGGGTGGTGATGGACAGAGTATCTGAGTTAATCAGAACACTCCTACCCAGTCAACAGATCAGGGCTTGATCCATCACCGTTTTTTAGCTCACTGCACCATCCCAGTTCAGAACCTGGCTATATGCAAATTAGTCTGTCCCTGGCCCAGTGCATCATGGGAACAGGGCAGACCAAACTACCAAGCCAATTCTTTACTGGAAAGGAAACAAGCTTCCGGGGACCGGTTTCTGGCATTACAGCCGTCTTCGGCCCGGCTTGCTTGAATCCTGATGGTGCAGTGAGCAAGGGACTCATGTCTGAGCATACCCTTCCACGCTTGTGGTGGCCAAAACGATTCAAAAAGGGGGTGGTGATGGACAGAGTATCTGAGTTAATCAGAACACTCCTACCCAGTCAACAGATCAGGGCTTGATCCATCACCGTTTTTTAGCTCACTGCACCATCCCAGTTCAGAACCTGGCTATATGCAAATTAGTCTGTCCCTGGCCCAGTGCATCATGGGAACAGGGCAGACCAAACTACCAAGCCAATTCTTTACTGGAAAGGAAACAAGCTTCCGGGGACCGGTTTCTGGCATTACAGCCGTCTTCGGCCCGGCTTCCTTGAATCCTGATGGTGCAGTGAGCAAGGGACTCATGTCTGAGCATACCCTTCCACGCTTGTGGTGGCCAAAACGATTCAAAAAGGGGGTGGTGATGGACAGAGTATCTGAGTTAATCAGAACACTCCTACCCAGTCAACAGATCAGGGCTTGATCCATCACCGTTTTTTAGCTCACTGCACCATCCCAGTTCAGAACCTGGCTATATGCAAATTAGTCTGTCCCTGGCCCAGTGCATCATGGGAACAGGGCAGACCAAACTACCAAGCCAATTCTTTACTGGAAAGGAAACAAGCTTCCGGGGACCGGTTTCTGGCATTACAGCCGTCTTCGGCCCGGCTTGCTTGAATCCTGATGGTGCAGTGAGCAAGGGACTCATGTCTGAGCATACCCTTCCACGCTTGTGGTGGCCAAAATGATTCAAAAAGGGGGTGGTGATGGACAGAGTATCTGAGTTAATCAGAACACTCCTACCCAGTCAACAGATCAGGGCTTGATCCATCACCGTTTTTTAGCTCACTGCACCATCCCAGTTCAGAACCTGGCTATATGCAAATTAGTCTGTCCCTGGCCCAGTGCATCATGGGAACAGGGCAGACCAAACTACCAAGCCAATTCTTTACTGGAAAGGAAACAAGCTTCCGGGGACCGGTTTCTGGCATTACAGCCGTCTTCGGCCCGGCTTGCTTGAATCCTGATGGTGCAGTGAGCAAGGGACTCATGTCTGAGCATACCCTTCCACGCTTGTGGTGGCCAAAACGATTCAAAAAGGGGGTGGTGATGGACAGAGTATCTGAGTTAATCAGAACACTCCTACCCAGTCAACAGATCAGGGCTTGATCCATCACCGTTTTTTAGCTCACTGCACCATCCCAGTTCAGAACCTGGCTATATGCAAATTAGTCTGTCCCTGGCCCAGTGCATCATGGGAACAGGGCAGACCAAACTACCAAGCCAATTCTTTACTGGAAAGGAAACAAGCTTCCGGGGACCGGTTTCTGGCATTACAGCCGTCTTCGGCCCGGCTTGCTTGAATCCTGATGGTGCAGTGAGCAAGGGACTCATGTCTGAGCATACCCTTCCACGCTTGTGGTGGCCAAAACGATTCAAAAAGGGGGTGGTGATGGACAGAGTATCTGAGTTAATCAGAACACTCCTACCCAGTCAACAGATCAGGGCTTGATCCATCACCGTTTTTTAGCTCACTGCACCATCCCAGTTCAGAACCTGGCTATATGCAAATTAGTCTGTCCCTGGCCCAGTGCATCATGGGAACAGGGCAGACCAAACTACCAAGCCAATTCTTTACTGGAAAGGAAACAAGCTTCCGGGGACCGGTTTCTGGCATTACAGCCGTCTTCGGCCCGGCTTGCTTGAATCCTGATGGTGCAGTGAGCAAGGGACTCATGTCTGAGCATACCCTTCCACGCTTGTGGTGGCCAAAACGATTCAAAAAGGGGGTGGTGATGGACAGAGTATCTGAGTTAATCAGAACACTCCTACCCAGTCAACAGATCAGGGCTTGATCCATCACCGTTTTTTAGCTCACTGCACCATCCCAGTTCAGAACCTGGCTATATGCAAATTAGTCTGTCCCTGGCCCAGTGCATCATGGGAACAGGGCAGACCAAACTACCAAGCCAATTCTTTACTGGAAAGGAAACAAGCTTCCGGGGACCGGTTTCTGGCATTACAGCCGTCTTCGGCCCGGCTTGCTTGAATCCTGATGGTGCAGTGAGCAAGGGACTCATGTCTGAGCATACCCTTCCACGCTTGTGGTGGCCAAAACGATTCAAAAAGGGGGTGGTGATGGA
Organism: Lissotriton helveticus; assembly: GCF_964261635.1. Classification (NCBI taxonomy): domain Eukaryota; kingdom Metazoa; phylum Chordata; class Amphibia; order Caudata; family Salamandridae; genus Lissotriton; species Lissotriton helveticus. The sequence continues at coordinate 599,975,383 of NC_136061.1, read as the reverse complement.
CAGAGTATCTGAGTTAATCAGAACACTCCTACCCAGTCAACAGATCAGGGCTTGATCCATCACCGTTTTTTAGCTCACTGCACCATCCCAGTTCAGAACCTGGCTATATGCAAATTAGTCTGTCCCTGGCCCAGTGCATCATGGGAACAGGGCAGACCAAACTACCAAGCCAATTCTTTACTGGAAAGGAAACAAGCTTCCGGGGACCGGTTTCTGGCATTACAGCCGTCTTCGGCCCGGCTTGCTTGAATCCTGATGGTGCAGTGAGCAAGGGACTCATGTCTGAGCATACCCTTCCACGCTTGTGGTGGCCAAAACGATTCAAAAAGGGGGTGGTGATGGACAGAGTATCTGAGTTAATCAGAACACTCCTACCCAGTCAACAGATCAGGGCTTGATCCATCACCGTTTTTTAGCTCACTGCACCATCCCAGTTCAGAACCTGGCTATATGCAAATTAGTCTGTCCCTGGCCCAGTGCATCATGGGAACAGGGCAGACCAAACTACCAAGCCAATTCTTTACTGGAAAGGAAACAAGCTTCCGGGGACCGGTTTCTGGCATTACAGCCGTCTTCGGCCCGGCTTGCTTGAATCCTGATGGTGCAGTGAGCAAGGGACTCATGTCTGAGCATACCCTTCCACGCTTGTGGTGGCCAAAACGATTCAAAAAGGGGGTGGTGATGGACAGAGTATCTGAGTTAATCAGAACACTCCTACCCAGTCAACAGATCAGGGCTTGATCCATCACCGTTTTTTAGCTCACTGCACCATCCCAGTTCAGAACCTGGCTATATGCAAATTAGTCTGTCCCTGGCCCAGTGCATCATGGGAACAGGGCAGACCAAACTACCAAGCCAATTCTTTACTGGAAAGGAAACAAGCTTCCGGGGACCGGTTTCTGGCATTACAGCCGTCTTCGGCCCGGCTTGCTTGAATCCTGATGGTGCAGTGAGCAAGGGACTCATGTCTGAGCATACCCTTCCACGCTTGTGGTGGCCAAAACGATTCAAAAAGGGGGTGGTGATGGACAGAGTATCTGAGTTAATCAGAACACTCCTACCCAGTCAACAGATCAGGGCTTGATCCATCACCGTTTTTTAGCTCACTGCACCATCCCAGTTCAGAACCTGGCTATATGCAAATTAGTCTGTCCCTGGCCCAGTGCATCATGGGAACAGGGCAGACCAAACTACCAAGCCAATTCTTTACTGGAAAGGAAACAAGCTTCCGGGGACCGGTTTCTGGCATTACAGCCGTCTTCGGCCCGGCTTGCTTGAATCCTGATGGTGCAGTGAGCAAGGGACTCATGTCTGAGCATACCCTTCCACGCTTGTGGTGGCCAAAACGATTCAAAAAGGGGGTGGTGATGGACAGAGTATCTGAGTTAATCAGAACACTCCTACCCAGTCAACAGATCAGGGCTTGATCCATCACCGTTTTTTAGCTCACTGCACCATCCCAGTTCAGAACCTGGCTATATGCAAATTAGTCTGTCCCTGGCCCAGTGCATCATGGGAACAGGGCAGACCAAACTACCAAGCCAATTCTTTACTGGAAAGGAAACAAGCTTCCGGGGACCGGTTTCTGGCATTACAGCCGTCTTCGGCCCGGCTTGCTTGAATCCTGATGGTGCAGTGAGCAAGGGACTCATGTCTGAGCATACCCTTCCACGCTTGTGGTGGCCAAAACGATTCAAAAAGGGGGTGGTGATGGACAGAGTATCTGAGTTAATCAGAACACTCCTACCCAGTCAACAGATCAGGGCTTGATCCATCACCGTTTTTTAGCTCACTGCACCATCCCAGTTCAGAACCTGGCTATATGCAAATTAGTCTGTCCCTGGCCCAGTGCATCATGGGAACAGGGCATACCAAACTACCAAGCCAATTCTTTACTGGAAAGGAAACAAGCTTCCGGGGACCGGTTTCTGGCATTACAGCCGTCTTCGGCCCGGCTTGCTTGAATCCTGATGGTGCAGTGAGCAAGGGACTCATGTCTGAGCATACCCTTCCACGCTTGTGGTGGCCAAAACGATTCAAAAAGGGGGTGGTGATGGACAGAGTATCTGAGTTAATCAGAACACTCCTACCCAGTCAACAGATCAGGGCTTGATCCATCACCGTTTTTTAGCTCACTGCACCATCCCAGTTCAGAACCTGGCTATATGCAAATTAGTCTGTCCCTGGCCCAGTGCATCATGGGAACAGGGCAGACCAAACTACCAAGCCAATTCTTTACTGGAAAGGAAACAAGCTTCCGGGGACCGGTTTCTGGCATTACAGCCGTCTTCGGCCCGGCTTGCTTGAATCCTGATGGTGCAGTGAGCAAGGGACTCATGTCTGAGCATACCCTTCCACGCTTGTGGTGGCCAAAACGATTCAAAAAGGGGGTGGTGATGGACAGAGTATCTGAGTTAATCAGAACACTCCTACCCAGTCAACAGATCAGGGCTTGATCCATCACCGTTTTTTAGCTCACTGCACCATCCCAGTTCAGAACCTGGCTATATGCAAATTAGTCTGTCCCTGGCCCAGTGCATCATGGGAACAGGGCAGACCAAACTACCAAGCCAATTCTTTACTGGAAAGGAAACAAGCTTCCGGGGACCGGTTTCTGGCATTACAGCCGTCTTCGGCCCGGCTTGCTTGAATCCTGATGGTGCAGTGAGCAAGGGACTCATGTCTGAGCATACCCTTCCACGCTTGTGGTGGCCAAAACGATTCAAAAAGGGGGTGGTGATGGACAGAGTATCTGAGTTAATCAGAACACTCCTACCCAGTCAACAGATCAGGGCTTGATCCATCACCATTTTTTAGCTCACTGCACCATCCCAGTTCAGAACCTGGCTATATGCAAATTAGTCTGTCCCTGGCCCAGTGCATCATGGGAACAGGGCAGACCAAACTACCAAGCCAATTCTTTACTGGAAAGGAAACAAGCTTCCGGGGACCGGTTTCTGGCATTACAGCCGTCTTCGGCCCGGCTTGCTTGAATCCTGATGGTGCAGTGAGCAAGGGACTCATGTCTGAGCATACCCTTCCACGCTTGTGGTGGCCAAAACGATTCAAAAAGGGGGTGGTGATGGACAGAGTATCTGAGTTAATCAGAACACTCCTACCCAGTCAACAGATCAGGGCTTGATCCATCACCGTTTTTTAGCTCACTGCACCATCCCAGTTCAGAACCTGGCTATATGCAAATTAGTCTGTCCCTGGCCCAGTGCATCATGGGAACAGGGCAGACCAAACTACCAAGCCAATTCTTTACTGGAAAGGAAACAAGCTTCCGGGGACCGGTTTCTGGCATTACAGCCGTCTTCGGCCCGGCTTGCTTGAATCCTGATGGTGCAGTGAGCAAGGGACTCATGTCTGAGCATACCCTTCCACGCTTGTGGTGGCCAAAACGATTCAAAAAGGGGGTGGTGATGGACAGAGTATCTGAGTTAATCAGAACACTCCTACCCAGTCAACAGATCAGGGCTTGATCCATCACCGTTTTTTAGCTCACTGCACCATCCCAGTTCAGAACCTGGCTATATGCAAATTAGTCTGTCCCTGGCCCAGTGCATCATGGGAACAGGGCAGACCAAACTACCAAGCCAATTCTTTACTGGAAAGGAAACAAGCTTCCGGGGACCGGTTTCTGGCATTACAGCCGTCTTCGGCCCGGCTTGCTTGAATCCTGATGGTGCAGTGAGCAAGGGACTCATGTCTGAGCATACCCTTCCACGCTTGTGGTGGCCAAAACGATTCAAAAAGGGGGTGGTGATGGACAGAGTATCTGAGTTAATCAGAACACTCCTACCCAGTCAACAGATCAGGGCTTGATCCATCACCGTTTTTTAGCTCACTGCACCATCCCAGTTCAGAACCTGGCTATATGCAAATTAGTCTGTCCCTGGCCCAGTGCATCATGGGAACAGGGCAGACCAAACTACCAAGCCAATTCTTTACTGGAAAGGAAACAAGCTTCCGGGGACCGGTTTCTGGCATTACAGCCGTCTTCGGCCCGGCTTGCTTGAATCCTGATGGTGCAGTGAGCAAGGGACTCATGTCTGAGCATACCCTTCCACGCTTGTGGTGGCCAAAACGATTCAAAAAGGGGGTGGTGATGGACAGAGTATCTGAGTTAATCAGAACACTCCTACCCAGTCAACAGATCAGGGCTTGATCCATCACCGTTTTTTAGCTCACTGCACCATCCCAGTTCAGAACCTGGCTATATGCAAATTAGTCTGTCCCTGGCCCAGTGCATCATGGGAACAGGGCAGACCAAACTACCAAGCCAATTCTTTACTGGAAAGGAAACAAGCTTCCGGGGACCGGTTTCTGGCATTACAGCCGTCTTCGGCCCGGCTTGCTTGAATCCTGATGGTGCAGTGAGCAAGGGACTCATGTCTGAGCATACCCTTCCACGCTTGTGGTGGCCAAAACGATTCAAAAAGGGGGTGGTGATGGACAGAGTATCTGAGTTAATCAGAACACTCCTACCCAGTCAACAGATCAGGGCTTGATCCATCACCGTTTTTTAGCTCACTGCACCATCCCAGTTCAGAACCTGGCTATATGCAAATTAGTCTGTCCCTGGCCCAGTGCATCATGGGAACAGGGCAGACCAAACTACCAAGCCAATTCTTTACTGGAAAGGAAACAAGCTTCCGGGGACCGGTTTCTGGCATTACAGCCGTCTTCGGCCCGGCTTGCTTGAATCCTGATGGTGCAGTGAGCAAGGGACTCATGTCTGAGCATACCCTTCCACGCTTGTGGTGGCCAAAACGATTCAAAAAGGGGGTGGTGATGGACAGAGTATCTGAGTTAATCAGAACACTCCTACCCAGTCAACAGATCAGGGCTTGATCCATCACCGTTTTTTAGCTCACTGCACCATCCCAGTTCAGAACCTGGCTATATGCAAATTAGTCTGTCATGCACTGGGACAGGAACAGACTAATTTGCATATAGCCAAGTTCTGAGCTGGGATGGTGCAGTGAGCTAAAAAACGGTGATGGATCAAGCCCTGATCTTTGGACTGGGTAAGAGTGGTCTGCTTAATTCAGGCACTCTGTTCATCACCACCCCCTTTTCTGAATCATTTTGTCCACCATAAGCGTGGAAGGGTATACTCAGATGTGAGTCCCTTGCTCATTGCACCATCAGGATTCAAGCAAGCCGGGCCGACGAGGCTGAAATGCCAGAAACCGGTCCCTGGTAGCTTGTTTCCTTCCCAGTATAAGAATTGGCTTGGTAGTTTGGTTTGCCCTGTTCCCATCATGCACTGGGACAGGAACAGACTAATTTGCATATAGCCAAGTTCTGAGCTGGGATGGTGCAGTGAGCTAAAAAACGGTGATGGATCAAGCCCTGATCTTTGGACTGGGTAAGAGTGGTCTGCTTAATTCAGGCACTCTGTTCATCACCACCCCCTTTTCTGAATCATTTTGTCCACCATAAGCGTGGAAGGGTATACTCAGATGTGAGTCCCTTGCTCATTGCACCATCAGGATTCAAGCAAGCCGGGCCGACGAGGCTGAAATGCCAGAAACCGGTCCCTGGTAGCTTGTTTCCTTCCCAGTATAAGAATTGGCTTGGTAGTTTGGTTTGCCCTGTTCCCATCATGCACTGGGACAGGAACAGACTAATTTGCATATAGCCAAGTTCTGAGCTGGGATGGTGCTGTGAGCTAAAAAACGGTGATGGATCAAGCCCTGATCTTTGGACTGGGTAAGAGTGGTCTGCTTAATTCAGGCACTCTGTTCATCACCACCCCCTTTTCTGAATCATTTTGTCCACCATAAGCGTGGAAGGGTATACTCAGATGTGAGTCCCTTGCTCATTGCACCATCAGGATTCAAGCAAGCCGGGCCGACGAGGCTGAAATGCCAGAAACCGGTCCCTGGTAGCTTGTTTCCTTCCCAGTATAAGAATTGGCTTGGTAGTTTGGTTTGCCCTGTTCCCATCATGCACTGGGACAGGAACAGACTAATTTGCATATAGCCAAGTTCTGAGCTGGGATGGTGCAGTGAGCTAAAAAACGGTGATGGATCAAGCCCTGATCTTTGGACTGGGTAAGAGTGGTCTGCTTAATTCAGGCACTCTGTTCATCACCACCCCCTTTTCTGAATCATTTTGTCCACCATAAGCGTGGAAGGGTATACTCAGATGTGAGTCCCTTGCTCATTGCACCATCAGGATTCAAGCAAGCCGGGCCGACGAGGCTGAAATGCCAGAAACCGGTCCCTGGTAGCTTGTTTCCTTCCCAGTATAAGAATTGGCTTGGTAGTTTGGTTTGCCCTGTTCCCATCATGCACTGGGACAGGAACAGACTAATTTGCATATAGCCAAGTTCTGAGCTGGGATGGTGCAGTGAGCTAAAAAACGGTGATGGATCAAGCCCTGATCTTTGGACTGGGTAAGAGTGGTCTGCTTAATTCAGGCACTCTGTTCATCACCACCCCCTTTTCTGAATCATTTTGTCCACCATAAGCGTGGAAGGGTATACTCAGATGTGAGTCCCTTGCTCATTGCACCATCAGGATTCAAGCAAGCCGGGCCGACGAGGCTGAAATGCCAGAAACCGGTCCCTGGTAGCTTGTTTCCTTCCCAGTATAAGAATTGGCTTGGTAGTTTGGTTTGCCCTGTTCCCATCATGCACTGGGACAGGAACAGACTAATTTGCATATAGCCAAGTTCTGAGCTGGGATGGTGCAGTGAGCTAGAAAACGGTGATGGATCAAGCCCTGATCTTTGGACTGGGTAAGAGTGGTCTGCTTAATTCAGGCACTCTGTTCATCACCACCCCCTTTTCTGAATCATTTTGTCCACCATAAGCGTGGAAGGGTATACTCAGATGTGAGTCCCTTGCTCATTGCACCATCAGGATTCAAGCAAGCCGGGCCGACGAGGCTGAAATGCCAGAAACCGGTCCCTGGTAGCTTGTTTCCTTCCCAGTATAAGAATTGGCTTGGTAGTTTGGTTTGCCCTGTTCCCATCATGCACTGGGACAGGAACAGACTAATTTGCATATAGCCAAGTTCTGAGCTGGGATGGTGCAGTGAGCTAAAAAACGGTGATGGATCAAGCCCTGATCTTTGGACTGGGTAAGAGTGGTCTGCTTAATTCAGGCACTCTGTTCATCACCACCCCCTTTTCTGAATCATTTTGTCCACCATAAGCGTGGAAGGGTATACTCAGATGTGAGTCCCTTGCTCATTGCACCATCAGGATTCAAGCAAGCCGGGCCGACGAGGCTGAAATGCCAGAAACCGGTCCCTGGTAGCTTGTTTCCTTCCCAGTATAAGAATTGGCTTGGTAGTTTGGTTTGCCCTGTTCCCATCATGCACTGGGACAGGAACAGACTCATTTGCATATAGCCAAGTTCTGAGCTGGGATGGTGCAGTGAGCTAAAAAACGGTGATGGATCAAGCCCTGATCTTTGGACTGGGTAAGAGTGGTCTGCTTAATTCAGGCACTCTGTTCATCACCACCCCCTTTTCTGAATCATTTTGTCCACCATAAGCGTGGAAGGGTATACTCAGATGTGAGTCACTTGCTCATTGCACCATCAGGATTCAAGCAAGCCGGGCCGACGAGGCTGAAATGCCAGAAACCGGTCCCTGGTAGCTTGTTTCCTTCCCAGTATAAGAATTGGCTTGGTAGTTTGGTTTGCCCTGTTCCCATCATGCACTGGGACAGGAACAGACTAATTTGCATATAGCCAAGTTCTGAGCTGGGATGGTGCAGTGAGCTAAAAAACGGTGATGGATCAAGCCCTGATCTTTGGACTGGGTAAGAGTGGTCTGCTTAATTCAGGCACTCTGTTCATCACCACCCCCTTTTCTGAATCATTTTGTCCACCATAAGCGTGGAAGGGTATACTCAGATGTGAGTCCCTTGCTCATTGCACCATCAGGATTCAAGCAAGCCGGGCCGACGAGGCTGAAATGCCAGAAACCGGTCCCTGGTAGCTTGTTTCCTTCCCAGTATAAGAATTGGCTTGGTAGTTTGGTTTGCCCTGTTCCCATCATGCACTGGGACAGGAACAGACTAATTTGCATATAGCCAAGTTCTGAGCTGGGATGGTGCAGTGAGCTAAAAAACGGTGATGGATCAAGCCCTGATCTTTGGACTGGGTAAGAGTGGTCTGCTTAATTCAGGCACTCTGTTCATCACCACCCCCTTTTCTGAATCATTTTGTCCACCATAAGCGTGGAAGGGTATACTCAGATGTGAGTCCCTTGCTCATTGCACCATCAGGATTCAAGCAAGCCGGGCCGACGAGGCTGAAATGCCAGAAACCGGTCCCTGGTAGCTTGTTTCCTTCCCAGTATAAGAATTGGCTTGGTAGTTTGGTTTGCCCTGTTCCCATCATGCACTGGGACAGGAACAGACTAATTTGCATATAGCCAAGTTCTGAGCTGGGATGGTGCAGTGAGCTAAAAAACGGTGATGGATCAAGCCCTGATCTTTGGACTGGGTAAGAGTGGTCTGCTTAATTCAGGCACTCTGTTCATCACCACCCCCTTTTCTGAATCACAACTTTTCTAAGCCACTACATTCCGGATTTCTTAGGAGAAGAAAACCTTCATACTAGTCAGGTGTTCAGGACTGTGGGGACAGAACTTGGAGGGCAAGACCCACTATAGCAGAGGTCAGAAGCAGGGCCCTCGTTGGCTCCAGTTGGAACAGGTCAGCTGGGAATGGAGAATGTTGTTCCTGTAGCCCAAACGGGAGATCAAACTTATGATCTTTGGAGTCTATTTCTTTGTCCTGGGTACAAAAGGGAGAGTATGTCCAGCATATAGGGTTATTTTCAGGTCATAGAGAGCAGGTCCTGTTGTCTTCTGTTCTGCAACAGTTCTGAAAGTGAACTGAGGATGATACTATCGGTAACATGCGAATGCCCATTGCGAGCCTGTGGGTGTGACAAACCTCCTGGCCACTCCCTAACCAATGGAGTAAAAGTTCCCATGTATGACCCTACCCACTTGTGCAGCACGTGTGTTTTACTGCAAAAAATCTGACAGTGCCGTTCACTGCCCCAAACCAACAGTGCTGATTGTTTATTCCCCTGTGCAGAGCTCCTTTGCCCACCCTAAAGGTGTGGCCAGGGAAAAGGGCAACTCCTCCTCTGTGGTCACTCCAAAACTGATTCAGTTTGCAGTTCCTCTCCCACTGGGCCTGGTGCCTGACTGGCTATGTAGGCAAAGGAAAGGGAAGGCCCAGATATTAACTGCATCTGCCTATGACAGGCAGTATCCATTTGAAGTTAATTAGGTTGCCGGGCACAGCCCAGATGGTCAGCCTGCCAGAAAAACATAACTTTTCCCCACACTCAAGGCTTTGTCTCAGCTCTGAAAACGAATTCACACTTCTTTAAGGGGCTGCTCAGTTCCTGGGTGACAGTTGGAAGCTCATGCAACTAGGCTTCTATGAGCTTTAGGCAGTTAATAGGCAACTTAAAAAAAAAATCTGTTTGAAAAATATTTATTATATAGCCAACCTTACCAATGAATTGAGTTTGTAATAAATATTTTGAAAAGTCCGAGAAATAATTCTGTTGTTGTTCCCTAAGCAGAGATGGCAATATTATATTTAATATTGTATTCCAGTGTTTTTCTATGGAAGAGCTAAACCTGCTACAGTGAAAATAGCCTTTTGGGCCATTTAAGTGTAAGGACATATTTGACATTAAACCTTTACATGTCCTACTCTTAAATTTCATGCACCCTGACTCAATGGGCAGTTTGCCTACCTAGGGGAAACTTATTAGCAATTAAATTGAGGCTTTGGTCATGTTGAAAATGTTTTTCTATGACTGGTTGAATTTGCAGTTAAAACTTGCACCACTCTGATGCACATGGCAACCCTGCAGTCATGTTTCTCTTGTCACAGCGATTGGTGGCACAATGTGTGCTTCAGCTTACTGGTGACATTTAACATACAGGCCTAGGGTGCACTCTAGATATCATAAACTAGGGACGTAAAGGTAAGTTAAAGATGCCAATTAGGAGTAGGCCAATTTCATCATTTTTCTATTCTTGGAGATTTAAATCTCCACTATGATAATTTGTCTATACCTGCGGTTTACAGCTCTGTTGCCGATCTTGAGGCGCTCCAGTTAGTCCAGCTGGTGTTGCAGCCCACCCATGTAGGTGGTCACATCTTAGACCCTTTTTTCACCAATTTAGCAGAAGCCAGTATCCTCACCCCTTCCCCTCTGGCCTGGACCGATCACTATTTGGTGCGTATCCAGTGTCCACTGTCCGAGCCGCACCGCAAATCTGCGGTCCGCTCGATCCCTAGACGGTGTTGGAATAAATTAAAACTCGAGGATTTTTTCCATCTATTATCCTCTGACCCGCTAGGCTCAGCTGATACTGTGGATGTGGGCTACGATCGCTTTTGTGAGTGGGTTACCAGGGCCCTTGACTCCCTTATTCCGATAGTCTTGTGTAAGTGTGGGTCAAGGGACCCGAGTCCTTGGTACGATGATTCGCTGCGGGTGCTTAAAAACACCTGTAGACGTGCCGAGCGGGTTTGGCGCAAAGCTTATGCCAGCGATAAAAAAGTTTTATATTCTGCCGCTGTAAAACTTTACCATCGAGCAGTGTGCAGAACCCACGCGGCTTATTACGCCCTACAATTTCGTACCAGTACTAACCCCTCCAAAACTATCTTTAAAGCCCTGAAAGACCTTATCACCAAAAAAGTGATTGCGACTCACCAGGGTTCCATCTCTCATTGTGAAACGTTGGCGGCTTTCTTCTTGGAAAAGGTCAATGCCATCTATAGAGCCTTTCCTACGGTCGTACCCTCTGTCGGTAGTCCCCTTAAGCCCCTCACCCTGGATGTGTTACATTCCCTCCCGAGATTAACATCGGAAAGTTTTGGTAAGCTGGCCCAACAGGTCAAGTCAGGATCTCCGGCTGATCCTCTACGGCCGGCCTTGTTTAGAGACCTACCATCTAATGGCCTCTCACTGGTTTGCTCTCTGATTAACATCTCTTTAGCATCCGGTGTGGTCCCAGTGAAGTGGAAACAGGCGGTAGTTGTGCCCATCCTCAAGAAACCAACTTTGGATGCTGGGAAACCTGAGAACTACCGCCCTATCTCTCTTCTCCCGTGGCCTGCTAAAGTTGCAGAGGCGCATGTCAACTCTGTCCTTTCTGACCACCTTTTACAGGCTAACATCTTGGACAGGACGCAGAATGGATTTCGTGCAGGGCATAGCACGGAAACGGCTCTACTCTATATGGTGGAGCATTTGCGCTCCGTGCTTGACGCGGGTCAACCGACGGCGCTGGTGCTATTAGATCTGAGCGCTGCCTTTGACACCGTGGCCCACCCGATCCTTCTGCGGCGCCTGGAGGAAGCAGGTGTCACCGGTCCTGCGCTCCAGTGGTTCCGATCTTTTCTTGCCAACTATTCTTTTTGCGTGGCCGTTCCGCCCCATCAGTCCAAATTCCATCCTCTGGAACTGGGGGTCCCCCAGGGATCCTCGCTGAGTCCCACACTATTCAATCTTTATGTGAGACCGCTGGCTGAGGTTGTCAGGTATTGGGGTATGACCATGGTGTCTTATGCCGATGACACCCAGCTAGCGGTTACAATCAGCGGGGATGCGGATGTGGATGCCCCCAGATTCCAGAACGGACTTCGGGCGGTCACCAGCTGGATGACTTCCAACTGTCTCCAGCTGAACGCAAGTAAGACGGAGGTTATGATCTTTGGCAAGCATACGGAACTCTGGGGAGACAGGTGGTGGCCTTCGGACCTGGGCCCTACACCTACCCCGGTCGTTGAGCTAAAAAATCTTGGGGTGTGGCTCGATCCAACTCTCTCATTCGAATGCCATACTAAGTGCACGGCGGCCTGTTGCTTTGGTATCTTGCGTGGATTACGACCCGTATTAAATTTTTTTGATGCGAATACCAGGCAACTCGTGATCCAGGCAACAGTGATGTCGCGGCTCGATTATGCCAGCGCCCTATTATTGGGCCTAAACCAGGCTGAAATCATCCGCCTGCAGCGTGTTCAGAACGCAGCGGCGAGAGCTGTCGTGGGCCTGCCTAGATTCTGCTCTACAACCAATACTTTGCGCACGTTGCACTGGCTTCCGATTGCTCGAAGGATCCAGTTTAAGGTCCTTTGTGTTGCTTACAAAATTATCAAGGGATCGCCTGCCTTGATTCTTTCCAACCTTTTGTCCCGCTATGTCCCGGGGCGTGCCTTAAGATCTTCTGACCTGGAACTTGCTGTCGTCCCCCGGTTTAAGCGCTGCCGGGCCGGCGGCCGTTCATTTCAAGTACGCGCCGCAGTGCTATGGAATTCCCTTCCCTTTGTGATTCGCGCCCTCAGGGATCTACTCTCCTTTCGGCGAGCTGTAAAAACTTTTTTGTTTCCTTAGCTTTCCTTCTGCCCCTTCTTGTTCTGTTGTGTTGTGTTGCTACCTTGGCGGGCGCCAGGACGCTCCTTCGCTGGAGCATCTGTGCGCCTAATAAATGAGTCTAACATAACATAACATAACATAACATCATGTTGAATTGGGAGCTCACACACGTCATCACTGGTCAGCAGAGGTAAAGTGCACATAGTTCTACAGCCAGCAAAAACAACCAAGGCAAACAATGGTAATTTCCTGCGAAGGGGCACTAAAAATTACTTGAATCATAGTAGACAACATTTTTAAGGTTTAGGATAACTCCCTCAGGAAAATGATTCTCTCCTAAATCATCCAAAGCCCTTTTGCCCTGTTTTACCTGTTCGCACATTTAAACAGGACTTGCTAGCACCATTGGCGGGTATTGTTTATTGAATAATTGATGTCACTGATCACTATTCTTAACACCTGTTTATTGCCTATTTTTGACTGGACTAGTTTGGTGGCAGTCTCATTTTTAGGTCAAGCCTAGAAGCAGCATGCATGCGCTGCTCTGCGAGGCATGCTGTAGTGGAGTATGCAGTTGAAGCTCCGCTCACTCTTTGCCCATATTTGTCATTGGCTTGTGCCATTGTCTTTCATAAATGCTGACTTCTGATTCGTAAATAGGCTTGTTAGTCCCTTCTTAGTACCGCCTTGTCTTCATTTCTAACCTTCCATGGTGACTGGCCCTTTTACTTCAGTTGTTACACAGCACGTGTTTTTTAGTCTATTCGGACTATTTTCTTTATTGACTTTCTCTTACTCTTACTGCATGTGCTGCTTCAGCTGGAACCGCTTGTGTTTTTTTAAGCAGCACAGCCGCACTTTATCTTATGTGTTTTTAAATTAACAACATGGGTGTCCACTTTCTCCTTAACTCGTGCGCCCGCTTTCTCATTAACACGAGAGCCCACTTTCAATAACAACACGGGCGCCCACTTTCACTGTAACTCGCCACCCTACCAACTAGACCTAAAGCTCAGCCTCCTCCATGAGACCATCTACGCTGCCTCTCTCCTTGCTTGTTATTTTTCTCTGCTGAGATCAGTTTGCACTATGGGACTCATAGTTTAGATCTTAGGATTTTAAGTGTGGACCCAAGGAGTCTAGCATGCGAAGTGCTGTCCATGTAAAAACAGAAGACTATCTCAGTGTTTGGCGTGACGTGACTCCCTTTAGAGCTACAACTCATTCATGGTAGAGTACTGAGAGAGCGCAAACTGATTTAAATGTATGAGTACATCACACTTACCTGTAGTAAGCACAAATCATGAAGAGAAATGCCATGAGTGCTAATAGTATCTGCAAATATATCCTAAATGTATAGCTAATGTAGAGATTTAAGTAGAAGTGGAACTAATACAGAAATGTGTGACATTATATGATTTTAGTAGACGTGATTATTTCTTAATCTATGTCGTGTAGCTGTTAACATGTAAGATGGCAGGTGGTTAAACGCAGAATGTGGTAGGCCTCAGGGCCAGAGCTGGAGGGAAAGGGAAGGTGGTTCTTTTCACGACACAGATTGTATTAAGGTTTTTGGTCATTGCATTTAATAGACCATGATTTATAGAAATGTTTACTTAATAATAGAATAAGAGTATTAACATGCTTTAATTAATGAAGAAGTTGAATATTATAATCGTTATGAGAAATATTGTAGGCCTGAAATGTTTTAGCATTGATTTATACGTACATGTCTGGGCTGAGAAATGTTGCAAGCCTTTTTAGAAGTCTATGAGAGTTGGGTTCTTGGCTACAGATATCTGTCTGCAAAGGAAGAGGGGGGATCCAATTATAAATGAATGAATAGAGGTCTGTTCAGTAGACGGCCCAGACATGGAGGAGGGTTCTGGAATGTTTAAGGGGTATCAGCGGGCCGGAGAAGAGTCTGAGAAGCAAGGTCAACTCTAACGTCTGAGGCCCAATACAAAGCATCATGGAAAAAGCCAGAAGATGCACCACGTGAGGGGCGTCTCGAAAGGGGCGTCTCAAATGTTGTAGACTGTTTTGTATTAGGGACAGCACCCCTGGGTGGAGTTAGAGCAGAGACCTGAGGACCCTTTAGAGAGCGGATGGGTAGGCAGAGAGGGGTCATGACTGGAGAACTATAGGTTTTCACCAAGAAACTTAGAGTGGGTGACTTCCCTTGGGGGTCATTCACTGCTGACACCTTTGTTAGGTTGGGATTTGGTTAAGTAGGGATACCATCTAGAACAGGGTAGGGACGCCTAACCTGTGTTTGTTTTCCTCCAACCTAAATGAAGGAGAGATATGCGTCTATGCTGATAGCTTTATTATTCTTAGAACTTGTGTTAGTGATTTCTGTTGCTCGTCTGAGGGCTTTCCGAGAGCACATGTATGTAATTGGACCTGTGTATCTCGTGAATCTCATTCTGAGATGTCTGTATTTGCAGCTTATCATTTCCTTACAATAAACTTTTGAAAGCTAGAAGTTGTCTGTGGTCTTTGGGAGTAGAGTCCTTTATTGGGTGAACTAGCTTGCAGATGGGTGTACTGTTTTCCTCCAAGACAGGCAACAAAGGTTCAGTCGACCAGATCGAGGTTTAGATCAATAGATATAAGGTATCGATCAAAATCTCGCCCTTTCAGTTGGTAGCTATAGAGGATGGTTGCCTTCTTGAGGACGGTGACCTAGGCCAGGTTAGCTTACCCCAAGGCCCCTAGAAATCGATGATCGGAAGAACAGCCCGCAGAAGAAGATCCGGATGACGTGAGACAGAAAAAGCAGCAGTATCGGTCGAGAGTGAGTATAAAGGGTTATGCGTGTTAGATTGCGGTGTTTTGTATTGTATCTATGTTGTAATGTCTGGCGGAGTTGAATGTCTGTAGAGTGACTGTGGAACAGGTTGTGAGCGCGCGCAACCGGTGGAAATCTTAAGTTCAAGGAGAGCTTAAGTGGTTCGGGTGTATCGGACACCCAGAGTAATTGTCAACTAGAGTGAAGGGGGTCATGAGGTACCATTGATCACCCGAGAGACCGAGATAGGGGGAACGTAAGAGTGAGTGCGTGAGTAACGGACGCTGGTCGGAAGTTACTGTGTGTGTAAGCAACCTATCAGAGAGACGATAGACATCTCGTCAGTTGTGTTGACAATTACAGATAGACTGTGGACGTACAGTCGAGAGAAGTGACCGCTTGGTCGGAAGTAGTCATTTTTCGGTGTATGAATGGGACGCATGCATAACCGGGAGACGAGTTGAGAAAGGAGGGGTGCTGCTGCGAAGCGGAGAAAAGTGACGTCAGGTGGTGTCGCGCAGTGATTGGCTGACCGGAGAAAGACCGCGCTGTGATAGGCCAGCTAGCGAACACGTCAGACAGGGTCGCGACGTGATTGGCCGACCGGAGAAAGACCGCGCTGCGATAGGCCAAGCTAGCAAAGCCGCGACAGGATTGGTGGATTGTCATCAGGAAGTAAACAGAGTAGCGAGGCTGGATTTTGTGCGCATAATTATGAAGTGTTTTAAGTGGCTGAAAGCGGTGTTTAAGAAAGAGAAGCGGGGATCGTATGAAGGGGAAGAAGCCCCGCCGGAGGGTACGCCAGCTCGTTACATGGCAGTAAATGTTGGGTTGCATACGATCCTTTGGATATCAGAGTGGAGTAAGATTACGGAAGGAAATGAGGAACTGACGTTCCCGAAGTACGGGACGTTCAGATTAGAGGTGTTACATCGATTAAAATCAGTCATGACCTCAATGAGACCCTTGCCTAGACCAACCCAGTTTGAAGCTCTTGAAGCATGGATTAGGGCAGCGCATGAAAAGAATATGAACAGACGACAAGAAAGGGTGAAACGATCGGTAAGGGCAGTGCAGGATGCCAGGTGGGATGCGGATGCTAAAAGATGGAGAGTGCATAATTTGGAAATAAATAAACTGTACCCGGTGTTAGAGGCGCCCGTAAATAAAACCCCCCTGGAAGAAGATGATGAGAGCGAAACAGAGGATAGCTTGATAAACAGATTATTGACAGACAGGCCACCCCCGTATAATAGAGCAGGGGGAGAGGTCGAGAAGAGTGAAGGAGAAAAGGGGGGCAATGCAGGAGAGCATAGACCGCTTCCCAGTTCAGAGTGGGATCCTGAGCCAAAGAAAGAGCTGTCCCAGCCTAGTCATGTGCAACAGGTAGTCGGTAGGTTTGTGGTACAAAGAGCGCCGGAAACGGAAAGCGCCACATCCTACCCATTACCAGATGCACTACAGGTACCTGTTACCATAGGTCCTATAATATCGATATATGACCAGGAGAGAGCAAGAGGGGAAGAACGGGTACGGAAGGACAGAGAAAGAGCAGAGAAGGCAAGGAGGAACGATACGATTAATTCCCCAAGTCAGATGCCGATACCCAGAGAGTGGAGTACCCCGATGCACACAGCAGGGGACCCGGGAGGAGATCCTGGGGGCCCTAGATGGCCAATGGATCTGAGGGGATCTGGACGAAAATCCTTTCAAGAGCTAAATGAGTACATGAAGCAGTGGGATGAGGCAGTGAAGGCTCAAAAGTGCATCAATGCTGCAGAAGCAGAAAGGGAAAGTCAGGACAGCAGAGCACGGACTCACTGCGGGGCTGGGGAGAGTAGCCCGGAGTGGGACTGTAGAGGGAGTAGGGGAGTCACCCATTGGGCCCGGGGAGGAGATAGAACAGACCTGGAAAACGGGGGCCCTGGGAGTGAAGGGGTGGCGCGCCCAATACTCAGTGAAGGGGAGAGGAGAGCACAAGAGTACAGAAACAGCTTTAAATGTCCACACTGTGTGCCCGGCACCAGAGAACTGAATGGGAGTTGTGAGAGGTCGCACCATAGTCCCTGTGATGACGGAAATGAGCGCAGCCCAGGGAATATGGGGAACCAGGAAGGATCGTATCGGATACTGAGCGATACGAGGCAAAGGGAGTGTAGCGACCAGAGGGAAAAGAAGAGAGAGATGTGCGGTGAGAGGAGAGAAGAAGATGAGAGTGGGCAGAGCAAGAGTAGGGGTAACAGGCCCGTGTTCCATCACCTTCCAAGATCGGATGGCCGAGCATGGGACCTGGAGAGATGGGAGCAAGGGAGACCACCCATTAACTCTCCCGAGCCCAAACGTAGAGCTCGGAGTTGGGATGGTAGGGAGACCAGTGAGCCCCCTTCGAAAGACATATTGCGAGCTGAGATAAAAGCCAAGAGACTCGATGTCTCCAGTTTAAGGTCAGACCTGGATGACATGGTAGATGGTACCCTGCCTTTAGAAAGAATGGAAATGTATGAACAGGATGAAATACTGTATATGGCAAAGGACATCACTCGAAAGGCGAGAGCAGTCCATGAGAAGTTAGTCGAACTAGCAGGCAAATATATGGTGGATCTGTCAAGAACCAAAGCATTACAGGGTAACCACAGGCTGCATTACACAGATCGAGACCTAGATGAGAGGAGAACGATTGGGCTGAAAACGCACATAAGGGAACTGATCGCTGGAATAAGGACATGGAGGGCACTAGATAAGTGGGAAGAAAGGTGGTCCAAGAAAGGGACCGGCAGGAGAAGCATGATTGGTATGACACCAGGACAGCAGGGAATAGAAGCTTACCCTTTGCGTGAAGTTGCAAACGGGAACTATGTACATGTCCCTTGGAGTAGGGGAGATTTAGCTGCTTTTACCACCTCTTTCCCCAAGTTACGAGAGAACCCAGTGGAGTGGTACAAGCAAGTGGAGAGATTTGTAAAAATCTCAAAGGTCCTTTGGATAGATCTGAACACGCTGTTTGACATTGTAGTACCAGGAGATCTGTGGACAGCATGCAAGGTTAGCGCTGAGTGGCCCACAACGGAGCCAGAGAGAGATGCCAAGACTAATGGGCCGTCCGAGATTGTGATGGCAAAATTCGAGAGAGTGATGACTTGGCTGAAAGAGAAGGTGCCAATGCAAGACATAGATTGGGTCAGAATAGACCGAACGAGACAGGAACCCAAAGAGACAGTTCACGAATATTACGAGAGATTGCTGAAGGCGTTTAAACAGTATAGCGGCTTGGATGTAATGGATCCAAAAGACATAGGGCAATTTGTGTCCAAGTTCGTCCTGGGACTGAGACCGGATATTAGTTTAATGATTCAGCAACACTCGATTTGTTGGCAAACTAAACCCCTAGACGAAATACTGAGATATGCCAGGTACTGCTGTGATGAGATAGACTCTAAGGCTAAGAAACTAAAGGAAAAGTTGATGGTGGTACAGATGCAGGCAGCAGGGAAGGGGGGACAACAGCAACAGCAGCAAGGAACAGGTACAGGAGGAAAGAAGCAGTACAGTCAGAACAAGGGCAATGAGGAGAGTTCCACCTTTAGACCCAGAATAGACATAGCTACCTTGAAGAAAACGACTAGGTGCCACCAGTGCAACGAGGTGGGGCATTGGAAACGCGAGTGCCCCTACAATGTAGAGATAGGAGAACAAGAGATAGAGGAGGAAGAGGTCCAGAGCGAGCCTACAAGAGGGGTAACGCCATACCAAGGAAAGGTGCTCAAAGGGGGGGGGGCTCCTCCCCGAGCCCAGTTCCCGCAACCTCCTCGAGTAGGGAGTATGGGTAAGACCTATAGACAAATGCCCCTGTTTGTGGAAGGGGAAGAGTGCTATTATGTGGACCCATTAACCGGACAGAGAGTGGAAAGAGAAGACTGCACCCTCGGGGCAGCCTTAGAGGTGGATCAGAGGGGACCCTATGTGGAAGCAGAAGTAGCAGGGTGCCCTACGACATTTCTGGTGGACACAGGAGCCACTAGATCCACGATCAGATCAGCTGCAGTTCCAGACCTGCCCATGTCTGGAGAGACCATACAGGTGGTAGGGGTCGCAAACAGGAGAATAACCAGCCAATTGACAGAACCGGTGCAGGTGAAAATAGGGAAGTACAGTGATGAGCACCAGTTTGTGGTTTGCGATTCAAGCCCTGTGTGTCTGCTAAGAAGAGACCTGTTGTGCAAATTGAATTGTACTATATATTGTACCCCCCAGGGGGTGGAGGTATTGACCAATGATGATGATGCAGATTTCAAAGTTGCAAACTCTAGGATATGCGTGGAACTGTACCCTACTTTAACAGTAGAGGAGCTCCCCTGGGACTTGAGAGAGACAGTGGCATCAGAGGTATGGGATTTCACTGGGGAAGAGATTGGATTGGTCAAAGGGGTGGACCCAGTGAAAATTGTAGTGAAACCGCATGCTGAGTTCCCAAGAACACCCCAATATAAATTGACTCCAGAAACGATTGCAGGCATAAAACCCGTGATCGAGTCCATGATTAAACAGGGAATACTGAAAGAAATCGTGGGTAGTCCATGCAACTCCCCGATTATGGGTCTGCAGAAACCAAATGGGAAATTTCGGATAGTGCAGGACCTTCGAAAGATTAATAACATAGTCGTTTCGTGTTGTCCAGTGGTACCGAATCCATCAGTGATACTGTTTCAGATTCCATTCCAAGCTGAGTGGTTCACTGTGATCGATCTTTGTCAGGCTTTCTTTTCGATCCCTTTGGACGAAGATAGCCATTTTCTTTTCGCATTTAAGCTGGAAAATCGCGTCCTAACATGGTGTCGTATCCCTCAGGGGTATACAGAGAGCCCATCGATCTTTAACCAGCTTCTGAAGAAAAATCTTGAAAGTCTAGTGCTGCCCCAGAAGTCAGTTCTGGTCCAGTACATAGACGACCTCCTTGTGGCGTCAGAAACAGAAGAAGCTTGCAGGGAAGATTCCATTGCTTTGTTAAATCACCTAGCTGCCAATGGGCATAAGGTGTCCCCGGGAAAATTGCAGTACTGTCTGACAGAAGTGCAGTACTTGGGACACAGAATTGAGAAAGGCAAACGAAAGGTGTCACCAGACAGGATAGAGGCGATCATGAAAATGAATGCGCCTAAGACACAGAGAGAGGTCAGGATGTTCCTAGGGATGGTGGGTTATTGCCGACAGTGGATCGTGAACTTTTCACTGAAAGCAAAGCCCTTGCAAAAACTGACGCACAAAGAGGTGAGTGATCCGGTACCATGGGACAAAGACTGTTTGATGGCGTTCCTACAGCTGAGAGAGGACCTGTGTCGTGCTCCGGCATTGGGAATGCCTGATTACAATAAACAATTTTTCTTTACTGTTGTGAGAGAGAAGGTTGTGCGTTGTCTGTGTTGGTCCAAATCCATGGGAATGCCCGTAGACCAGTTGCTTATTTCTCGGCTACTTTAGACCCAGTAGCCGCAGCGTTGCCCGGATGTCTCAAATCCGTTGCTGCAACGGGTGTCAGCATTGAGAGATGTGAAAATATCGTTATGGGGCACCCGTTAGAGGTGTGCGTGCCCCATTCTGTTGAACTGTTGATGACCAGGACCAAAACACAGCATCTGACCAACAGCAGGCTCACGCGCTATGAGCAAGTTATTCTTGCTGCAGAGAATGTGACCCTCAAGAGATGCTCTGTTTTGAACCCTGCTACCTTGATGCCACTTCCAAATGATATTGAGGAGGATGATGAATATACAGACCATGACTGCCTTGATGTGACTGAACTATGCACCAAACCCAGACCCGACATCGTAGATGAGCCACTGACCGACCCAGACGAAGTTTTCTTTGTCGATGGCTCATGTGTAAGAGACGAAGTTGGGCAGTTGAGAGCAGCTTATGCTGTTTGTACAATTGAAGGAGTTGTGGAAGCTGGGTGCCTGGAAGGAGTACACTCCGCTCAGGTAGCCGAGATTATTGCCCTGACACGTGCTTGCTTGGCAGGCAATCAAATTCGAGTTACCATATACACCGACAGCCAGTATGGGTATGGGGTAGTTCATGATTACGGGCAGTTATGGTCTCAAAGAGGGTTCATGACTTCTTCAGGCTCTCCCATTCGCAATGGAGAGTTTGTGCGCCTGTTGTTAGAGGCATTGCAATGCCCAGCAAATATCGCAGTTGTAAAGTGCACCGCACATACCAGAAATGAGGACTTTGTTTCGAAAGGCAATAGATATGCTGATGAAGTTGCGCGGTATTGCGCGGAACAAGGGTACTCTTTCACAGAGGTGGATGTGGGTGGAATAAATGTAAGAACTGAATTAGCCATGATACTGGAAACTGTTGATACTTGGGATGAACTGTCAACCATGCAAGAAAATGCTCCTGATTCTGAAAAAGAAACATGGGAAAAGGCAGGATGTGTAATGGGTGAGACCCATTTTTGGGTCTCAGCAGACGGCAGAGCAGTGTTGCCCAATGAGATGGTGAGTCCAATGGCTAGGCTCATACATGGTCCCGTACACTTAGGGAGAGATGCTATGCTGAGAGTGTTTAGACAGACTTGGTACAATCCTAAGTTTAGAATAGCAGCAGAAGCAGTGTGCCAGCGTTGTGTGACCTGCCAGCAGCTGAACGTAGGGAAAAGAACACCAGTTGCACTAAGTCACATAGGAAGGTCTGGAGGTCCATTCAATCGAATGCAGATAGATTTCATTGAAATGCCAAGGTGCAACCGCCTCCGCTATGTCTTGGTGGTTGTTTGTGTGTTCTCCAGATGGGTTGAGGCATACCCTACACGTAGGTGCGACACCCTCACAGTGGCCAAGTTACTGCTTAGAGAACTCATTCCTCGCTTCGGGGTGCCGGCCTTTTTGGAATCAGATAGGGGAACACATTTTAACAGCGAGCTTGTGAAGATGATCTGTGTAGCTCTAAATATTGACCAAAAGCTGCATTGCAGTTACCGACCAGAAGCCTCAGGAATTGTGGAGCAGATCAATGGCACGATCAAGAGCAGGATAGCAAAAGTTTGTTCCTCAACGACCTTGAGTTGGCCTGATGCCCTGCCATTGGTCCTCATGAGCCTTCGTAGTACCCCAGACAGAAGAACAGGGTTGTCACCACATGAGGTGTTAATGGGGAGAGCAATGAGGCTGCCATCTATTCCAGCTACTGCACTGTTAAATATCACAGATGATATGATCCTGGACTATTGTAAGGGGCTGTCTGACGCCATGCGTTCTGTGTCCCTTCAGGTGCAGGCTGCCGAGGTTCCAGCGTGCCAGGGCCCGTGCCATGACCTGTACCCTGGGGACTGGGTCCTGGTGAAGAAACATGTGAGAAGAAGCTGCTTGGATATTCGTTGGCGTGGGCCCTTCCAGGTCATCCTGATCACAAACACAGCTGTAAAGGTGGGAGGCCTGCCCAATTGGATCCACGCGTCACATACGAAAAGGGTTCCAGCACCTCTGGAAACAGCTCCTCTCTCGGATAGACGTCCAGCAGAGGACCGAGAAGCCATAGAGGGGGCTAGCCAAGCTGTAGAGGTGCCAGCGGAAGCAGGGAACGAGTCTGACCAAGCTGAGGACGGTCAGTACAACAGCGAAACAGAAGACGCTACAGAAGGAGAAAGTAGCTGGGAGTACGAGTCAGACCCTGACAGGTCTGAGAGAGAGCGAGAACAGAGAAGAAGAAGAAGGAGTAGAAGGGCACGTGGAGAAGCTAATTGGCCGCAAAGAAGGAGCTCTAGCCTGAGGTCAACTCCAGAAGCAACCCTTCCTCCGATATCAGAAGACTCAGACCCAGAAGAAGGTGCTCAGGGCGCTGAAGCACCGGACCGAAGAAGGTCAAGAAGAGTGCGTGTGCCTAACAGAAGATACTCCACACCTGAGTGGACATATCTGGCGTCAAATGTCTGTGAAACCGGAGACAGGGAGGATCCGAGCGGTGGTGGTGTCCAGTTCTGAGCCCATTATCACCGTGGAAATACGACTGTTGGTACCCGGTGTCGAACAAGAAGGGTCACTAACATTCATGCTCCCCAGACCTCCCCGCCTCAGCAAGTTAAAACACATGTTTCTTACAGAATTGCAATTCCCCGACTTTGGTACAACGATAACAGCACATGAAGAGCACAATCTTCGTTTGGAAATACTGAACTATGCTATTGAAGCTGCAACCACAAATCTGATAGTAGACTGTTAAAGGACTTTGTAAATAAAGCAAGCAGGAAAAAGAAGATTACCTAGCGCCCAGGAAGCAGAGAATTTTAGGGAACTTCCCTTGAGTTGATGGAGAAGGGCTAGGGTTGTCTTTTTGAACTGTTAAAGGACTTTTGCGAAGAAGGTTGTCAGCCTCCAGTTGTGTGGATTCTAAAGACAAAAGGATTGAAAAGAGACTGTAAAGGAACGAGAGGAAAAGAACTTTTTGCAAAGATAAAGAGAGAGCTATATTGTCTGACGAAATGGAGGCCGGCACCCCGAACCGCAGAGCTAAATGTATAATAGGTACACTAATAGTAGGAGTAATAATATTAATAGCTTTAGTGGTAACAATTTCTTATGTAAAGGGACATGAGGAAGAGGCAAAGGTAACTGATGTGAATTCTGCAGAAACGCTTACACCCACTGTTGCTGGTGAGAAAAGGGAAAACACTCAAGAGAAAGCGTTATTAGCTGCAGAAGCCCGCAGGTTACATGTAGACGAGTCCCAAGGAGACTTTAGGTCAAATGCTTATGCTAAACTTTTATATGAATACGTGGATGCCATGGAGGTTAAGGATTGTTATGTCTGCATGCAGTTGCCGGCATCTGTAGACGAGGGTATTAGATACCATCACCTCCCTCTGACATATGGCATTACATGTAGCTTATTGCTTAGTATATTTTATGAGAGAGATAGTTTTGAATACTATTTCTCTAATTATGATTCAGTGTTGCCGGAAGTCCCAAATTATAAGCAGATGAACAAATGGGACTACTGGAAGAGTGAAGACAGATTGGCCAAATTCTTCATTCCTTGGATTACCTTAGATACTTCACATGCCCGTAGAAATAACCTGACATGCAAGGTGTCAGAAGTCGAGAAGAAGTTCATAGGGCAGGTGGATGATCGTTACAGGAGACAAAAGATTTTGAAGAAATCAGGACAAGGGAAAATAGATTGGACCGAGGAAGAGAAGTCACATAAGAGAAAGGGTAGTAGTGGTCCAATAGCTTTAGATAAAGCGCAGAGAGGAAAGTTATGTCTTCACAGAGCCAAAACGTATTATGAAAATGTATACGTTGGAGAAGTTGACTGTGAACATGCTTTTAATTTAGAGTACTACACTAAGGATTTCCTGAAGGGAATGCAAGTGATTCCAAATGTGTATTTTGTATGTGGAAGAAATGCTTACGTGAGACTACCTGACAACTGGTATGGATCATGTTACTTGGCAATTGTCTTCCCCAAAATATATCATGCACAAGACTTAGTGATCATTGAGGGTCAGACATCATCGAGGGGAAGGAGAGATGTAGGTGATGCCGAAATGGTTGGAGATGTCTTTGGAGCTATGTTCCCTCTTTTGGGAATAATCCTTAATGATGTTAAAATTAGACGACTGGCAACAGTTGTCGACAGGTTGTCTGCCAGCACTGCTCAGTCCTTAATGCTGGTAGAAGGAGAGATGCAATCGATAAGGGCTATGGTTCTTCAAAATCGTCTTGCATTAGATGTCCTACTAGCAAAAGAGGGCGGAGTCTGTAAGGCTTTGAAGGTCCAGGAATGTTGCACTTACATTCCAGACAATTCGAAGCCCCTTGAGAAAGTTATTAAGAACATAACTAATATTCACAAGGAGATCGAAGACTTGAGTAGAGAAAATGTCTGGGAAAAGGTGGGCCACGGAATGAGTACAGTTGGAGGGTGGTTTTCCACCTTAGGCAAAAGCTTTGTATGGTATATTCTAAAGCCTATCATCATAATATTGATCTGTGGGATCATATTGTGGGGATTGGTGAGGGTATTCAAATGGTACAGAGCAAGAAAGTCAGAAAGGGCCCAAAGAGAACAGCTGCGGAGATTGGCTGCCATACAAGATAATCAGTACAGGAGCCTGAGAGCTCTGGAAGCGCAGAGAATGCTACCCATAACTTCAGTTTAAATGTTAGTGATGACCCCGAGAGGTCATCAAAGGGGGGAACTGAGAGAGCGCAAACTGATTTAAATGTATGAGTACATCACACTTACCTGTAGTAAGCACAAATCATGAAGAGAAATGCCATGAGTGCTAATAGTATCTGCAAATATATCCTAAATGTATAGCTAATGTAGAGATTTAAGTAGAAGTGGAACTAATACAGAAATGTGTGACATTATATGATTTTAGTAGACGTGATTATTTCTTAATCTATGTCGTGTAGCTGTTAACATGTAAGATGGCAGGTGGTTAAACGCAGAATGTGGTAGGCCTCAGGGCCAGAGCTGGAGGGAAAGGGAAGGTGGTTCTTTTCACGACACAGATTGTATTAAGGTTTTTGGTCATTGCATTTAATAGACCATGATTTATAGAAATGTTTACTTAATAATAGAATAAGAGTATTAACATGCTTTAATTAATGAAGAAGTTGAATATTATAATCGTTATGAGAAATATTGTAGGCCTGAAATGTTTTAGCATTGATTTATACGTACATGTCTGGGCTGAGAAATGTTGCAAGCCTTTTTAGAAGTCTATGAGAGTTGGGTTCTTGGCTACAGATATCTGTCTGCAAAGGAAGAGGGGGGATCCAATTATAAATGAATGAATAGAGGTCTGTTCAGTAGACGGCCCAGACATGGAGGAGGGTTCTGGAATGTTTAAGGGGTATCAGCGGGCCGGAGAAGAGTCTGAGAAGCAAGGTCAACTCTAACGTCTGAGGCCCAATACAAAGCATCATGGAAAAAGCCAGAAGATGCACCACGTGAGGGGCGTCTCGAAAGGGGCGTCTCAAATGTTGTAGACTGTTTTGTATTAGGGACAGCACCCCTGGGTGGAGTTAGAGCAGAGACCTGAGGACCCTTTAGAGAGCGGATGGGTAGGCAGAGAGGGGTCATGACTGGAGAACTATAGGTTTTCACCAAGAAACTTAGAGTGGGTGACTTCCCTTGGGGGTCATTCACTGCTGACACCTTTGTTAGGTTGGGATTTGGTTAAGTAGGGATACCATCTAGAACAGGGTAGGGACGCCTAACCTGTGTTTGTTTTCCTCCAACCTAAATGAAGGAGAGATATGCGTCTATGCTGATAGCTTTATTATTCTTAGAACTTGTGTTAGTGATTTCTGTTGCTCGTCTGAGGGCTTTCCGAGAGCACATGTATGTAATTGGACCTGTGTATCTCGTGAATCTCATTCTGAGATGTCTGTATTTGCAGCTTATCATTTCCTTACAATAAACTTTTGAAAGCTAGAAGTTGTCTGTGGTCTTTGGGAGTAGAGTCCTTTATTGGGTGAACTAGCTTGCAGATGGGTGTACTGTTTTCCTCCAAGACAGGCAACAAAGGTTCAGTCGACCAGATCGAGGTTTAGATCAATAGATATAAGGTATCGATCAAAATCTCGCCCTTTCAGTACTGTAAGCGGTCGGGTCGAATAATGAGCTCAAGGGCTCTGACATTCCGGCCCCCGGCACCGACTTCCCCTGTGTGCACAGCACAAGACCACCAGAAAGCCTCACACGGCTGGAATCGCTGCAGTTCAGAAATGTTAACATCTGACACCAAATTTGTTTTCATCCAAAAGGAATGATAATGTGGTGTTTTGGTGGCAGTTTAAGGCCATGTTTACTTAATTTAAACGTTTCTCCAGTGACTCCTATTCCTGTATCTTTGTCGTGTTGAAGTTGCCCCAGTATAAACAATTCTTTTTTATCTACGATTTTAACCAAGTCATTTAACTAGCTCATGCACTCTCCCTCTCTCTCTTTCTCTCTCTCTCTCTCTCATACTCTCTCTCATACTCTCTCTCATACTCTCTCTCCCAGTTACTTTCCTCATCACATCCGGTTTGCTGTCTGTAATGTGGTCTCCACAGACATTAGGTGCCACATGTACATGTCTAAGTCGTGCTGTTCCTGCTGCAATAAAACATGGTCTCCGAAACTCATTGAATAGCATTTGAACAAAGGATGCACCATCCCAAACATCTAACAGGCATCCAATTGCTGGCTCCCTCTGGAAGATGGGGCTCGGGGGTTTATTCTTAATTGAACCTTTCCCATAAGGGCATACTCTGAGGGCAGGCGCAGACAGGGACAATTGGGAGGGAATAACCTGACAGATCTTTTAAAAATATATATATTTATTTTGTAATGCTGTGGCAAGTATGCTCGGAGATTCTGAGGAGGGTACATAGTCTCGGCAGATGCCTCGGTCCTGGATGTCCCATATCCCGAGAGTGGAAGGTAAACAGGGCAGGCCAGCAGTACTGTGAGGGAAGCTCATGGGTGGCTGGTTACAAAGCACACACAGGTTTCAATTTGCATAATTAACGAGAAAGGAACCTTTTATAAGAGCAGCAGCTGTTTAAGCGAACATTCATATTTATCATGCAGGCATACACTTTATTTTATATTGCTCCAGCCTAACTAGGGGACCATTTTCATCGACACATAAGTGTGGTGGGTAAGGACCAGTGCTGTTTACTTTCATCTTAAATTGACCATGATTGATTGCTACGTAAATTAGTGAAGAATACAGCCCAATTTTACGGAGTGACACATTGTTGATGATGTTGTTGCTGGTGTGCTTTTGTGTGCCTTAGTTGACACTTATGTGGTTGATTGTTACACCTCAAAAGCAGAGTGCATACGGGGAATAGGTGTCTCTTTTTTTCCTTCATTATCAGGTATGAAAGCACTTCCAGATTTGTGAGTTCAGATGAGCAGTTGTACAAAAATAACACTTCAAATATGCACTTCTCAATGCAGTAATATAATGTGCCTATTAGTGTCAAAGTTTCCACTCTAATAAACAGTAGATGTTGTAGCACCCAGGATAATGTGCTGCCACGCTAAATACGTATAAGGTCCCAAAGGCGAGACCTATTGGCAATCCCAATGCTTGTTATATACTTCCTGTCAAAATAATGACTTGATCTAACCATGGACCGAATTGTATCTTTCAGATCACTTACTAATTCCATTTAGTTAATTTCGTTTGCTAACAACTGATGGTTAATATGTTTAATATTGGATCTACATTGTTATTGCTTCCCACTCATTGGTCGCTTTTCTCTATAACACTGATTACTTTACCACCTTCCTTTTTAATTGCTACCAAATTGTTCTGCAGCTTGTACTCAAAAGTCAACTATTGATGATCCAAGCCTTCTCATTAGGAAAGTTTACTTTGCTCAGAAACATGCCCTTTTTTCTTGATTTTTCTTGAAAAAGAACGGCTACTGATGGTCACGTGCAGTAGACCTCATATGCTAATAAGTACTTAAAAGTTCAATCAAAATCAGCAAACAGTTGAGGAATGTTATGTATACTCTCTGCCCAAGAATACATGTACTTCGGAAATGATCCTTCAAGGGTGTCCACATCTTTTTGTATAGCACATTTCAATACTTCTTTTGTCTCACACCAGTTAGCATTTTTTCTCTTTCAATGCAAGTTTCAAAACTGAAATTATCATTACTGTCATCTTATAATATGAACATATATTAAATGGCTGCCTGGTCTGGTAATGGAAAGCTTAACAAATGGCCACTTTTAAGTTTTGACACATGGAACCTATTTGAGAATGAATTGGTATTTGTGAATGCACAAATCAGAACTTGTGACACGTCCCATACATTTCACTGTTCCAGCACAAGGTAACACATGTATACGGGAGTCACAATCTTTCACAAAGTATAAGATGTGCGACATAAAATGCCTTGGTGTTCGATACTACTGATCCAGGGTATTACTAATCATAACCTCTGAATGTTTTGCTAAATTGCCATTTCATTTGTAAGTGTTCATTTCTGCGTCAATCGATTTTGAGTTCAATACCATATACATGCATGTTCACTTATGTACGTTTTAAAAACGCAAAAGCAGCAATGTATTACTGGGTCAAATTGTTGTTTTCAGGGTGCTATTGGGTGTAACTCTTTTTGTAGCTACTATGTTCATTGACATGTCAATCAACGTAATTTAGAGAAGAACTGCTGTAGGTCTTGGATATTTGCTTAATTATGACATTTTTATTTGAAAAAATATTACTAATAAATACGTTGGCTACAAAACAGTTGCTATTTACCCACGCGATTCTGTGTATTTCTCCCTTTTTGCTTCCTGGGATTTATGTCTGGCTCGGTTTCCCCATTGTGCAGGGCATGATGTACCTTGAAGAGAGACGTCTGGTTCACAGAGACCTTGCAGCTCGCAATGTCTTGGTCAAGTCTCCCAGCCATGTGAAGATTACAGACTTTGGCCTAGCCAGGCTGCTGGAGGGCGACGAGAAGGAGTACAGCGCTGACGGAGGCAAGGTAGGTGTGCCCTCATGCAATGACTGTTTCTCACTGTCAGTGATGGCCTTCGGTGTTAGGTGGCATTACTAGAAGATAACTGATGCAACCCCACCAACAGTCCCTTTTAAAGAATCATCTTTTGCGGGCAGTGTGTACCTACGGTGTTGTTTTATTACATTGTGATGCATGCCCAAAACATGGTTTTGCAACTACAAGTTGAGAAACATGAAAACAATTTAGAGGAGAGTTCTGTTGGCCAGTTTGCCGGGGGTAAAGGTGGTTTGAAATGCATCACTTGATAAAGGTTTTACAAAACATATTCGAAGTTAAATGTTCGAAAATCACCAAACAAATATTTTATCTTATTGGAGTGAGGTTCGCGATGCACGCACATGCAAGAAATGAATACATGGAATAACAGAAGCTCAATCAATATCCCCTCAAAGCAAAGGTAAAGGCTTTCACTAAAATAGAGTTGAAACGTGTAAAGTGACGAGCCAGAAAATAATCAACAAAGCTTGATTTTCAGTAAATATATAAAGACAACAGGTACAAATCCCCAATAAATGCATGGATAATTTGCTGCCAAAATATGTCGTGCAAAAAGACTTCCAAGCCAATCAGAACATTTCACAAAAAGGGCACAAATATCATTCTTCAGCCTGGTGCATGCGTACTACACCGGAATGCAGTCATTTTCTCCTGGGGGCTTGCCAATCTGTTGCGGAAAAGCAACCATTTAAGACGTTCTTTCTTCTCCTTACGCCATTACGGGCAATCTCGTAAGGGACTGCGATTGACATTCACAGTTTAGGTGTAAAATCCAGGTCGGTGTTCCTCCGAGAGGAATTCTGCAGGGCTCAGCTCCACTATCTCCTACTGAAGTAAGTACGTGGTAATGAGCAACGTTCTAATTCTGGAGAACACAAAACAGCAATAGCCACCTATGCCTGTTGCCATTTCGGGTGTCAAATTAAAGAGTGGCCAATAGGGCAGAGGATCACCGCCTTCTGTTGTGCAAGGGAGGACGTGCATGTTGACATTTCTCCCACCTGATTAGCAACGGTGGAACGTTGATCAAAAAACAGTGACTGGGAACATTCATAATCAACAGATAGATGACCAAAATGAAGGTGAAATCCTCAGGGAGTTAGCAAATGCTGTGAGAGGGTCCTGCCTGCAGTGGCATCAGTGATGTAGCAATGGTGCAACTTGCCCAGGTGCTAGCAAGGCAAATGGTTTCTCTTACAGCTGGACGGCTAGTAAAATACAACATAAATGCATCCTCAGTGGGCCCCTAAGACCTCTGGGCCACACTGCATCTGCTGCACTATCAGTAGCTATACCCTGAGATACATATGTACACAAAAAATGGGTGGCAGTTGCTATGCTTAATGAGCTACCAGTCCTCATTTCTGTAATAAAAAGAAAAATTGAAAGTACAAAATAAGAAGTAGAAGTGGCTAAAAACGCACAGGTTCTTGTTAGACCTGGCATTGTTGGTTTGGTTCCCACCTACCTTTTGCCTTGAGACCTCCTATTTTTGCTGACTTTGTCTTTGCTGGCTGTAGGACTCTGTACATGTAACCACTGCTAACCAGTGCTAAAGTGGTGTGCTCTATCTTTAAAACATGGTGTGATTGGCGTATACCCAAATGGCATATTTAATTTACTTGTAAGTCCCTAGTAAAGAGGCACTGCCTGTGCCCAGGGCATGTAAATTAAATGCTACCAGTGGGCCTGCAGCACTGATTGTGCCAACCACCTGATTAGCAATTTAATTAGGTCTCAGGTCTGCCATTGCAACACGATTGTGTGCAGTTGTAAGCTGCTGTTTTGCCCTGGCATTTAACCTTTTGCCAGACCCAAACCTTTCTTTTAAATACAAATAAGTCATCCCAAGGGTAGACCCTGGAAAGCCCAGAGGGCAGGGTGCAATGAATTTAAAACAAAGGACATGTACTTTTAAGTTTAGTTTGAGTTACCTTATAATATTTTATAAGTGTAATTTCGAAATGGGGACAGGTAACCAGTTCATATTTGGTGTCTCTGGAATTAGAATGATGAACAGTTTAAAAATTGCACTTTTAGATAGTTGATATTTTCTCGCCTTACCCATGTGGTGCAGGCAGCCTATCTCAGGGTCACATGACTGGGGGTGGCTGACAGTTGAGCTTTGTGTATTCCTACTAGACAGCCACAAACAATGGGACGCTTAGGTGGGATGGGAGAGAGGAGCCATACCCAGGCCCACTTACACTTGTATAGGCTGTGTCTTGTCACCATACAAAGGGCTACATAACCCCTATAGTTAGTCTGTAGCCAGGGCCAGGAAGGCAGGGCACCGATGCACTTCAAAGGCATGTTTCTAGAATCTTCTCCCCACTTCAAAGGTATATCTGGGTATAAATACCGGACCTCAGAAACCACCACTTCAGTACACTTCTGGACCTGTTCTGTGGAAGAAAGACTGCTGTGGTGCTGAAAAGACTGCCACTCTGCTGGATAGCTGCTTCCAAAGAACTTCTGCCCTGCTGTCTGCTGCCCTCTGGCCTGGGTGAGAAGGACTGGACCTGCATCTCTTGAACCCAGATCCCAGAGTGACTCCAAGGGCTAGTTGGCTGGCCTCCTGATCTGCAGTCTCAGGGACATAACAGATTTCCAACAACCTTACACTTGCACCTGGACTCTGCCATCTGTGAGTCTATCCTGCCAAGTGGTGTCACCCCAGTCTTGGACCCTTGGAAGCGGGATTAAGGTGCTTTGACAGCCTCTGTGAATCCAGCGGAACAGCTGCATCACCTCTGCTGATTGGCGCAGCTCCGATCAAAACCTACGCATATCTGCTGGTGCATAGATTAGACCACTTGCAAAGACCCACATTTTTGCCACAGCCTGCAACCCCTTTGCACTCTCCACTGTGAAACGCATCCCCGGTGCAGGCCTTCACATCCCTTGATGATGGCAGCCTCCAAGAAAATGCCAGATTCCATATCGCAGCCTCGCAGTTCCTTGGAACTGACGCATCGTCCGACTACGTGCTGTATCCTCGATGTTGGACTGCACATTACAAGCCCCGTTGATGAGATCCCTGATGAGGCAACCCCTCGCATCACAGCCTTGCCGCATCTTGGATCCGATGCATCGCTTCGGCTGTGTGACACATCTTTAACGCATATCCTAGCAACGCTCCACAAACCAGGATTTAAGGTATGCTGTTCCATGGGCCTAACTGGGTCCCTGTAGCCAGCCCCTGCTCCATCGCTGTCGGCCTGATCTTGTGACTTTTCCCCGGTCTAGGGCGACCAGATATCCACATTTGGCCTTTGTGTTCATGGTGCTGTTTTCCCTAAAATCGCAGATCTACAGTTCTACTTATTGGATTTTTTGTCATTTTGGGTTTTTTAAATTTATTTTAAAAGTTATATGTTCCATAATTGGTGTGGGATCCCTTTTGCGTGGTGTTTTAACTTTATTACTGTTTGGAGTGTTGCACAAATACTTTATGCACTGCCTCTTTGCTAAACTTGACTGTTTTGTGCCTAGCTACCAGAGGGTTGAGCCCAGGTTATCTTAGGGCTGACTTGTGTCTCTCCGTGACAAGGATTGTGGTTCCTGTTTGACCAGGGCTCACACCCCAGTCAATCAACAACCCAATTCTCACTCCCTTCTGCGAGTGGTCTACTAATCCCTTGTACGGCTGCTCATACATTGGTTACTAACAACAATAAGCAGAATAAAGTAACATTTTCGGAAGGACAATTGAGATACATCTGTGAATATTTTTCATCAATTTTACAATTTAAATATCTTGAAATATGCGCATCTATAGAAACAGCATGTATGTACTGGATTCATGAATCTAAAGGCAGCATTTTGTCCGCTCATTTGAGATTTAGCGTGGTCTATTCTAGTAGAATTCGGTAGAAGTACGACATTCTATAGGCAACTTAAGCTTCTATGGTGCGCAAAGGCATAGTACACTGCACATACCTTAACTGTTTATGAAAGTGCCTAGCAATGACATCCGCTCTCTTTTCATTCAACCTCTTCGTCAAAAGTATTGACTGTTTGTTATTGCGAACCATGTTCAAAATCCCTGGACTAAGTATGCTATAGAAGATGCTAAACTCACAGTCGGAACTGAAAATTAAGTGCAGGACTGAGAACTTCTGGGAATTTGGCCATGATCGGAAGCTTGAAGTCAACACATGTCACTAGAATTGAGATGATGTCCGTTAAGAAAGATAGCTCTTACGACATATTTTACGGTGGACTGATTATCAGGGTGCGAGGTTTCCATGACAGGAGTGGATCTGTCAGCCCAATGAGTCCCGTGCAGCACAACAACACAATGTTACATTCCTGTAGTGACCTCTGGGAATAGACAGTGATCCAGGAAGTCATAACACAGCCAGCTGATCATGGTTTGTGTGAGATGGTACTCGGTGCTGTTGAACTCTAACATTGGTGGCATCAGTAGCAGGTCTCTTCTTTCACCAACAAAGTCACCCCTTAACAAAAATGAATATACTTATAGCACCATATATAAGGAATATTTTTGCAAATGTAGCCCATTCTGCAATGGATCGATATGAAATCAGAAATTCCAGTGTGTCAAAAAAAACTGGTAAATGACTTGGCAGTGGATGTTTACATGAAGGTCCAGTGATGATTCTTCCAACTAGGTTTACAAATCTGATTTGACGAGACTAACAAAATCCCTACCTGTGTGCAAGAAACTCTGAAATATAACTTTGAAATATACAGCTGATACCATGTAGTAGAGCTTTGGTCCCGCTGTCCCTTGTACGAAAACCAATAAGTGTAATAACAAACATTTATGCAGCCTCTAACACGTGTGTTTCCAGCATCGGTCGTGTTAGTAAGGCCATGGTGGCACAAACAATGGACGCAATGTGCTTGTTTTACTGGCGATTCCGTAGAGTCCGTAGATCCGCACCATGCACTGAGGACTAGGAGCTGAGGCTCTACTCTATTTTCCTTGGAGGCAGAAGCTAGGTGTTGGTGCTGATCGTTTTTGGTTATGAAAACCACCCATTTGGATGTTGTGTTGTATTGTTTGTGTAGAGCACCTTGACAATCCAAGAAAGTAATTAACAAACGTCTAGAAGAGTAACTAACTAACCAGGCTGACAGTAATTGATTGGAATGAGTATTGCATATATTAATTTTTTGTATCTGCCATCCAGAATGCAGATTTAAACGTCAGCTGTATGATTTCCAGTCTGATGACTGTAATTGTATGGCCTTTTGCTTCTGGATTGATTTGTTTTATAGTATGATGCTCTTTAGCCTGTACAATGAGTTGTTGGAGTACCGCATTACACAATGTTATGGATTTACTTCATCATATGAAATTCCTTGTGAT
The DNA here is from genome assembly GCF_964261635.1 of Lissotriton helveticus. Classification (NCBI taxonomy): domain Eukaryota; kingdom Metazoa; phylum Chordata; class Amphibia; order Caudata; family Salamandridae; genus Lissotriton; species Lissotriton helveticus. The sequence continues at coordinate 599,940,311 of NC_136061.1, read as the reverse complement.
TAATAATGATTGCAATGATGCTTTATTGTAATGTGAATGGATTTTTTTGCAAACGGAATAATTGGAAAGCAGCAGGACAGATTTTGTGCGTGGCAGCTCATCTTTCTGGTCAGTATTTAGGTCTGGCGTTAGGTTTGGAATCAGAGCATGGAGGAAGGGGCATTGGCTGGGTTTCTGCTTAACAAAGAGCAAACAATGCATTCTTTCTCGTTTACTGTGACCTGAATGGACGAAAGTACTCAGCCAGGCATTTCAATGTCATAATGTATGTTTTTTTATGTCAGGATTGACAGCGCTGCTGTAGCCACCCTTTTATGTGAGGATCACTAGCGAGGGGCTTTGGCTCCACCCACATGTTTGGAAGCCAGGAGTACATATCTTGATTGCTCAGAAGTTTTGTCCTTCCACAAATAAAGTGCTTGCCCTCCACACAACTGTGATTATTTTGTTTATTTTTCCAGCTGCCTGAGCTTGAACTTTTCAGGACACTCACATGAAGTAATGCAAATACAGTATCTTAGATAACTAGATAATGCACAGAGGGGAGTAGGGCAGCCAATACCCTATATGGATGTTTAGGGCTGGCTTGACAGTGCAACTGTTGCCTGACTTTTTAACCTGCACCAATATTATTCTACAGTTCTTTGCTTCCACAAAAATACCTATCAATTCACAGGCTTTTCACATACAATGCTTCACATTACCATGCAACATTCCTTTAAAAGCCAAACCTTTGGGCATTGCCAATGCTTGTTGTAAAATGTTGCTTACTGTGCTGGTTCTGCCTTACAGTGGTTTCTAGAGCAGGGGAAGGTATAGAAGGTAGGGGTCCAGATGCATTTCAGCTGAGTGGCCATGCCACTGATTACGTTGCAGCGTAGATCCCAGAATCTGAGGTTTAGATGTTGCTGGGCTGTAAAGAATTTGCTAACAGCGTTATAGTGGTCCTATCTCGTAGTTACTGTCCTGAATTTAATGTATGCATTGTATCAAAGAAAAAAGTTATGGAACATTGGAATATCATTCGACGTATGAGCGATTGAATGCTGGGCGGTTGATGCAACCTCAAGACAGCACCGTTGGTGACCGTACTGAGGTTCAGGAGATCCAGAGCAGGAGGTAGATCGTTCAGTGTGGCCACGGCCAGGCTCTGGAACTCTCTTCCCACTGAACTCAGGCAGGTCACCGGCCTTCTTGTTTTTAGAAGGCACTTGAAAACCTGGCTTTTCCCTAAGCCTTAGCCTGTTATCAGCTGCCCCTTCCTTTTTTCTTTCGAGTCTGTCAGCGCCAGGATGCCTCTCGAGGTGATAGCACGCTTTATAAGTGAAATAAAAAAATAAATAAATATAGTAAATATGTTGTGCTGTCTACACTATACATATTTGTAAAGGGGTGGATTGTTTTGGGGGTAGAAAAGGTAGAGTGTTTGCAAAATAGAAACCATGGGGGGCTTCTGCATCTGGTAGTAGCCACAAGTGCCTGTTTGCATTTATTTATCTTTAGTTCTATATAGCACAGAACATGCAAGTGTTGACGTGGGAAAACATACAAATACGTAGAGATACATACAATGTATGTGTTCCAAACAACACCGTGTACAGTGTGCATGGACAAGAATAAGGTAAAGATAAGAGGTATTTGAATATTTCCAGGTTTTTATATGAAGACTTTATTTCAACCCATGTTTGCTGTGTTTATTCTTGTTGGAAGTTAGATATGTTGAGCTTCACTCAGGACTTTGAGCTCTGGTGACAATATAAGATGATATTGTGAGTGCTGTGGAAGGCGATTCCAGATTCTTAGAGTAGCACCAGGGATGGCCCGTCTAATCGTTGTTTGTTTCTTGTTCATGTGTTTTTTAATAATTCACCTTTTTTCATTTTCACTTTAATAGATGCCCATCAAATGGATGGCTCTGGAGTGCATTCACTACAGGAAGTTCACCCACCAGAGTGACGTCTGGAGCTACGGTAAATTTATTTGAATTCGGGGAAGGCTTATCTTGGCAGCTAGGCTTTTTTCCCCAAAGTGTGCTTGATATAATACTGAATGTGGAGCTACGGTAAATTTATTTGAATTCGGGGAAGGCTTATCTTGGCAGCTAGGCTTTTTTCCCCAAAGTGTGCTTGATATAATACTGAATGCTGGCATTCTAAAATGATATGGACATATTTTGCTTCTTTTCCATTCACTTTTTATTTAGTGTTCAGAGTAGTGGGAAGGACTGATTTCCTAAGTGAACACAGAAAAGTGACTAAACTGGGTTCTGGTGTCAAATCAAAACATTTCTAGCTAGAGAGCAGTAGGGAGCTGCACACCCTTGTAAAAACAAAGCACATTATCGACAGGTTCAAGTACTGACTCAAAGCTGCATGCGTTGCATTGACCATCAAAGATGCAGATTTTTTTTAGACGAGACTAGATAGCACCTGTTGATGTAGGATTGTGAGTGACTGTGCTTTTCTGTCGGTTTTTATGACCCCTTAAAATAATCATGATTATCTTTAAGTATATAAAAAATTAGTTATTCCTTTTAAACCACCCAGTCAGTCTGTTCTAATGCTGCTAGATAACGAACATATTTTGGTTTTTTTACCCTCTTATTGATGCTTTCTCTATATGTATGTATTCAGTTCATGATGTATATGAAAGTAAAGCTTATAGTATTGTTTATGGTTATGTTTTTTTTATTTCTCAATAACCATAAAAAAGTAAACAATGAAACAATAAATGCTTACATTCAGTCAATCAGATTTCAAATCAAGACTTGTCAGGCGTACGTAGTGCAGCTGTTGATATTGTTTTTTCTAGAACGGATTGTTGTGGGACTCTAAACTTATGTTGACAGAATTATAGGTCTGTGTTGAAATGCTGCAAATAATACACTTATTCTGACCTTAAGTAATTCCACTAGTTTCCAGAGGAGTGTTCCAGTGCATACTCTCAAACGCAGAGAGCGCGACTGCTAGGTCATGATTAGGGTGTCCAGCCTTGTGGATCAAGAGTAGACCCTACATGTGCAGGTGGTGATCTCGAGAGTTAATGACATGCTACTCCTATCTCTCCATTCCTTTTAGGGGTCACCATCTGGGAGCTGATGACCTTCGGAGGGAAACCCTACGATGGAATACCAACCCGTGAAATCCCAGACCTGCTGGAGAAAGGGGAGCGGCTCCCACAGCCTCCAATCTGCACCATCGATGTCTACATGGTCATGGTGAAATGTGAGTGCGCGGGCAGGAAGTGCATGTTCATGGCAAACTAAGCCTAGATAAATACACTCCTTCCATCACCTCCCCCCCGTCCTAACATACAAGGTCACTTCCTTTGAGTTTGCTTCCATTTTGTATGAGTGACCGAACAGCCAAAGCCCATCCAGTTAAACCCCAGTAAACCAGGCAGCATGGCTATTCCCTTCACATGCTGTGCTTCCCATCCTCTGGAACTAGCAAGGATGGCAGAAGCAATATCAGAATGTATTTGTATCACTGTCTGGAGGGGCAGGATTCTGATTGATGGGGAGAGCAGCTGGCGTCAGAAGCAAGAGTAGAGCCAGAAACCATGTATTTCGGCAACATTAACCCCTTCGACGCTCATGACGAGCTCAGCTCGTCATGAGGTACGCCTGTCGTACGCTCATGACGAGCTGAGCTCATCATGAACCGCGGGTTTTGCGAATCTTTAGCGCACAGCGGGAACACACTTAGTGCGGATGGTGTTAAGACTAAACCAGAGGAATGGACCATTTCCACATGGTACGCATGCATTTGTTGTAATTGCAGTTATCATAATGTGCTGAAAGCCCATGCAAGTTTGCTCCTTGATAGCTTCTGCGATGCGCACGAGTCAGTGCACCATGAAGAGAGTCTGATCCTCAGGGGTCTGTGTGGTATGGTGAGATCCTCCTGGTGTGTGGAGGGTGCTTTTAACGTCTCGATGGCCTGTGCTGGGTGCACATAAGGCCTGGCTCACACAGCGTTATTCTGTGGCTAGGTGTGCTTAACTTGTGGAGATTCAGCAACCAGTTACACATATTAACACAACCACCTCTGTGATTTGGATCATTAGCGTTTTGCTCTCCATGTTTTGCACAGATTGTACCATCTAGATGGTCCGAGCGGTGCACACAGAGCTAAACCTTCATGGTCTGTGCAGGTTGTGCACAGGTAAATCCTCAATTACCTACAAGGTATGCACAGGCTTAAATTCTGGCGGGGCTGTGCAGTGTGGACATAGCCAGTGCCTCACATCTCTGCAGCACGAAGAGGAGCAGTTCTTCATATGTCTTGGTAACTCTTCTCTTGACTGAGGAATGTGCTTGTCTGAACTATGCACACAAAAGTAAGTCCTTGATGGGCAGTGCTCGGTGTACATAGGTAACTTTTCAGTGGTCTGTGTAGTCCTTAAAGGTTTGACTCCTGATTGGTCTGTGCATTACGTGCAGAGGTAAATCTTCCATGTTGTATGCCTCACTTATCTTCACAACCTAAGTTGGAGTTGTGAAACGAGTGTGGCCTTCAACAGCAAAACCACATTGTTGTGAACGTAATCAAGAATTATATTAAATCAATGAGGCTTATTGAACCGAAGTAAAAATAAAAGCATGTCCACAGCCATTATAAATTCATGAAGTCGTTCAAAAAAATCATTGGCTTTCTCACCAGTAGATGCAATTAGGTTTTCTTCCTCGGAAGTGCAAAGAAAGTCCTGGGAGCAGAGGGGCGCGGTAAACATCCTATACAATGCGGTGTTTACACCGCGCGTCCTTTACTACGCAGCCATTACAACGCAAGTCTTTACTACGACTTGAGCGGGAGGGCGCTCTTGTTAAAGGAATAGTTTGATTTTCTATTCCAACACCTTCCCTACTGTTATGTGGGCTGGAGTTGGAATAGAAAATTAAACTAATCCACAATCCAGCGCCCTCCAACGCAAGTCGTTGTAACAACTTGCGTTGTAATGGCTGCGTCGTATAGTACCGCGATCATTTTGATCGCGTTGTACTGACGTACATCCGAGGGGCGCTTACCAGTTCCACCAACTCATTTCCAAAAGGCGCTATTGCAGCCTCTGGAATGGACAGATTAGTTACAGCCTTAGAGGCCAATTTACAGGACGCAGAGCATTTACTTATCAGTAGAAGAGGCCTTCAGAGGCTATAAGGCACTCACACATCCTACTGACTCCACCATCTTCGTATGCCCCATCAGAGCACTAAGTGACATTTGTTCAGATTTTTTGTTTATAATGTCAGGAAAGTCTGTAACACCACGTAGGCAGCAACTTTGCACATCATCTCGGCTTGTCCTGATTCACCACAGCGGTAGCTTCTTGCATTCCTTCATCACTTGTCAGAATTTTCTATTTTGCAGACTAAAGATCTCTTATAGGCACTCAAGTCACTCAAGGCACTCAAAGTCTGGATTCCCATGAGACCCTTGCCCTGTTTCTAACCCTCTTGGCGTTTTAAACAAGTCATGTACAATATAACGGAGCCCCCTGGTTTTTAAACCGGTAATTGTGACCATAAGGATCTAAGTCACCACACATCCACTCCACTGCTGCCTGCAGCGGCCAGCCCTGTGTCAATTTCCCAGATATCAGTATTCAACAATATCCAGGGTGACATTGAGGTTCATTTAAAGCCCTGCCGAAGAAGGATAGAAGGGAAATTTCTCTGGTCCTTGACTGGTTCAAGTTCTTCTTTAATGGCAAGAACACAATATATCTATTCCAACCCTCTCCTGCTGGACAAAGGACCTTAGAAGGGGGTGTGCCCCTGAGTTCTTAAATATTTCCATCTTTTTTCGAAGTCTGCGTTGAGCCTTTGGCCAGCCTTAACTGGTCGATAGGCGTATGTTTTTACATGTGTGCCACCAGAGGTGTGCGAAATTCCCAAAATTTGTTTTTGCGAATTACTCAACATTTTTGGAAAATTATGTGTATGTAAAACGCCATTTCGTCATTTAGTGCTATATTTTAGAGTAAAATGTGTCCTTACATCAATATTTGTGCGAGGACGTATTTTGTGGTAAAAAACAAAAACACAAGTGGAGCAAGAAACAACTGCTTGTGTTCTTGGTATTCACATTATTCATACACTCTTCTGGTAGAAATGTTGCCATGTACAGCATGTAGTTACGTGACATAATGTAGTTTTGGCAATTTTGTGGAAATAAAAATTCCTGATATTACGTGAATTGTGCCTCCATAATATACATTTCACCTTGGCCCAATGCCAAAATTGCAAAGCCACCTAGGTTGCCCTCAAGGTGCATGAATGCCAGGGGATAACTAGCATCAATCTTTGGCACTGCATGTTGAGAGTCTGGGACTTGATAAGTTCGACTCTGGAATTCTGCAAAATTAGGTCAAGGTGAGTGTTTTGAGAGTAATACTGAAAATCGGCACTGGTATGGTATCTTGATTAATCCAACAAGGGTCCAATCGATGGTTGGATCTGCCTTGGAATTAATTAGTGGGTCGCATGAGAGCTGAACACACACATATTTTTGCCCCGGAATTATATATAGCACAAACTTGACCCGAGGGTATCAGAGTACTTTACATGAGCGCCTGTTGCATTAGACACATTCATTTTGTTAGGCACGGGGAGATTAGGTGATTTGCCAAGAATCACTTGATGTTGGGAGTCATTGCCGAGACTCGAGCCCGATTCCCCCAATTTGATCAAGATCCTCTCCCCTTCTTCACCCTCTCTTCTTCTGTCAAACTAAACACACATTGCACAATAATGGGTTGGCTAGACACAATTAGTCAACTAAACCCTTTGCATTTTGTTTAAGTGTTGTCTCAATTAAGCTCACAACATACTCTGTTGGTTCATTATATGTTGTGAGCTTAGTAAGGGCAACACTCAGACATTTGCTTGACTGATTGTGTCTTACCAACCTATTATTGCCTCATTTGTGTTTCACAGTAGAAGTGTTTGCGGCAAAATAGTTCACCCCCTTGTGATGTATTCATGATATGGCAAGTTCTGCGGTCTCACAGAATCTGGGGGTTCTCCGTGACACAATACTATGGAAAACATACACGGCTAGTGTGAAACATTCTAATATATTGTGCTTGGTATTAAACCACATATACTTTCTCGTCTCTCTTTTTCTGAAAATGAGAAGGGTGATGCAAGAGTATTTTCTCTATGTTGATATTTCCACAGGGTACGGCCCATGTCAGTCAAGGGACATATGGGGTCTAAAATATTTTCAGTCTGTGAAGCTTTGTCAAAGTCATTGTTAATATAAGTCACCCATTTATTTAGTAGGCATATTAAGGGGAACTGTGGGTAGCCACTGTTCATAGGGGTCGTGAGATTTTATTTTTGGATGTGATCAAAGACATTCAAGGACATGCTTCTTCCCCATGGGAGCGAGACTTTTCTAAAGAAAGGACATGCCACCCTCTATTCTCCGACCGTCCCCTGGTTACTTCCACACTGGATCCTTGGAGGGATCTCCTCTTCCTCCAACCTCCGTTCTATGGTGAGTGGACTCACGCAGCACCATGCCTAGTGGTGATTGTGCCAGTTGCCCTTTTATGGGATGGCAATTATGTCAGAGTGTGTGGTGCTGGCTGCAGGGTCAGAAGTAGTTTAAGCCATGTCATCATCAATTCTGCATCAGGCGCAAACCTGGAGTAGCAGTCGTGAAAATTCAGCTATTGAATGGCTTGTTGGAAAATGAGAGGCTATGAGAGCATGATAGACTTGGCATCTTTGATGTGGTTTCCTCTGACTTTTTGCCTCTACCTCCTGTATTTTTCATGCTGTGCTGGATTTTGTTTTTGCTGGCTTAGATTGATTGTTTGGGCACTTTGCCGCTGCTTATCAGTGTCGAAGTGCAAGTGCTCCCTACGTATAGTACTCCCTGCATAAAGTGTTGTTAAAATTGGTTCTCCCTGGTCTCATATTTGATTTACTGGTAAGTCCCTAGTAAAGTGCACTGAAGTGTGCCAGGGCTTGTAAATCAAATGCTGCTAGTGGGCCTGCAGCACTGATTGCGCCACTCACATGAGTAGCCCTGAAAAGGTATCTCAGACCTGCCACTGCAGTGTCTGCGCGCAGTTGTTAACTGCCACGTGGACTTAGTAAGAGCACCCACTTGCCAGGCCCTAACCTTCCCGGTTCTTACATGTAACGCACCCCTATGGTAGGCCCAAGGTACCCCCCTGGGCAGGGTGCATTGTATGTGAAAGGTAGGACATGTACTGGTGTGTGTGTGACATGTCCTGATAAGGAAATAATTTAGTTTTTCACTATGGAAAGTCTATCTTGCCACATAGGATAGAATGGAAATGCTTTGTAACATTTTACAGTATAACTTCCCATTGGGACAAGATGGAGAAATAAAGTTTAGGCTCTCTGAACTCAGAATTTAATAACACATCTTTTAGAAAAGATGGTTTTAAATTGTATGTTTGAAAATATTACTTTTAGAAAGTAGGCGTTTTCTTGTTTAACCATTCTGTGTTCCTCTGCCTAGTTTGTGTATTGACTGTCTAGTTTTGGAGTGACGGGGGCTAGGGATGTGCATTCACTGTAGACAGCCACTGGAGGCGTGGGGGATGGAGGTGTGCCTGGCATTTCCTGGATGACTCAGATCTGGGCTGAATAAACCCAGGCTGAATTTAGGGTAATGGGAGGAGGTTTCCTTGCACCTGAATAGGGCTTGTCTCCCTTTCACAATGCTGTCACCACCCCCTATGGTCATACTGCACCAGTGAGGACAGATCTGGCTTGGACTGGGGTCAGAGACCCTTGCACAAAGAGAACAAGTGTTAGACCTAAAACCCCTGAACTTTAGACTACTTCTGGACTCAAGAGGAACCTCTGCTAAGGAGAAAAGCTGAAGAGTTGTGAGGAGGAGTACTGCCCCTTTTCTGTGTGCTGTGTGGGGTTGGCCTGCAGTTGCTGTTTCTGCCAAGGAGAGGACAAAGACTGGAACTTTGCTTTGAACCTGCTTGAAGAAGATACCAAGGCCTGAGGTGTGCTGGCCTCCTGTTCCGAAGTATCAGTGACACAAAGACTTCATCCCCAGCTCCCTTGAACCCTCTTGCTGAGAGTTCGGGCCTGCCAGGAGGTGCCTATTCAAGTTTTGGGCCTCTGGAGGTTGTTTCTGCTGTTAAGAGCTGTAAGAAACCTAAAAGAAGCAGGAAAACCTGTTTTGACGCCATCCGCGACATCGCTGTGACGCCGCGACCTGCACCAAGGCCCGGGGCACCGCTCGTGAAGTGAACAACGCACTGCCTGGCCTGCACCGCAACTCTGACGCCCTTCAACGCCAGCAGTTATCAGTCTGGCATTCTTTCGTTGGGTCAGGTAAGGAGCAGGCAAGAGCCCCTACATGCAGGCCTTCCACAAACCTATTTTTCTGCAGGGGAAGCTGGCAGCCCAAAGCAAGGCGAAGCAAGGAGTGGAGGATTGGTGTGGCTTCCCAGTGGAGATGCAAATCCTGGTAACTATTCTGCGGCCCCTAAGATGCCGAAAATAGACAAAAAGAGAAGCGGATTAGTGCAGATGCACCCTCATAGTCAGATGACTTGCAATTTCTCTTCTCTTGCAATCCACATAAAGAGTTGGCCATGCCTACTCTACCGAGAGAGCCCATATCTTAGGCTAGGAGTCAGCCTTGTGATTGGAAGCATGATTCAGAAACCATCAGACATCATTTGTTGTCGTGTCAGTCATTGCGAACAATAACATTCAAAAACTACATAGCACACACTGTTTTTACTTAACTGCTTTGATTAGCCAACACAATGGTGTATTGGCATTACTGACCTCAGAAGAATGAAAGGCCATGGTGGCCCTGCCAATATTTGCAATGTTTACTTGAGAGCTATACACAGAACTATAAGCAGAGCTTAACACATAAGGCTTCAATGACGACAGCAGTAAATTAGCTCATCTTTTTGTCCCTCTCATCTATCCAGGTTGGATGATTGATGCCGACAGTCGTCCCAAGTTCAAGGAGCTGGCTGCGGAATTTTCGAGAATGGCGCGGGACCCTCCGAGATATTTGGTGATACAGGTGAGTCTCTGGAAACAATTCATCCCTAAAAGTATCCCTTAAAAATGTATGTCTGCAGTGTTTTGTTCTGTAAAAAACTACTGATCATATTGGACGAAATTAACAAAGGAATCTATTCTGTCCCACAACCAACATAGAGAAAATGTAAATGGATATAGCTATGGTGCATGTAGTACCTTTATGCTGGATTCCATGCAAAATTATCAGACCATGCCAAAGTTACTTCTGATCCCAAAAATTATTTTCCCTATTGACCAGGCAAGATAACCATACTGAAGAGTAATACATGGAGTCCCAGAGGCACTTTCCACCCTTCTGGGATGTGTCCTTGTATCCTTCTGGAGTACTTGCATTGTACTCAACTGGCTCGACATCAACTAAGTAGGTTTCTGAATTTAAGTAAGTTTGTTGAGGAAAGACATCTCAGCCAGTCAAATGTTATGTTGCAGTCAAATTTCAGTTTTTTAAATTGGCTCAGATTTGCAACTGGCCAATATTGATTATTTATAAATTGGCCTTGTTTAAATTCCTTAAAATCTGCTTAACATATTTACACCGAGAAAAGAAGGCAGCTTAGGTGAACCAAATTCTATCTTTAAGTCAAGCCATGTGTACCCCTGTCTAGTACTTTTTGCTGCAACAGAAAGCAAGCTATCCCAGTGGAAATGGGAACGTCAGCTTTTTCTACTGGAAATGCCAAAAACTCAGACATTTCACACACTTGTTTGGTAGGTTCATGAACAGGCCAAGTACAAATGATCATCTGCATCAGTAGGCCAAATGAGGCCCCAGAAATGGAGATCACAGTTCATAAATGTGGTTGTGAAAAAAGACATTCAGGAGCTTTGTCGTGCAAAGGATAAAAATGCCTTTTTCTCAGGAATCAAATCTAATTTACCATAACATACGTATTTGTAAAGTGCACGTTCACCTAGAAGGGTATCTTGGCAATGAATAATAGATGTTCATTGCTACCCAACTCAATGGTATTCATGTTATCGACCTTAGATGGATAAAAGGCTGAGTGGACCTGCCAGGATTTGAACCTGTGACCATGAGGTCGAACAAAGGCCCTCTAGTGGACATATTAGTCCACTGAGCCACCAGATCCGACCATATGAGTTTAGGAACTGCTTTATGAACCTCTTCGGGTTTATGAACTGGGCATCAAAGTTAATAAAAAAGACACATTTTTATAATCATTCTACACTTAGCGTCCAAAACAAGCTTCTAAAGAGGTCTTGAAAACGGAGGGTAAACATAAGAAAGATCAGATGCATGGGTAAGGGCCAAGGAGTGTGGTTTAAGGCCCCACACTACCCCTTGAGCCTGCTGCGCATTTAGAAAGATTGTGCCTAGAGGGCTCTCAAAGCTACGTAGCAAGGCCGAACCAGCTGGTCATGGTCGAAGACCATGTTTAGTGGGTTCCGGATGAGGGGGACTTGGCGAACAGGTCGACTGAAGACCATGCTCTGCACAAAGAGCCTGGTACACGTGTCCAAAGAACTTGTCCAGCGGGCTCTGAGGGCCAAAGTCACGGTCACGTGCCTCATGCTGCCTTGCATCTCAAGAAGACACTGAAAGGAGGGGAGCAAATATGTTTTGGGAATTTACAAGTACATCGCAACAAATGCTCCCTCTCCCTCCCCTGCCCCCCAATTCACTGAAATGCATTCTTGATGGAATTTATCATTCTCTACTGAGATCAGTTACCAACCAACATTAAAAAAAAAACAACCTTAATTCTGTTGTTATGAACTTTCGATGAAGGAAATCTCTGGTTAACATTCAAGACTGTTGCAGTTCAACAGCTATACTGAACTACGCAATCATAATTCCTCTCCCTTCACTGTTAGTGGCTTTTCCTAAGGTGGCATAAATGAGAGTGATACAACGTCAGTTCTCTACAAAATAAGCCATTGTAGGAGGGCTCATTTAATGTGCATCAGAGAACATCTTCCCCACAAACGTCTGGAAATATATACCTGCCATAGGTTTCCATGCTTAGTTTTAAAGGTATTTGATAATCACCAGAAACACACAGAAATTTATTTCTGACTTTTCGAAGCATAGCTTTATGGCTCATCTGGGTTCAGTAGACAATATTGACGAGTAACTGCAGACTTTGAGCACCTCACATTACGAGAGAATTTTGAAGTGCAGACAGGTTATCGGCTTGCAGAGTAGCCGCCCTGCAATGTTTCTCCAGCCTTCAAGACATGAAGTGCTGTTTAACCGAGGGGCTGAATCACCCGTAGACATCTTGGTGAATTCTGGGTATGAAGTGCTTGGAATGAGAGTCCTGGATCCTCAAATCCTCCACAGCCGTGCAGCCCACCAGTACACAGAAGACGCTTTAAATGATGTAAGCACTTTACCAGCACACAAAAAACGCACTCCAGCCTTTTCCCCCCCACATATGACACAAATAGTAGAAAATACATGAAAGCGGTGTTCCTCAAAATGTTCCTCACACCCCATCATACAATGAATCTCTCAAAGAAATCAGACAGGACCTAGGGGCTCCTACCTTAAAATCCAAGAAGCTCAAATGAACGAAGGCCCTCATTCCAAGTCAAAAGTTTACTTCAGATTTACTGCACACAAGTTTTGCACCGTTTTATAATACGATTTGTGTGCAATTCCAAGTTTTTTCGAATGTAGATTTCGTCTGGTAATAACTGCATGGGGAAAATATATCTGTGGTAATCGTGTGCACGAAATGCTATATTACAGGCTATCCTTCACTCCAACCTCATTGAATTTAAACAGTGATGCTGTAAGTTGTAGTATTGGATTTGACCGGTACCAGAGTTCCTGTCCATAAAATCCGCCAATCAGGTGTTTGAAAAGTTAGTTGCCAAAAAACAAAAAAAATCTCAAATGTAAAAATCATTGGTTTATCCCTCGGCACGTGCTGGTGGTAGCTCAGGCCGCTGGCAAAGTGAGTTTTCGGTTGAATTTCCCAGTGGAAAGAATGGAAAACTCTCAACGACTGTGTGCTGGTGAGCACGAGCCAATGAAGCGAGCGAAATGAAATGACGGCAGAGCAAGAAAAATGAGAATCGACAGGGGTAAGGTGTTTTGAAAGAAAATATTACAGAGCTGTTTAGTAAACATCTGAAAATAGAAGCGAACAGGGAGCACTTGTGTGCAGTGATGGTTTCTTCCATCTGCTGGGCTGCTGTGCATTTCGTGCCTTCCAGATGAGACAATTTGTTACGCCAGGCGGTGGCCGCTCACACGCTTGTGGTGGGCCCAGCACCACGGTAAAATGTTTACAGCACTTTGTGTGAAGGTCACGTGCGGATGCACGGCGCATGCGCTTTGCTGGCTACCGTGACCCGTCGCACAGGACGTTAATGGAAACGGGGAGGGCAAAGGCAAGGGTAGCATTTCCGCCCAGCAGACACATTTGTAATTTTTTGCCTGTTATGTGACCATTACATTGTTGAAATGCTAACGCGGGATTACTGGTTACTAATTATCTTACCAAATCCCAAACTATGTCGACTGAATCGTTGGTACCTGTCTTTGAGTAAAAGGTAATCTCTCAATAAGTCAATCAATTTAAGAACTTACAACACTCTAAATGACCACTGACCAAATTTAAGTTTTAAAGATTTAATATAAAGTCAAAGATAACTGAAGATACAAACTTCTCAAAATGAGATTCAAAAGGTAAATTGGTATCACTATAAACATGAACTTCTTGAATAATCTAAGTCTGAAGAACAAAATAATAAGTACAAGCTCAAAGACCATAAGGGTTGTCAAAATAGATATAAGTTGCAATCTCAAAGTCATTACAGAAAAGAAAATTAAGGTTAGTCTGTCCCTACACTATTTTAAATGACATCCCTACTTAGCAAGATCTTAACCCTCTAGGTGTCAGCCGTGGTGACTTCCTAAGAAGATCACGCACTTCTCTTTGTCTCTTCTCTGATAATGGGTCTCTCCTGATCAGCCTATCTGCCTACCCATCCGCTTCCTTAGGCTCCCAAAATCATCTGCTCTGCTCTCCTCCCGGGTCGCTTTCCCTAATACCAAATCACATTTCCAATAGAAACGCCCCTTGGGACGCCCCTCACGTGGTACATCTTTGCGCGGCAAACTCCATGATGGTACTCTTGAAGACCCTCGTTATAGTTGACCTTGGTTCCCAGGCTTCTTCTTCAGTGCGCTGATACCCCCTGAAATTCCTGGAAACTCCTACAGGCCTGCGCAAGGCGCCACTGAACAAAGTCCCTTTCATTCGAGCTGATTAGGACCCTCGCACCTGCATACAGCTCGTCCTGCAGTGGGCCTCAAATTCCAGACTCCACCATATCTTTAGTCATAAAACACTCTCAAAGCTCGGTGCTGGACACCTCGCGACCTCTTCTCTAACGAGCACATGACGATTTACACGACATGCCATTATCTCCTCTGGCCTACTTGATTTACATGCAGCAGGTCCCTGCACTCTTAAAACGTTAACTTGATTTAAACAGCAAACATTCTTAACTAGCATACGTTTCTAAAATAACACATCTATAAAGCATATACTTTTAACCCTAAGTTCAATAGTACATTTTGGAAGAACCATGTCAACCTTATCTCACATTAATTTAGCAGCACGTTCAGGTTTGCTGTGAATTGCCCTAAGGCCTACACATAATACTGGATTTTCAAAGTTACATTTAATTCGGACATGATTCTTTTAACATGAGAACATGAGGTTTTCACATATATTCCAACATTTCTACATTAATCTCACACCGTTATAATTATAGTTACTCTACTTAACATTCTATACATTTCACTACTGAATATAAACCACTCTGTATATTTCACTCCTGGATATAAAACACTCGTGTGCAAAACATGTTTAAACTAACTACGTGCTTGTAAATATGGCGTACTTATACATTTTTTTCAAACTTGTGCTCTCTCAGTCCCCTCTTTGATGACCTTCAGGGGTCATCATCACCAAGACACTAAAAATGTAGAACCTTTTAAAGTGAAGACAGGGCAGTTCCACCTCTTTTCATACTCTCTAATGCTTTCAGACTCTTATATTGAGTGTCCTGCATCGCTGTCAACTCTTCTTCCTGTTTCTTCATAGCTCTCTGTAACCTATTTGCTCTATAACATTGATACAAACGCACCAATCCCCACAAAGTGATTACACAAATCACAATTATGATGATGGGTTTCAATATGTACCAAACGATACCCTTTCCTAAGTTGGCAAACCAACTTCCAACTTTACCCATTCCATGACCTACTTTTTCCCACACATTTACCTTTGCTAGGTCCTCAATTTCGTAGTGTATGGCAGTGATATTTTGTATATACTTCTCTAGAGGTTTTGAATTGTCTGGAATGTAAGTACAGCATTCCTGGACCTTCAAGGCCTTACAGACTCCTCCCTCTTTTGCTAACAGAACATCTAAAGCAAGTCGGTTCTGAAGAACCATTGCCCTAATCGATTGCATCTCACCTTCTATCAGCATCAATGATCTTGCAGTACTAGCAGATAGCCTATCTACGACTGTAGCTAACCTCCTAATTTTGATGTCATTCATTATCAATCCTAAGAAAGGGAATGCAGCACCGAGTACATCTCCAACTACTTCTGCTGCACCCAGCCCTCGCTTCCATCTAGTTGATATTTCTTTCTTAGGCGTGTCTAAATTCTCAACATGATATATTTTAGGGAAGACAACAGCCAGATAGCATGATCCGTACCAATTATCTGGTAACTTCACATAGGCACTTCTTCCACATACAAAATATACATTTGGTATTGCTTGCATCCCTTTCAAAAAGTTCTTAGAGTAATACTCCAATTGAAAGGCATGTTCACAATGGACTTGACCTACATAAAAGTTTTCATAATATGAGTAACTCCTGTGAATGCACAGTTTTCCCCGTTTATCCTTATCCAAAGCAATTGGACCAATACTACCTTTTCTTTGATGTGCCCTTTCCTCCTTGGTCCAATCTGTTTCCCATTGTCCTGATGCTTTCAAAATCTTCTGCCTCCTGTATCTAGTATCTACCTGTGCTATAAACTTTTTCTCAACTTCTGATATTTGACAAGTCAGATTGTTCCTTCGAGCATGTGAAGTATCTAACGTTTTCCATGGAATAAACCATTTGTGTAATCTGTCTTCGCTTTTGTAGTAGTCCCATTTGTTCAAATGCTTGAAATTCGGAACCTCTGGCAATGTCGAGTCGAAATTCGAGAAATAATACTCGAATCCTTCTCGTCCATAAAACATGCTCAACAATAAACTGCACGTTATTCCATATGTCAATGGAAGATGATGGTATCTGATACCCTCCTCCACTGAAGCTGGTAATTGCATACAAACGTAACAATCCTTCACTTCCATGGCATCAACATATTCATAAAGCAATTTAGCATAAGCATTTGACTTGTAATTTCCCTGTGACTCATCGGTGTGAAGCCTTTTTATTTCTGCATCTAACAATGCTTTGTCTTTCTCATTGATGTTTCCCTTCTCTTTAATAATGGTAGTTTTCGGTGTTGATACTCCCTTATCCTCCTTAACTGCGGTTTCATCCCCTTCGTGTCCCGCTAGGAATGAAACAGTTACCACTAAAATTATAAGAGAAACCACTACTCCTAAAAGTGTAACAGCTATACATTTTGCCCTGCGGTTCGGGTTGCCAGCCTCCATGTTCTCAAACAGTGTAGTTTTTGACTTTCTTCCAGCATTCACTTCCTCTTCTTTTCAAACAAAGTCTTTCTCTCTTGCAATGTCTTTCTTTGAACACTTGGAAGCTTGACAATTTGTTTCCGCAAAACAGTTCAAAGTCCAGTAGAAAATAGACAACCCTAGCCCTTCTCCATCCACTAAAATGAAACCCCTATCACTTTTCTTCTTCCACTCGGCGCTAGGTTATCTTGCAACAAGTTTTTACAATTTCTTTTCAACAGTCTTATTTTCGTCTGAAGTTATGTATGACTCAAGGAGTGACACTACGTCTTCATAAATGTCCATCCGAAGTATCATTCCCTCAGGTTCTGGGCAGTTCGTCCCACAACATGGAAAGTCAACTTTTTCTAGGATTATTCTCCTTATTTCGCTCAAGACAAGTGGACGGACAAAATTGAGAGTTAGCGTTTTTTCAATTTCCACTCCTGGTACTATCAGTTCTACATCCACAATTACAAAGGGGTCCGTTCTAATCAAGATCACTTTCTTCACCTTTCCAGTTCTGCGCCCCTTTGAAGACATTCACAATATGGTATTAATCCACAACAATAAGCGCTCCTAGCATTTCTACTACTCGCTCAAGCATTTCCAAACGAAGAAGAGTTCCCTCCAATATTGGATATCGTGAACAGCAAACTGGAAACTCAACTGTCTCTAAAATCAATTTTCTTATTCCACTCAGGAGAGCAGGATGAACGATGTTGAGTGTCAGCAACCTTTCGGTCTCCGCTCCTGGCAGTAGAAACCTTATTTGCACTGTGATGATCGGGTCAGTTCTGATCAGTTCCACTTCCCTGATCCTCCCTGTTCTGTGTCTCCCAGACATCTGCAACGAGGTAGGTCCAGTCGGGAGTAGAGTATCTTCTACTAGGCACTCGCACCCTCCTTGATCTTCTAAGACCCTCCTCGGCTTGATCCTGGATATCTTCTTCTGGATCTGAGTCTTCGGATATAGGAGTAAGCGTTTCTTCCTGGGCCGACCTCAAACTTAGCCTTCTTCTCCTTGTTGGCCAAGTGGCAGCTCCAAGCCTTATTCTCCTATTTCTTGTCCTCTCACTTGGTTCTTGGTCGCTCTGATACGGATCTGAGTCTGAGTCGTATTCACTTCTGCTCTCTCCTTCAGTTGCGTCTTCTGTCTCACTGCCGTCCTGCCTTCGCTCTTCTTCTGAATCCGTTGCGTTCCCAACTTCTTCCGACACCCCCTCAGCTGCCTCAATCCCTTCTTGCGACTCTTCTTCCACTTCCGGGCTTTCGTCTGGGATGGGAGCTGTTCCTTCTAGAGGTGCTGGAACTCTTCTAGTATGGGATGCATGGATCCAATTTGGCAGCCCCCCGCACTTCACCGCGGTGTTCGTTATCAGGATTACCTGAAAGGGCCCACGCCAGCGAACATCTAGGCAGTTCTTCCGGACGTGTTTTTTAACTAAGACCCAGTCCCCTGGGTTCAGATCATGACACAGGTTCCTCGGTGCTGGAACTTCAGCCGCATGCACCTGAAGGGACACAGAATGGATGGCGTCAGACAGTCCTTTACAATAATCCAAGATCAGATCATCTGTAATATTCAATAGAGCAGTAGTTGGAACTGTAGGAAGTCTCATGGCCCTCCCCATCAGGATCTCGTGAGGAGAGAGACCTGTCCTCCTATCAGGTGTGCTGCGCATGCTCATGAGCACTAAAGGAAGAGCATCTGGCCAACTCAAAGATGTGGATGCCACTACTTTAGCCAATCTATTCTTCAACGTGCCGTTCACTTGTTCCACAATTCCTGAAGCTTCTGGTCGATAACTACAATGCAGCTTTTGATCGATATTCAGTGTGGAGCACAACATCTTCACTATTTCGCTGTTAAAATGTTTTCCTCTGTCAGATTCCAAAGAGGCAGGCACCCCGAAGCGCGGTATCAACTCCCTGAGCAACAATTTAGCCACTGTGAGTGTATCGCACCTACGTGTAGGGTACGCTTCAACCCATCTGGAAAATACGCATACAATCACCAACACATACCTAAGGCGATTGACTCTTGGCATTTCGATGAAATCTAATTGCATTCTATTGAAAGGCCCCCCCGACCTCCCAATGTGACTCAGTGTGACTGGTGTTCGTTTGCCTACGTTCAGTTGTTGGCAGGTAACACATCGCTTACATACTGATTCTGCTGCTATTCTAAATTTAGGGCAATACCAAGTTTGCCTAAACACTTTCATCATAGCATCCCTTCCTAGATGTACTGGACCATGTATTTCTCTCGCCATGGGATTAGCTAATTCTTCAGGTAACACAGCTCTCCCATCTGCTGAAACCCAAAAATCCATTTCACTTCGCACACAACCTGCTATTTCCCATGCCTTTTTCTCTGTTTCAGGTGCGTTCTCCTGCATTATTCTTAAATCCTCCCAAGTGTCTACAGTTTCTAACATCATACTTAATTCAGTCTTTTCTTCTGCACCTTCTATTTCCACCTTTGAGAAAGAATAATTTTGTTCCGCACAATAGCGTGCGACTTCATCAGCGTATCTGTTGCCTTGTGACACAAAATCTGTATTCTTAGTATGAGCTACACACTTTACGATTGCAATGTCAACTGGACCTTGTAATGCTTCTAACAATAATCGCACAAATTCTCCATTTCGAATGGGCGAACCAGAGGAGGTCATGTAACCTCTCTGAGACCACAACTGCCCGAAATCATGAACCACACCGAA
The DNA here is from genome assembly GCF_964261635.1 of Lissotriton helveticus. NCBI lineage: Eukaryota > Metazoa > Chordata > Amphibia > Caudata > Salamandridae > Lissotriton > Lissotriton helveticus. Next base: position 599,920,823 of record NC_136061.1, on the reverse strand, counting down.
ACCATATTGGCTGTCCGTGTAGATGGTGACTCTTTTCCCGTTTCCTGCTATGCAGGCACGAGTTAGGGCAATAATTTCTGCTACCTGTGCGGAATGTACTCCTTCCAGGCAAGCGGCTTCCACAACTCCAGTAATGGTACAAACAGCATAAGCTGCTCTCAACCGACCAGTATCGTCTCTTAAACATGAGCCATCAACAAAATAAATTTCATCGGGGTCAGACAATGGCTCATCCACAATATCTGGTCGGGGTTTCGTGCATAGTTCAGTCACATCAAGGCAATCGTGGTCTTCACATCCTTCGCCTTCTATTACAGTAGGTAATGGCATCAAAGTAGCAGGATTCAAGACAGAGCATCTCCTGAGAGTCACGTTCTCTGCGGCAAGTATAACTTGCTCGTAGCGCGTGAGCCTACTATTGGTCAGATGCTGCGTCTTCGTCCTGGTCATTAGCAATTCAACTGAATGTGGTACATACACCACTACTGGATGTCCCATCACAATACTCTCGCTCCTTTCAATGCTGACACCCGTTGCAGCAACGGATTTGAGACATCCGGGCAACGCTGCGGCTACTGGATCTAATGTAGCCGAAAAATATGCAACTGGTCTACGGGCATTTCCGTGGGTCTGTGCCAAGACTGACAAAGCACATCCCTCTCTCTCACAGCAATAGAGTGAAAATGACTTTTCGTAATCTGGCATTCCCAGAGCCGGAGCACGACATAAATCGTCTCTCAGCTGTAAAAACGCCACCAGACATTCTTCATCCCATGGTACCGGATCACTCACCTCCTTGTGCGTCAGTTTCTGTAAGGGCTTTGCTTTCAGTGAGAAGTTAACTATCCACTGTCGGCAGTAACCCACCATTCCTAGGAACATTCTAACTTCTCTCTGTGTTGTAGGCGCATTCATTTTCATTATCGCCTCAATCCTCTCCGGGGACACCTTACGTTTCCCTTTTTCTAACCTGTGCCCTAGATACTGTACTTCTGTCAAACAATACTGCAACTTGCTCGGAGATACCTTATGTCCATTTTCAGCTAAATGATTCAGTAAGGCAATTGAATCTGCTTTACAAGCTTCCTCTGTCTCTGACGCAACAAGTAGGTCATCTATGTACTGTACCAGAACCGAATTCTGTGGCAGTACTAGATTCTCAAGATTCTTTTTCAGCAACTGATTAGAGATGGATGGGCTATCTGTGAATCCTTGTGGGATTCGACACCATGTTAAAACGCGATCTTCCATTTTAAAAGCAAAAAGATACCTGCTCTCTTCATCCAATGGGATTGAAAAGAAAGCCTGACAAAGATCTATCACTGTGAACCATTCTGCTTGACATGGTATTTGAAACAATATCACTGATGGATTCGGTACCACGGGACAACATGAAACGACTATGTTGTTAATTTTTCGTAAATCCTGAACTATCCTAAACTTCCCGCTAGGTTTCTGCAAACCCATAATCGGGGAGTTACAAGGACTGCCCACGATTTCTTTCAGTATTCCCTGTTGAATCATTGACTCGATCACAGGCTTTATTCCTGCAATCGTTTCCTGTGATAATTTGTATTGAGGCGTTCTTGGAAACTCAACATTTGGTTTTACCAATATTTTTACCGGTTCTACCCCTTTAATCAATCCTATATCTTCTCCTGTGAAATCCCACACCTCTGACGCCACTGCATCTCTTAAATCTTGGGGAAGATCTTCTACAGTCAGAGTAGGATATAGTTCTACACAGAATTTTGAATTGGCCACCTTAAAGGTAGCATCATCGTCGGTAGTCTGTACCTCCACTCCTTGTGGGGTTCAGTATATGGTGCAATTCAATTTGCATAACAAATCCCTTCCTAACAGACATACCGGACTCGAGTCACAAACCACAAACTGATGTTCGTTCATATGATTTCCTATTTTCACAGATACTGGTTCTGTCAAGGGACTAGTCATTCTTTTATTTGCAACTCCTACCACCTGAATTGTTTCCCCTGACATCGGCAAGTCTGGAAACCCCGCTGATCTCAGAGTTGAACGAGTACCCCCAGTGTCCACTAAGAACGTAGTGGGACACCCTGCCACTTCTGCCTCAACAAATGGCCCTCTTTGATCCACTTCTAGGACTGCCCCGAGGGTACAATCCTCTTCACTGCTCACCCGTTGTCCTGTCAATGGGTCAATGTAATAACACTTTTCTTCCTCGATAAACAGAGGCATTTGTTTAAAGACCTTTCCCCCAGCTGCTATCTTCGGTGGCTGTGGGAATTGGGCCTGTGGAGCCGAAGTCCCCCCTTTGGCCACCTTACTGCTTGGGACTGTCACCTTTTGCACTGGGTCTTCTTGGACCTGTTCTTCTACTTCTAGCTCTCCATTTTCAGGGTTAAAGGGACACTCGCGTCGCCAATGCCCCACCTGGTGACACTGATGACACTTTGTCGTTTTCTTTAAAGTGGCAAAGTCTATCCTAGGTCTCTGCCCTTCCTCATTGTCCTTATTCTGACCGTTTGGCTTTCGTCCCATCCCCTGTTTCTGCTGGCCACCCTTCCCAGCGGACTGCATTTGCACCACCATCAATTTCTCCTTTAGATTCTTGGCTTTAGAATCTATCTCGTCACTGCAGTACCTCGCATAACGTAAAATCTCATCTAGTGGTTTGTTCTGCCAACAGATTAAATGTTGCTGTATCATCAAACAAATATCAGGTCTCAACCCCAAGACAAACTTTGACACAAACTGCCCTATATCTTTGGGATCCATTACATCTAGTCCACTGTATTGCTTGAATGTTTTCAGCAACCTCTCATAAAACTCATGCACGGTCTCCTTCGGTTCTTGCCTTGTTCGATCTATCTTTACCCAATCTATATCCTGTGGTGGTACCTTATCTTTCAGCCATGCTATTACCCTTTCGTACTTTTGCATGACAATCTCGGACGGTCCATTAGTCCGAGCATCCCTCACTGGTTCAGTATTTGGCCATTCAACACTAGTCTTGCACGGGGTCCACAAATCAGATGGGACCACGATGTCAAACAACGTGTTCAAATCTATCCACAGTACTTTCGAGATTTTGACAAACCTCTCTACCTGTTTATACCATTCGACTGGATTGTCCCGCAACTTCGGAAATGAGTTGGTAAATGCAGCTAAATCTCCTCTACTCCAGGGCACATGTACATAATTTCCATTTGATATTTCTCGCAAAGGGAATGCCTCCATCTGCATTACCCTTCCCTCAGGGGTCATCACATTTGTACTTCGCCTAACTGTGCCCTTTTTCGACCACCTTTCTTCCCATTTATCCAGTTCCCTCCACACTCTTATCCCTGATACCAGCTCTCTTATGTGTGTTTTTAATCCAGTAGTTCTCTTCTCATCTAGATCTTGGTCTGCGTACTGTAATCTGTGGTTACTCTGTAATGCCCTTGTCCTAGACAAATCCACGGCATACCTGTCTGCCAAATCAGTCAATTTCTCATGAAACGCTCTAGCTTTCCTAGTAATATCCTTTGCCATGAACAATAACTCATCCTGTTCATACAATTCTATCCTTTCCAAAGGCAATGTTCCATCTATTATCTCATCAACATCTGATTTTAAACTAGTAACATCAAGCCTTTTTGCCTTAATTTCAGCTTTCAAGACACTCAATTTAGCTCCTCCATCCGCATCTCTCCCATCCCAGCTCCGAGATCTACGTTTAGGTATTGGTGAATTATAGGGAGTCCTCCCCTGTTCCCATCTCTCTAAGTCCCATGCCTTTCCATCTTCTCGGGGTGGGTGGTGAAACACTCCTTCATGCCTCCTAGCCTCCCTCTCCCCATCCTGGCTAGTTTCACGGGATGCAGGGTAAGATGTTCCATTACTCCCTCTTTCTTCCCTACTTCCCTGTGATTCCTGATTATTCGAGGCGTGGCGGGACCTATCGCTGTTCTCCTTTCTCCAATGTTGAACGTCTTCCCCAAGTGTATGATGAAGGCACCTAAACCTATTCTGAAAAGCCCGTACCGCCTCATCTCCTCCTTTCCCCCAGAGACGGGACATTTCCTCACATTCTACAATCCTAGTATTTTGTTCCGGCTGTTCTCTCTGATTTGTAGGACATGCATCCCCTCTATTCTCTTGACTTTGGCCTTCCCGGCCCTGACTGCTGTCGCTGGCCCCACAATGAGATACAGTCCCGTTACCCCTGCTTTCCCACTCTGGTTCTGTTCTTGTCCTGTTACTTGGAGATACTACGGACCCGTCCCATTCCCTCAAATCAGCTCTTAACTCTGAAAAAGATCTTGGCCGTGGTCCCCTTAGATCCATTGGTCCTCTCGGACCTCCCTGTTCTGAATTGGGACCGACAGTTGTGTCTAATGGGGTGTTCCATGTTACCGAACCTGGCAATTGTTTCCATGCATTTGTCACATTATTCCTCCTTTCCATCTCAATCCTTTCCCTATCCAATTGCCTTTGTTGTTCCCCTCTATCTCTCTCAGAATTATAGATCGAAACTATGGGTCCTATGGTAACAGGCACTTGAAGAGCGTCTGGCAATCCCACAGACTCAACCCTTTCTGTGGTTGGCGTTTTCTGCACCACAAACCTTCCCACTACACTCTGTACAGTGTTGTTTGGAGGTGTTTCTCCGCCTTTGATAGGTGTCCATTCCGATATAGGGAGTGCTGTATATCCCTCTATGTCATTTCCATCTTCCCTTGCGAGCCCTCTATCTTCTATTAACCCCACTCTCGGAGGTGGTCTATCCATTAACAATCTGTTTATCAGATTGTCCTCCGACTCGCTTTCCTCGTCTTCTTCCATGAGGTTTCCTCCTCCTGACACCTCCCTCATCGGATACATTTTCTCCACCTCAATAGTCTGTACTCTCCAACGCTTTTCCTCCTCATCCCATTTGGAATCTCGCACTGCCCTTACCGATCGCGTCAGTCTTTGTTGACGCCTGTTCAAATTTCGGTCGTGTGCAGCCTTAATCCATGCATTAAGAGCCTCAAACTGTGTTGGTCTGGGCGAGGGTTTCAATGAGGACATGGTTGCTTTTAGCCGATGTAACACCTCTAATTTAAACGTCCCGTACCTCGGGAACTGCATTTCCTCATTCCCTTCCGTAAGCTTATTCCAAGCCCCAATCCACAATATCGTATGCAGCCCCACATTCGTTGCCATGTAATGAGCTGGTGTACCCTCCGGCGGTGCCTCTTCCCCGTAATAATGTTCACTTCTTTTACGTTTAAAAATCCCTTTCAAACACTTAAAACACTTCATGATTTCGCTCTTTCTCCGCGTTCGTTTACTTCCTGATGATATTCCACCAATCTCAGCCCCGTTCTCACTAACTGGCCTATCCGTACGCGACTTTCCTCCGACGTCACTCTAGCCGCCCAACCAGAGCGCTGCTCTAGCTAACGTCACACCAACCGCTCAATCAGAGCGCGGCTCTAGCCGACGTCACCCGTCCCCCTTCGCAGCAGTTCCCCTCCTTTCTCAGCTCGTCTCCTCGGTCATGCACGCATCCCATTCATACTCTGAAAAATGATTACTTCCGTCCAAGCGATCACCTTTCTTGACTGTACGCCCACAGTCTTTCTGTAGTTGTCACCTTAACTTGGCGAAATGTCTTTCCGTTTACTTCCAGACAATCGCCTTCTCCGATAGGTTACTCACACGCAGTAACTTTCGACCAGCGTCCGTTACTCATACACTCACTCTTACACTCCCCCTATCTTGGATCCACGGCGGTCAATGGTACCTCGTGACCTCCGTACTATGGTCGACAACTACCCTGGATGTTCGATACACCCAAAACCACTTAAGCTCTGGCCTGAACTTAAGATTTCACCAGTTCACCCGTTTACCAGGTTACCAGCTTACCAGGTTGCGCGCGCTCACAACCTTCTCTCATTCACACTACAGGCATTCAACTCCGCAAGACATTACAATACAAATACAACACAAAACACCGCAATCTGTTCACGCATGACCCTTTTTATACTCACTCTCCGATACTGCTGCTTTTCTCGCACCGTCTGCACCTTTCGGCACACGATTCTTCCGCTGCTCGTCTCTCGGCGTCTCGGGCCTTGGGGTAAACTAACCTCTCTAGATTACCTTCCTCAAGAAGATAACCATCCTCACTCTGCTACCAACTGCTAACGCGGGATTACTGGTTACTAATTATCTTACCAAATCCCAAACTATGTCGACTGAATCGTTGGTACCTGTCTTTGAGTAAAAGGTAATCTCTCAATAAGTCAATCAATTTAAGAACTTACAACACTCTAAATGACCACTGACCAAATTTAAGTTTTAAAGATTTAATATAAAGTCAAAGATAACTGAAGATACAAACTTCTCAAAATGAGATTCAAAAGGTAAATTGGTATCACTATAAACATGAACTTCTTGAATAATCTAAGTCTGAAGAACAAAATAATAAGTACAAGCTCAAAGACCATAAGGGTTGTCAAAATAGATATAAGTTGCAATCTCAAAGTCATTACAGAAAAGAAAATTAAGGTTAGTCTGTCCCTACACTATTTTAAATGACATCCCTACTTAGCAAGATCTTAACCCTCTAGGTGTCAGCCGTGGTGACTTCCTAAGAAGATCACGCACTTCTCTTTGTCTCTTCTCTGATAATGGGTCTCTCCTGATCAGCCTATCTGCCTACCCATCCGCTTCCTTAGGCTCCCAAAATCATCTGCTCTGCTCTCCTCCCGGGTCGCTTTCCCTAATACCAAATCACATTTCCAATAGAAACGCCCCTTGGGACGCCCCTCACGTGGTACATCTTTGCGCGGCAAACTCCATGATGGTACTCTTGAAGACCCTCGTTATAGTTGACCTTGGTTCCCAGGCTTCTTCTTCAGTGCGCTGATACCCCCTGAAATTCCTGGAAACTCCTACAGGCCTGCGCAAGGCGCCACTGAACAAAGTACCTTTCATTCGAGCTGATTAGGACCCTCGCACCTGCATACAGCTCGTCCTGCAGTGGGCCTCAAATTCCAGACTCCACCATATCTTTAGTCATAAAACACTCTCAAAGCTCGGTGCTGGACACCTCGCGACCTCTTCTCTAACGAGCACATGACGATTTACACGACATGACATTATCTCCTCTGGCCTACTTGATTTACATGCAGCAGGTCCCTGCACTCTTAAAACGTTAACTTGATTTAAACAGCAAACATTCTTAACTAGCATACGTTTCTAAAATAACACATCTATAAAGCATATACTTTTAACCCTAAGTTCAATAGTACATTTTGGAAGAACCATGTCAACCTTATCTCACATTAATTTAGCAGCACGTTCAGGTTTGCTGTGAATTGCCCTAAGGCCTACACATAATACTGGATTTTCAAAGTTACATTTAATTCGGACATGATTCTTTTAACATGAGAACATGAGGTTTTCACATATATTCCAACATTTCTACATTAATCTCACACCGTTATAATTATAGTTACTCTACTTAACATTCTATACATTTCACTACTGAATATAAACCACTCTGTATATTTCACTCCTGGATATAAAACACTCGTGTGCAAAACATGTTTAAACTAACTACGTGCTTGTAAATAGGGCGTACTTATACATTTTTTTCAAACTTGTGCTCTCTCAGAAACATGCCACTGAAAACCACCCGATCCTGTCAGAGCGTGTCAGAGAGGAGCTTCGGCGTGAACATACACCGTGACTGCGAATTCCTTTGCTCTGGTCTGGACTTCAGTCAGTGCTATAAATGGAAATTTAGAAGTGCATGTACTCCCTGCTTAGAGTACCTATTTGCCCCTGAGATGTGCTGATACTCTTCCATTAAATGTATCGCAGTAGTGCTGAGAAGTGCAGGTACCCTCCATTTCAAATTAAAGAAGTGTGCATACTCAGTAGCGGACAATACCTGCCCCTTTTAAGTACTGACTCCAGTTACTGTCTTCCTCTTAAAAACTGCCCAGTGAAGATATTCTACTTAATTCTGATACTCCAAGCTGATGGGATGAATGCTGGTGGTTTGTGATTTTCTGAAGGTGTTAGTTATGGACTACATGCCAGAGGCGTGTTCAGGACGGCCCTTGAGATGCCTACGCCTTGCTGCCTGGACCAACCAAAAGTGCTGGCTGTTGAAGTAGGATGCATGACGGGCCATGTGATGTCATAAGATCTGAATTCTTTGAGTGAGAGAATGTACTGGATGCCAGCGGAGCTTCAGACTCCCGTGTGATGTTGCAAGTGTTGCAGGCAGAACGCCGAAGGTCTTGCAAGTCTGACTGAAAGAATTTTCTAGTCATGTGCCTCACAGGAAGCTGCAGAAATAAATGAGCTCGAGGAACAATCCTGCTGATTTTAGTTGCTTCAGGATAGCCAAGTGAATTTTGCATCTTTGTCGCTCCTGGTGAAAGCCTCCTGATGATTAAGGTTCTTCCAGGACACTTAAAGCATATAAGGGATTGCAGCATTAAAGACGGTTCTGGAAAGCCTAAGTGATACTTCTTGCATGTAGGTTGAGAAGAAAGCATTGGCGAGAAATGTTATAGGTGCACCATACACCCTTACCAACGTGTGTGAACGGTTTTAAGAGTTGCTGTGGTCAAAGGCCGGAGTTTAATAGAATTGCTTAACAATTCTGTGAAGCTAGAAGTGGCTTCTCACAAAATAGAGGCTAATAGGACCGAAAAATAGATTCACAGAACACCAGAGGTCTCACGTGAGGAGGACATGCATTGTCAAGAGAAAACCCAGACTCATGAATGCCCTCTTGTAGTTGTTTGCTGTATAGCAACTCTTCCTGCAGACTCGCAGCCTGATTTTCTGAGAGCAGAATGTGGTCAATCGAAAAGAGAGTAAATGTTAGCCCTGTAGTAGGTAAAATAACGTGGGTGTCACAGGGAAGGCTGCATATAGTAAACATCACTTGGTGAGCAAACAGAAAACTACACAATATATTGTGATTTTAAATAGACTAACAACAATGTTATCTTTCTGTTTCCCTTAATCCCATGTAATGTGTTCAGGGCGATGACCGCATGAAGCTACCGAGCCCAAGTGACAGCAAATTCTTCCAGAACCTTCTAGACGAAGAAGATCTGCAAGACATGATTGATGCCGATGAGTACCTGGTGCCTCAAGCTTTCACAATGCCACCACCCATGTACAGCTCCAGAGGCAGGATGGACTCCAACAGGGTAGGTAAACCCCAAAACTGAACGTGCAGGACCATCTGTGACCATTTTTCATTGATCCGGGCGTTGTCAATTGGGACCTCTTGCCCAGCTGCATCTTTTCTTCAGAGGTATACTGAACAAAAGTCCAATATATCAGACTCTTTTCCTGGTTTAATGTGGACATTAGCAGGGCAAATGTGTGCCGGTATTTCACAAGCCGGAATCCCTCTGTGCCTTTACAGCGCCGTCATTAGAACAAATGCATCTTTAGTATGCATTCATTCAGCATGCAAGTCATTATAAAGATTTGCCTTAGGGTGGCGCTGGATTTTGGAATAGGTTAATTTACTATTCGAACTCCAGTATGTGCAACAGTAGGGAAGGTGTTAGACTTTAAATCCTACACCATTCCACCCATGCTCCTCCCTAAGAAAAGTCGTTAAAAGGACTTGCATGCTGAATGAATGCATACTTAAGACACGTGCGTTCTTATGCCAGCGCTGTAAATCGGAATTTCGAATTTGGTCTGAAGGACGTTTCTCTTTCAGGTCAGACACAAGATTTGCTGTTATTGACTATGGTGGTGCATTACATCTATTAGGCCATTCATTATTGTATTACATTCAATGCATACAGGTATTTGCTACATATTACACATGATTAGGTTTGTGGTGCTCTCCCTAGCAGAAGGGTAGGTTCTATAGTATAATGGTGATGCAAATTATTTTAGGGTGCTTGTAATAAGGGGGTATTTGAGTTAATAAATATACCTTGCACCCACATGGTCAGATTTGGCGGTAGATCATTTTCTTATCTGGCAACATTTTTGGGGAATAAACTTCCCACGTCCATGCGCTTATGTGAGGATCATGCTAAATTTAAAAAGCTATTAAAACATGGCTCATTAATGTTTTTCCCTAATTCTTTGGTGATAATGTATGCCAACCTGCTGTGCCCAGCGCCGAGTTGCTCCTCTGGGAGTGAGTTGGGTGCGATAACAAGTTTAAATAAAATAACATAACTTTGTTTATCATGTTAGGGTTTTCCATGAATGACTAGGCTCATCCTACCTAAGTATGTTCTTTAGTGGTGTTTCCAATAGGTCTGATTGCTCCTTACAGTATGACAGTGTTTAATGTGTATGGGCGCCCACCCCATTATGAGACTGTTCTATGTGTAAGGGCTTTCATTACAGAATATCAGTGTTTTGTACTGTATTCCATATATGTGTGTAATATAGCCAGCTGTTCAATGACCATTCCATGTCTCATGTCTACTCACCTTTGTAACCAGAGTATTTCTTTTTCCAATGATGCAAAGTTCCTCAACTGATTCACCTCATGACCTTTGCCCCAATACAATGAAAGGTTAACGTCTGGTATTTAACTCAAATTTCAGGAAAATTGTAATAATATCTAGAGGAACTGGTGCAGTGCAATTTCATTTCGGCAGTTCTGTTCCCAATACTTAGAAAGTAATTATCGGACCATTTCGATATGGCCAATTTTCAACTGGTTTCCCAATTGCCTTTAATACCTAAATTGCTACAGTGGGCCCTTCGCTTGTCTTTTGTGAGCTGCCTCGCTGCTGATATTCTTTTCAAGAATCTCTATGGCCTGGCAGAGGCAGGGAGTAATCTGGATGCGTGGTGAACTGACGCTGGTATTGGTCAGCACCCACAAACATCCTTGAGTTGGAGATCGGCTTGGGCTATTTACTTGATGCTGGAATTTGAGCCTGGCCCCCAGATTGGTCTCTAGTCTTTTTGTTTTATTCAGGACCATTTCTGTTCAATACAACTTTTGAATCTCAATCCTAACCTGTTCCATTTGGAGTCCTCCAAATATCATCTTTCAATACTCACTATTTATCTTTGTACTAGGCTCTGGCTGGATCCAAGTTTCCTATTAAGAGCAGAAGCCTTGTTTTGGCTGGTAGGATTTGTCTGCTGCTAACATGATTGGTGAGCAGACATTAATGGATAATCTATAATAATTATAAAATGAGTCTTGTTAAAACAGGGACCCTGGTCAGAATTCAGGTCTCCACATTTAGCCAATTTTACTGGGTGGTTGCCAAAACAAAGTAGCACCTGTTATGAATCTGGTCATCTTTATTGACAGGCCCTCATCTTTGAACAAAGAGGATAATGTTGTCATTCCTGCCTTTGTCCCTCTTGTGCCTCTAAGAAAAACTGTCCACTGTTTGCAGTTTCTGCACAGTCTAATGGAAACCTTTTTCTCAGCCCAGCTATTCAAAAATGATGCTGTAGACCAGCGTTATCAGAAATCTATTGCAAGCATCATTAAATCCATAAAGTCCACCTCTTGTGGAGGCTGAAGATTAGAGGCCATGTTTGTATCGCTCACTAAGCACTTTGCTGTCTGGGATCTTCTCAAAATAAAGATATTATGGTGTGTATGTACAAGGTCTGCATTAAACCTGGACACGGAGTCAGATCATGGTGACTGGCAGCTTCGTATCAGCAAACAACACTCAATAAATCGCTAAGCAAACCTACAGTAATCCAAGTAATGTCAATCCTTTCTGTAGTTTGTTTTCTAAGCTTTCCATAGTAGGAAACCATGGCCCAGAGTACAGAAAACCCCAGAGGTAGATAAAGCCATGTTCTAAGGCTCGAGTAAGAGGCATGATCCTCTCTTTGCATCATCTCTGTCCTGAGTGTGCTCCTCAAAAAGATCTGCGTCCTACCATTAAGCTGCTCGAAAAGGAGCATCCTTTGGAAGCATGTTACTGTACCACAGAGCCACAGTGCAAAAGCAAACTGTGACCATATGAAGCTCGCCCATTAAAACAGCACTACTTTCATTCAGAGCTGCATTCAGAAATAGCACTTTGGTGTCAGAGATCTGGTAGGTCTCGTGCACTGAGGATCACCAATGCACAAGATTCACTAGATCCCTGGCACCAGTGGCACTTCCTTTTCAGTTTTAAATGTAGGAATCCCAGATAAAATGTCAACAGACCTCCATTGCAGCTAATGCTTAAGCGGAGCCAGTGAATGCCACTGGTGCTAATAGCTGAGTTTGTCACTAGACCTAATTGGCAGCTTTCATGTACTAATGTCTAAGGGCAGGGGCCTTATTGGTCTTCACTTTGCACTGTCTGGCCAAGTCCCTGACACATTCGTTTTTATTATGGTAGGTTCCTTACCACCGTACAAGAAATTGTCAGCCTCTACTATGAAGACACGTGCTGTCGGCTCATGTTCTTGGAACTCCACTTACAGCTTCTTATTACATATAATACATGACATTTTCCTCCTTGAAGCACCTGAGACAGGGTGACAGATTTTGCTCTCCGTCTGAATACTTAATGTCAGCGATATGAGGCCTCTTCTGATGGTATTGTTAAGCTTTTGAAATAAAGCACCATACCCTATTATGCCACACAGTTCCATCTCATGCAATTATAGCATGTGAATGTTTGGAATAGTTAAAGGTTGTCATTACAATATGTCAGTATGTAGGGCTTGATTTTAGAATGTATGTTCTCAAGAAGTTTTATTAGCACAAACTGTGCTATCTAAGGGATTTAACAAGGGCGTTCTTGTGCTAAGTACAAAATAGTTTGTAGTAGTGTGTGTGTATAGGTGTGTATATATATACTCTGCAACATTATCATGTGCTAAAATCGTAATATTAGTCACACTGGGCCCCACTTATTTTTGAAGTACCTTCCAAGAGAAAGTTACATATGAATGAAGGCAAGGCCAGGAGCGTCTTTTGGGAATGCGCTGAACTCTCGATCACAAGAGCACATGAGGAGGAATATGTCTCTTTACCCCGCAGTCTTTCTTCCCGCAGGGAATCACAACGCGGTCGTAAACACGACCGCGTTGTGATTCCGCATACCATTACTCCGCAAGTCGGAAGAACGACTTGCGGAGGGGGGGCGCTGGATGTTGGAATAGTATAATTTACTATTCCAACTCCAGTCAGTGCGGACACTAGGGAAGGTGTTGGATTTTAAATCCAACACCTTCCCCCCCGCCTCCCCCCCTCTACAAGTCGTTGTTCTGACTCGTGGAGTAATGGTATGCGGAATCACAACGCAGTCGTGATAAGGACCGCGTGGTTATCCATGCGGGAAGATAGTTTTGGGGTAATGTTGTTTACCTATGAGGATCGTGACCTCGGAGTTCTACGTCCGCTTCGGGTCTACACTGCTGGAGCTGTTTTCAGCCAGTCCACTCTGGTCGTACCACCTGGCCAAACTGAACACTGTTTAAGAGCCATTTTTTGCAGCACTCTAATTCAATTCCCTGCACTGTTAGATGAGAGAGCAAAACACAACCAACAGCACCAGAAAAAGCCTTTAAGGTCCAGCTATAGTCCTTTGCACACTGGACTACAACCACATCATCTATTTGAGTTCCACATTAGTTATTTCTATGCCTTTCAAACAGCCTCCTCTTAGTTTCCAAAGCCCTATTCAGCCCGCTTTAAACACGTCATCCTTCAAGTTCATCCTTCAGAGGTCTGGTTCGTTCATACCAGGTGTGCAATGCAAAAGCATCCCCTGTTGTGACCAAGTAAGTCTGTAGCAATTTCCTCTACCTAACTAGCTCAAATTCATCAAACTATTGACCATCCCCACTGTAGCAACTGCAGATTTAGGCAGTATGTCATCTCCTTACAGCTCCACTCATATCCAATGCCCCCGCCCCTCACCCCCTGCTACTTTGCTGCACTGCTCCAAAGAGCCCTTGGAGACCCTCATTGGCTACACAAAGCATATTACTCCATAGTTCTGGTGCATGCTTGCCATGAAAAATATCCAGACTATTATTCAATGATTGTTTTGTGATATATTCTTCACCCAATTCTCCCTGTCCTCACATACCTCACAAAGTCTTATTGTATGCTGGCACCTTCAATATAAATACTTGTAAAAAACGTTTGAATCGGCATGCCCACAATTAAAAAGCGATACCAAAGAGAATGATGGACGGAGCGTTTGAGCAAATCAAACATTCACCCCAGTCACAGATGTGGGTTTAATCCATAGTTATTTTGCTCACCACACCACCCCAGTTCAGACATGGCCATATGCAAATCAGTCTTGACCCTGTGCCTCATGGGAACAGTCCAGCCCGAACTGCCAAGCCATATCTTCCCTGGACCAGAAACAAGCATCCTGGGACCTGTTTCGGTTTCATATTCCTCATCAGCCAGGCTATCTTGAATCCAGTTAAAAAGGGCACTTTAGTTCATCAAGAAACGTGTTATGTTGAATATACCCTGGAGGGAAACTCATAGCTCCTGTTTCGTAGATGTGCAAACAGAAGAACTCTTAGAAAATGATTCTGAGGACGAATATATCATCTCTCTTTAGACTAGTGGTAAGTACTTGGAAAATTTGAGTTTGATACAGGCCGATGAGTTGACTGAGGCATAAAATATTTGCCCACATGAGTAAAACTAAATCTTCTATGCCACGGTTCTTCAAAATAGGTCTACAAAGATACCGCAGGCAACATAACAATGGTGTGTCACATTTTCGTTTGCAAGAGGCTTAGGAAGGTGTACAGACGTTCCGATTGGAGTCAACTTACAGAGGTAATTTCAATGTAAGGCTCTTATTTTCTTTGTGGAAATCCGCTAGGATAAGCCCTAAAGGGCAGTGTGACCTGCAGACTCTAGAGCAAAGCACTGATAGAAGTAGTGTTAGATGCCACGCTTCTCCACCTCATTGGGCTCCATGAATATTTTTCTGCACATGGTTAGAATCTGTCCTTGTCGCCAGAAGCCTGTAAAAGCCTAGCCACCAGCTGCCACAGAGGCTCATCAGGCAGTCCATTCTCTGATGTGCTCACAATTACCGGTCTCCTTGCTGCACCTCACAGCAGAAAAATGGGGAGATTATCATCAAATTCCTATTCAGATTTGTGGATTTCTTTCATGGGAGCCACCTTTGTCTGCAACAGCTCCCTGCCCGGGCCGGTGCGCCAATGTGATTAGAGCCCGCTTTCAAGGGCTGCAGAGCTCGCTCAATGAGGCTTGATGGAGCATTGAGAGCCACAGAATGTGCCTTGATTGCAGCATTGAGCAGGAGGAGGAGAGGGTGGGGGAATGTCAGTCTCTGGCTCATCATCTGTCTTGTACATCCCTTTCTGCTATCGAGCACATCTGTCATCACATAGACTTGTAGTTCCTTTTTCTTCTTTTGAAGCCAGTGTTGAAATAGAGAACTCTTTCTCTTCCATGACATTGATAATGTTGTAGAACTCGCTGTAAAGCATATTGCACATTTTTCTACTACTGTGTGTCAAATGGTATGGGTTAAACAAAATATGATAAGAAATAGAATGAGACTTGGGTGCGGCGGAGAAGAGGATGTGGACTCTTGAATCGAGACGGATATCCCTAAAAAGGAAGAGTACTTGAACAATTTTAAAGCATTCAAGAGAAGCTTGTCCATCCTCCAAAGACCTCTCAGCATAGTGAATATGACTGTTAAGGTAACACAGTGGTGCATTTAAGCAGTAGTGGCTCCCTTCTTAACAAGTGGGGGCGAGGGGAGGTGTGAGGGTAGGGGGTAAATAATACCAAAAAAAGCACTTACCTGGTGCTGCTGGCCCCCGTCTCGGGGCTCTTCTGTTCCAGTCCCTGCACACTGCGCTGGCTCCCACACTCCAATCACGATGCTGCTTTCACACTGGTAATACAGCATAAGAGCAGGGCCGTGATTGGCATGAGAGGGCTTGTTTCTCACTCGCTCAGGTCCTAGGAGCCTGTGCCTCAGCTCCACTTGGCTGTACAACACAGCTCGGATGGAGAGAATTCAAAGTGCGCATGGCGGTTTGGCTGGCCTTAGACAGCAAGTCAAACTGTCATGCGTGCTTGCAGTGTGCACTAGTCCTCCCTCTGCTCTTGTAATGACCCCGCCCCACCCAGACTTGGCTGCCTTCAGCAGAAAGAAAAATAAAATGATAATAAAATGGATTTATTATAATTTCCTTTTTCCTTTTTCCCTTTTCCCCCAGCTGCCTGGCTCTCAGCAGTGGGGGGACAGGGGTGACACGGGTCTGACATAGTGAAGGATCTGCCACTGCATTTAAGACTTCACTATGGTCTTAGTTGTGTATCTTTGGTGTTTTAGTGGGCTTGCCGTCTTTCTCTTGGAGATTTACCCTAAAAATGACCGAAAAATCCAATTCACCCTCAACATTACTCAGTTTGCATAAAGTTCATACACGACTATTGTTTCTGTTGTTTTTGTTTTATTTTGTAACAGTACCACAGTTCAGATGCCTTGTTCGCATTTCGTCATGTATACTGATGTTTTCTATTAAATAAGGGAAACATCATTTACCACGAAGGCATTACCACTACTCACGTTTACCACGTGACACTTACCACGCAGGGTGCCTTCCACGCAGGGTACCTTCCACGACGTCTTTACCACGGGCTAGGGGGGAGACGTGGTATTCCTTCAAGTCGATCTGCGTGGGCATGGGGGGGCAGAGGGAGGGGGCTCGGAGGGGGGGAGGGGGGGTCTCCCCCCCCAAAAATAACAAGCAGTTTACTTTAACAAAAAAACGAACATAAATTTAAAAGAAAGAGGAAAGAGCCTCCCCCAAAGACGTGCCGTGTACGTCAAAAAAGCAGTCCTTTTTTTATTTTGGTATACGTGTTTTGACGCTTGTTTCAAAGGAGGATGGAAGTAAGGGCTCGTGGAGAAAGACGTGAAGGTAAGACGTTGCAACGCGTAGTAAAATGCTACGTTGTAAATACCAGCGTGGTAAAGCCACTTGCGAGGTAAAATTCGCGTGGTAAAGCCATGCGTGGTAACTGAAATCGTGGTATAATCATATATTCATTAAATAAGTGTCTTCCGCATCATTATGTTTAACAATTCCAAATGTGTAATATATATTTTTTTACTCATAACAACCCTCCTTTATTATTGTTTACATAATTTAACATTAACACCACGTAATGAGGGAAAATTCCTTTTCTTTCCAATTTTTTTGCTCATTTAAATTCTGCAGTCAACATCCTAATTATGATCATTCATCCATTAAAGCAAAATAACTAGGTTCTGCAACCTTTAAAGAAATAAAGGCCTTTGTCTACTCTCCCAGACCCAGCAAACTCTTCCAATCTGCCTGTGGTTGCCAGATGTCCCTCCCCTTAGACCTCTGTGGTAAATAATTGTTGGAAAACGAGGCAGCATAAATAACATGACTACATTTGTCCTTCACTTGGAACCAAACACTCAATCGTATCGCCTGACTCTCAGAGGGTAGCGTTGTAGAGCAGTCTGAGGCTTACTCAAGGGAGGTGGTGTGGGCTAGTAATCGCCATTTGCAGGTGTGCAGAAATAACACTCAATAATTGATTGTCCAGTCTGTACTTTGCTTTATAAAAGTAAGAGTACATTTATTAAACACACACACTACTCAATACTATGCACCAATTACAAATATACATAAGCCGTTGGAATTACTTTGTGACATTGCATAGCATCTCCACCCCTCCCGCAGGGGGGTGGGGTCTAGTACCACCACTCCCATGTATGCACATCATCTTGCCCCCAATGCAGTTAGTTGAACATAACCTGGAGCGAGGGACCCGCGCACTGGCACCATCTCAGTGGCAACCCCCTCCCCCCCATTATCTAAACCAGCATTTAAAATAGGTAACCCTACCTTGGTAACTCATAACTCTGACTGAGCATTTCCTACTGACCATAAAGTATGCACCTCCATATTTTAAGGGCTAGCAGTCTGGGTTCTTCACCTAAGCGCAGCAGCAAGAATACATGTTTAAGCAACACTGAGAATTACCATACTCATCACATTTGTGGATCATTAGAATGCATTGCAATTCCATCCCCTAAAGGCATCACAGATGAAATTACAGGATTATGCATATACAGCCAGACACCTTAGCAGGAATGTCTGACAACATAACCCCACTTTCCTTATGACATCACTTCTATCCTGTACTTCTCATTAAGCACTGTGAACTTCAGTCCCTCTAAAAGAAATAACGATTAGTAAATGCATTTCAGTCCAATTACACTTCTTCACCTCCAGGGGATGCCGACATCCCCAACTCATCCCTTCACTCCATGATGCACTATTCAAAACACCCTCAGCTGTAGAACAAAAGTAGAACAAAAGTTCCAACCCGGAAGGTGTTAAATGCTGGCTGAGTCCTTGTGGAGAAGCGTGGCTCAGTGGTTAGAGGCGGCAGACCCGGAAGCTGAGATCAGCCGTGGACCAGGGTTCGATTCCCCGCCTCGGCGGGTCTCGGGCTCAAAAAATTCCACGGACTCGACAATTCTCGCTCCGGTGCCTACTCGACTCACGGGGTCACACTCTGCGACTCTGGGCAATAGCTTGCTTAATCTCCACTACGGCCCCTCGCGGCGGGATGCCTGACTTTCACCTTGTGAATACCCTGCCGGGGTATCTCACAGGGGAATACCAGGATGGGTTCCCTAAGCAAGCGCCTTGAGACCCCTGGGTGATTAGTGCGCTATATAAATCGAAATACATTTACATTTATTCCTTTCAAATCCCCAAGAAACTTAGGGAGGGACGTCTCTTCGTCCTGGGGGGGAGACTGCGCTTCTCCAGCAGTTCCCCCCAGCACCTTTTCACAATTGAGGGTGACCCCCCTCCTCTGGGGGGCTATCAGGTACCATAACATTGAATTCCCTGTGCCTTGCAAGGCATTATGGGGCGCTTCAGCACATTTTCCTGCATAATAGAGAAGCGGCTCTCCCGCTGTGCCGGGGAGAGCTGCGCTGGTGAAGCTGGTGGCTTCACCGGGTTCCTGGGCCTTGGTGGGGGAGCCCTGTCCCACCCAGACCCCCAGGTGAGAGTCTGCGGCACGGGGAGCCCCCTCCCGGCCGCTTTTGCTTATGTTCTGTGGCCCGGTCCCACCCGGACCTGAGCACCACGTCTTCTCTTCCGGGGTCCCGGTCCCACCCAGGACCCCCGCCTGCCTGTTCCGTTGGAGGGCAGCCCACCCCTGGCTGCCCCCGGCGGCTCCCCGCTCGGCCAGCACCCTTGCGTGCGGCCATAGTAGCCAGCCCTGCAGTTCTGGTCCACCCGCATGGAGGCCAGCGCGGCTCCCACTGGCCTCGGGGGAGTGCAGCGGCACTCCCTCCTTCTCTTCCTTGACTTCGGGGCCCGGGGATGGGCCTCTCCTCCTCTTGACGGGGAGCGCAACAGTGCTCCCCGACAGCTCTTCATCGGCAGGGGCCAGGGTAGGCTCCTGGCCCCCCCGTGGAGGGATATCTTCATGGGGAACGCAACGTCGCTCCCTGATTTTGCTTCGGGCCCAGGGATGGGGTCCCGGGCCCTCGGGCACTTTTTCCCAGAGGGGGGCGACGGTGCTCCACCCTCCTCTTGTTCGGCGGGGGCCAGGGTGGGCTCCTGGCACCCCGCGAGGGAACCTTCACGGGGTGCGCAACGGCACACCCCGACTTTACTTCTCCAGGTCGCCTACCTTCCGGGGGCCATATCTCTGCCCCTGGGGGTCCGATCTGCCCCATTTTCACGTCTTCTTGCTCCTGGTGGTGCCCCCCCAGCCACTCCTTCACCCTCCTGGCCTCTTAGAGGGTGCATTCTGCAGGGAGCGGTCTTCACTGGCTCCCTGCACCAGCCTTTCACCTGGCTCTCCTCTTGGGCCTCTCTTCTCCCTGCGCAGAGGCCCCTGCTTCTAAACACCGGTCCTGGGCTCTCCTTTTGGTGCTGTTAGGGCCCTGGGGCGCAGTCAGGGGGTTCCTCCTTCCAACTGCCCATTGCCAGGCTGCAGCACCATCCGCCTCAGCAGACCACACCCAGAGAGAGCTTCTCTTCACGTGCAAGCACTTTTTAAAAAGTTGAGTAGGGGTCTGGCAGGAAGTCTCTGTTGGTCCTATCAAACAGCAACACATCACTTCCCCGCGCCTGCTCCCTCCTTCTGGTCCAGACTCTGGGTTATTTCAAAATGGCGTCGTCCAGGGTCTCTGGCCGCATGGTCTCTTAAGCAAAACTCTTTCCCCCCTCGCTGCCTTCCCTCCTTGGTGCAGCCTGGTGCTTGGCACCCAGTGATAGCTGCTGATGGATGAGCCTGTAACCCACCCATCTTCTGACTGACTCAGAGAAATGTGACATTTCTGGATGACCCAAAAGCAGTACAAATATGACTTT
This sequence comes from Lissotriton helveticus, assembly GCF_964261635.1. Taxonomy (NCBI): domain Eukaryota; kingdom Metazoa; phylum Chordata; class Amphibia; order Caudata; family Salamandridae; genus Lissotriton; species Lissotriton helveticus. The sequence continues at coordinate 599,900,471 of NC_136061.1, read as the reverse complement.
GGACTCTGCAGAATACTCCTTTTCACATCCTCGACAGTGGACTTTAGTGCATGTCTGGAATCTGTAGGCCTTATGAAAGTTAATCTAGCACATGGGCTCCACATCCCCATAGGGGAATAATGAAGTGAAAAACAGTAAAACACACTGACTTTCCCTGGAATGTTCCTTCCCAGTGTATAAAGTCTATTCCGTGTCACCACCCAATTCTGCACAAGTCCTGCCACACACTTCATCTTGTAGCTGCTCCCGGACTGCACACGCTAAAATCTCCCCTGCACAGCCCCTACACATGTGCACACGCATGTACACATGTGTCTGTATGTACCTAGCCCGGTGTCCCTTCCTCCAGCTGCTGCGCAGTGGCCTGGTCAAGCCAGGGGGACACCAGTAAAATCCCCATGCAGTCTCTTATATCCTGAGTTCATTGTGGGTGAGTCCCAACTTATGAGGCTCCCCCACAGTAAAAGCTCAACAATTAGGTCCTCAAAAAGCAAAAAATCCGGGCGGCCCATAGTGTCAGAACCATCTTCTAACAATAATTTTGTAGGAAATTGGCTTAATATGTGATGGGGGCTGAGTGCCATACTCAAGTAATAAACACAATCCTTGCGAGGGTTAACCACAATAATCCCTTTCCAAACCTGTGCTTAGCTTGGCACAAACACACTCAGGCTTAATTTAGAGGCAATCTGTAAAGTATTTATGTGCACTCAAGCAGTCATAAAGTTAAAAAACACAAAACAAAAACAATTCCAAACCAATTTGGAACAATAGAGTACATTTTAGTAACTAAAATAAAACCAAAATGACAAAAATCCAATCAGTAAAACTGGAGTTATGAATTATTAACGTTTTAGTTAAAAATAGCACAAAGAAGCGTACATCACCACTTGCTGTCATCTGGTCGCGCAGCACTAGGCCAAAGTCACAAGATCAGCTGAACATGATGGAACGTGAATCAGATGCAGGGACCAGGTTCATCCTTGCAGGAGCCTTGGCAGGAGCTTTGTGTGAGGGGGGCCTCAAGGAGATTGTAGTTTGAGCTTGGCATTGTCAGTAGACATGGACAGTCGAGTTTTCTGCAAAGAGCAGGTCACCAATGTACTTTGTATTGGAGAGAGGCACGGTAATGGTTGCTGAAGCAAGGAGCCCATTTGTCTTAGCAGAGAGCCCCAAACATCTGGTTTTTCACCTATAGCGCAGATATCATCCAAGGCTCCAGAACCTGTGGGGCATCTGTTGACAATCAGGACTCACTCCAGCAGAGGCCAGCAGCATATTCAGGCCTGTCCAGTGGTGTTGGTGAACTGGGCAGGTGCAGAGGAGGCCTCTGGAAGCTTAGTCTGTCGCTATAGCTCAAACAGGAGGTCTGCCAGTTGACTCTGGGAGTAACATCTGGGGATCCTGGGTTGAAGGCAAGCAGGCCCAATCTTCCTTTTTCAGACAGAAGGGCAGTCCTTCTTCTGAATCCTCCACCAGTCCAGGAGTGTCCTAAAGAGAGGTTATGAAGGTGCCATTCTTATACACACTGCCAGCTTGTGGGAGGGGTATGCCCCCTTTGTCTTACCTTTTACATTTCCTGGGTTTGGCTCCAATCTGTCTAAGAGGACAAACACAAGAAGGCCTAGGTGTGAGCTGCGTTTGTCAGTGACAGGGCAAGCAGCCCTTAGAAGTCAGGAAGGGATTGGCATCGCACTTTGGCTATCATTTGAAGTTCAGGTAGGGCTTAACTTGCTAAAACAGATATGGTAAGACCTGAGGAAATGGCATTTACTATACATTAACTTGCTGGAAGGAATAAACTACCAGGAGTGCTGTATGTTTTCCTCTCTCTTCCACTGATTATCCCAAAGGCAGAAATATCGACACTACAGAAACTTCTGATATCATTTGTGTGGGCAGGGGAACAAGCATGTCTGCTGTAGGATATCTTCATGGTACCTTTGGGGAAAGACTAGAGTGTCCTGATCTCCTGCAGTACTACAGGTCACCAACTTGTTTACGTTGCATTTATCCTGCGACATCAGCTCATTATTAGAGGAACTAGTCACACATGACTAGAGCGATAGGTACCCTGGGTGCATAATTTGGGACCAGGACGAAATAATTAAATTGCACGATGTTTTTTTTACATGATGAGCAACATGTTGCCTAAAACATACTACGATTTGGCTACTAATGTGGAAATGTGTTGTATTGCAAAATAGACAAATAAAAATAATTATTTACAATTAATCTATCACTCAAACACTCATATCTCCCTACTCATACATGGCAAATCAATGCCCCAAAATGCCAATATTTGTCCATGAAACGTTCCTGGACATCAGAAGAAGATTGCCTTGGCATTTGCCCATATAGCTGCTCAATACAGCCCACTACTAAGACATTTTCTGGAAGCTACTAAAAAAACCTCCATGGACAATCGGACGAGGCCATCGGACCTCACTGAAGGCACCGACGGTGACCTATGATGATGAAGCGTAGGCAGGGATAGTCCTCCACTGCAATCAGCAAGCAGAACTCTTGACCACAACACACAGGAACCAGGGCAGTCCTCAGTGAGTTGCTTGCAAAATGGCAACCACCTTGTGACAGAAACAACCGCTGTGTGCTGAGGTTGAGCTGCCCACTTTGATGAATTGTGCATAGACCAGCTCTCCTGTGAAAGAAGGACCAGTACAATGTTTGGATGACAAACCAATCTCCCTCCTGTAAATGCAAGCTTGATATCAAACAGTCGAGCTTATGGCAGTTAAAAGATACATGAGGTAGATAAAAGCTGTTGCGGACATGGATTCCCTACTGAGTCCAAACTTCGTTTGTGTTCTTTGAATCAAACCTGAAGGACTTCACCCTCTTCTTTGTAATCTAAAGTGAGTGACATAAATAGAAAGCATAATAGGGACAAGAAACTCAAAATCATAGTCTGCAAGAGAGTAGAAAAACATTTAGTGGCCTAAGTATGCCGCAACGCATCAGTGAGTTCCAGCCCAGAGACGGCTCAGTGCAACAACTTATGACAATGATCTTTTGGGATACAAAGGTCCCGGGGCTAGCTGAGAGCAAGTAGGTGCTCTGAAATGCAGCAGCAGCTTGATTCTGCAACACATCATGCTAAAGACCATCTGAGAGTGTCTAAATCTATGACAGGATAATATTTGAACTACACAATGACTTGAGATTAATACAATCCCCCTGCAGGGCTCCTAGTAACACCACAATAGGCCAGCGGTGCACGTGGAGGAAACTCAGTGCAGTAGCCGACCCTAAGGTCAGGACAAAGACCGTGCCAGTTTAAGTATAACCCTCTAGGCCGAACAGAGCTCAACCATTGCAAATACCTCCTTGCCCTCAGCCCCTTCTCAACTCCTTGCATACTGCGTGGATGTCTAAACAGATGAAAAGTTGTGGAGAGGGCACATAAAAAACATCTTCAGCACTGCACTTAACTACTAGCAAACATTGTAGAACCCAAATTGAGACAGATGAGATAGCCTTCCCCATAACAAAAGAACATTTAAAGGAGTGTCTTACATCACTGAGGGAGGGCCTAGAAAATTCGTAGAGTGAGAGCTCATCCAGCCTTAAGAAAGAAATCAACTCAGACATGGCAGTTCTGAAGAGCGACATGCACTCTTTGAACCTGAGACTGGATGCACCGGAGAGTCAAGAAGACACCAGAGAGGCATCAGACAAGGCAATCTACACTTAAATTGTGACTCTTTAATGACGAAGTACAAGCCTTTCCAAGTAATGCTTAGATCTCAAAAATAGATCTTGCAGCAATAATATTAGGCATCTGTAACCTTAGTGAAGAAATGGAAAAAGGAGACATATGTGCATGCTTCAAAGAATTGTTCCACACACTGTTGCAAACTTCTAAGTGTATTTCAATTGGCATTGTCAGGGTCAATATGGTCAGCAAGCGCTCAAGAGAACCAGGCACTAAGTCTTGGAATGCTTTCAGCAAAGTGAAGATATTATTACGCAGGCCAGAAAGCAAAAGAAAGTAGTCTTCAGGGACTGTATGATACTCTTGGTGGCCATGCTTCAGCAAAGAAGAGACTTTTGCTCACTTTCACAGGAATTTCTGTGGACCCGGATGCAATAGATGGATATTTCCAAAGGGCTTTTAGTTTTCTGGGGAAGAATGTGAAAGAACAATTAAGGATCTTTACGAAGACACGAGAACGATACACCCATCAGAGGAGGAGAGACCATGAGTACTTGACAAATGCTGAAGGGAGAAGATGCACTATTGGGAGAAAGCCCCAAACCACGGAGAGAGAAATTGATGTAGACGAAAAAATTAAAAACTGAAAAACTGAAGTCATTGGCAACATCATGGGGTGCCAGCTTGAACCTTTCTTTAAAAGCACACTAGAGGCTCTGCTGAAAGGTAAAAAAGAAAAGAAAAAAGAGAAGGGCACAGGAGAGGTGATTAGGGCACTCTCTCTAGATGATCTTTAAGATATTTTTGGGAGCACTGGCTAGTGGCCGGGGGAGATGGCAGAACCCAACGTACTTTCACATCAATAACACCTTACGTTTTTTTAATTTTTCTGCTTTTCTTTTTTCTTGTCCACCTTTGGTTTTGTCATTGTTGGTGAGGCTAGATTAGCAATGCCATGAATCAATCACATCTTTTACAGGTTATGGTCCTGCTGGCCCAGTTAGATTTGGTTGATGCTGACTTACAATTCAACACTCTATTAGCACCTAGAATGACAATAACTATTTAGGTCCTAAAGAAACTCTAAATCTAGACCTACAATTTAGGTTATCTCATTGAATGTTAAGGGACTTAACGCCCTGTACAAGAAACATAAGATATGCATCATATTTTACCACAAGACTCCATTATAATTCTCTTACATACGAGGTGCGACAGGTCACAGAGGTGTATTGGCACATTTATCATATCTTAGTATCGCAAAATATGCATTTAGGTGAATCGTACCGATTGAATACATATCCATCTCAAACATGCACATTTTACTCTTATGTGGGATGCCTCACAGAAATGGGGGCGCATTATTCTCCTGGAAAATGGGCCTGGCATTATTTCAAGACCCAGTGAACGCAGCTGAAATATCACAACTAATAACCAATTTTTTTAAACCAACAAAGATGAATGCTCAACACTCGAAATAATTGGGATGCCTTCAGGGCAGTACTAACGGGCCTCCCCATGCCTATTGGTATCAATTCTGCTGGAAAACCTAGACCGTGCAGAAATATACTGGTAGAAGAGATCAAGCACAAAACCGAACCCAACCCACCCTGTAGGGTAAGTACAAGCTCAACAATTAGAGAGGCCAGCAAAGTGGAACTTCAATTGCGGAAATGTAAACAAGCCTTTTATCAGGAGAGCAAAGATAGTGCAGAAAACAGCAAAATGCACTGTAGAAAACCTTAAAAACAAGGCGGGAGAATGGCTTTCCTTGAGGCAGAAAAGAGGACATTACTATAAAAATATTACCAGACACTCCATACCAAAGGAACTGAAAACGAAAACGAAATCAAGCACCATCTCAAATTACCCAGAGGAAGGGTTGATGACTAAGAAGTGCCAGTTGACACAACCCAAACCCGGTAACCCATCAAAGATGTGCAGGCAAATAAAACACCAGATCCAGACGTCTTACTTGTGCACTTTTAGAAACATTTACACTGTTATTTGGAGCCTATAATTAAGGGGCATATTTACAAGGGCCATATCTCCGCTTTTTGGGCTTTTAAAGCCAAAAAAGCGGGGATAAATATATCGCCCTATTTTCAAGAGGGTGATAACATGCATTCGCGCATGTTAGCACCCTTTTTCTCGATGCCTCCCTTTGCATCTCTAATGAGATGCAATGTGGGCGTGACTGGGTAGTACAACCTTGTAAATATCGCTGATGTGCACATCGCGATATTTACAAGGCTGCCCACGCATTTTAGCAGACGTTAGTTGTTGGAGAAAACTGCTGTTTTCGCCAAAAACTTACATCTGTTAAAATACAGACTTAGCTTTACTTTTAATTGGGGGTGGATTATGCTGATACGACCACAGGGTCGTATAAGCAAGGTTATCACTGTTTTCCATGGAACATCGCTGGATAACCAGCGATGTTTCATGGAAAACACCGCTATCCAGTTTAAGGTATTCTATTCCGAAATCAAGGCTCAAGAATATTTAACGTGGCTAAACGAGAATAGAGCCCAGTCTGGCATGGTGGTTTTGGCGACACAAGGGAATCGAAAGACATAGCAAAAAATATAGTAATAGAAGTAGATTTCCTTATTTATTTTTGATAAGGGTTTAGATTTAGGCTCCAAGATCTGTTGAACAAGAAGCATGGTGTGGCAGTAGTACAAATAGGGAGGAATAAGGGAAAGGGAGAGGAGTGGGGAGCGACAAACCCGGGGTCACAGCTGTCACATATAGGTCTCAATGGACCTATTTGCCAGTAAGGGGGGGGCACATCAGGGTGGGCTTTCAGGGGAGGGGGAGGGGCAAGGGGGAGGGCACAGGGCACAGCACAAGGGCACAACATATAAAACATAAAAAACAATGGGATGACTGTAGGAAGCAATCTCAGAGAGCACAATTTTTGATTGAAAAGTGTAGGTTCAAGTGGTTAGGTCAGTCACCGGATGTATTTTAATGGGTATTCGTATACTGACTTGGAACGTTTGTGGTTTAAACGATAGGCAGAAGAGACAAAAGGCTTCCATTCTATTAAAGAATATGAGGGTTGACTTTCTGCTCCTCCAGGAGACACACATTATGGCAACTGAAATATATCTTTTGGAGCAGCTAGGGTTTACAGTTCTAGCTTTCTCTAAACAGGAATCTAGAAATAGGGGAGTGGCTATACTATCGAGGCGCAGGGATATGGTTACTAGGAAAAAACTGGAAGATATATGGGGTAGGTGGGCCCTAGTAGAGTGCCTAGTTGGTGGGGAATGGATCACTGTTGGCTCAGTCTACGGATCAACAGGGGATGATCCGGAGATTTTTGAATTTCTTGATGTTGAGCTAGCCACTTGGGCCCCTCGTATTGTTATTGCAGGGGCCTTTAATATTAATGGGGTCGATGGGTTAGGTTTGGGGATAGGATCTCGTTCTACTTATCAAGGGAGGAAAAGGAGGGTCTACCAAGCGGGGAACAGCGGTTACTACGTAACTTTTACAACGCAAGTCGTTACAACGACTTGCGCTGGGGGGCGCTCCAGGATAGGGAATAGTTTAATTTACTATCCAACTCCTTCCCTACTATCCACGGGGACTGGAGTTGGAATAGTAAATTAAACTATTCACTATCCAGCGCTGTAGGAGAGTAGGGTCTGCTATCCTATGGTCACCAATTTTTGCTTTTTGCTTCACTGGTTGTCGACTTAATGTGGCTGTGGGCTTGCTAATCAGACCCCCAGCCTGCTGTTCTCTCTCTTAATTCACAGACATGTACTATAAGTACATAACCAATTTGGTACTGGCCACCTTGTCAGCCCCTATCCAGTGCACCCTAGGTGCCAAGGGCATAGGTGCATCCAAGGCCTACCAGGGGCTGCAGCACATCTTTTGCCACCCCTGGCTGGTACTTAAATCGACACAACTGGCTGTTCCCACAGCAGGGGCAAGGTGGTGTAATCACCCCTTGCTTAGATGTAGTATACCTATGTCTAAACCTATATCTGGACACATCTATACCTATCAGTCACTCCTATGGCAGGCCTTTACAGTCCTGGAGGCAGAGTGCAGGGTTTTATGTGAGATGGTGCTCTAGCATGAGCTGAGCCTGACTGCAGTGTTGGGACCAATTCCTTAATGCTGTTCCAGTGATACTGCCATACCATATACTCTTAAGTGCATTATAATCCTTACGGTTATTGCAACTCTGGTTTGGCTTTATCAAAACATGTCGTGTTTGGTGTCATACACATTGGAATACTATCCCCTTGCCAGTCCTGGTAATGGGGATAGCATCCCACCCTTCTAGAGGGTGCAGGCATGTTACTTTACTAAAACGCGGTTAACCCTAACCAGAGCCCCAGCATCACAAAATGGATGCTGCTGCCACAGACACATGTCTGGCCTCCTGCTGCTGACCGAAACTCGGCAGAGGATGCCTGGACAAAGGGTTTCCTGTCACAGGGAGGTGTCACACCACCCCAGACAGGAGATAGTGGATTGTAGCAGGGAGGGTTGAATGAAACTAGACACTGCCTGGGGCGCACAAGGTGTCCCTGGGCAGATTCTAGTCAAACCGGTTCTGGGGCACTCCTGCCCCAGTCTTGGCGCGAAGCTGGACAAAAGGAAAGGGGTGTAACCACCCCCCTCCCAGGTCCCACCCATAGGAGGGACCTAGCAGGTAATCCAGCCCCCAGATTTGGAATATAGGTGGGAGCTGTGCCAATGCACATCAGATTATCCTGACTGAAACTTATTAAACGAAACTCTGGACCCTTCGACATCCCACTCCTCGTGGAAGACTGAAGAATCTCCCTTGTGGTCAAAGAGTGACCACCCTGTGCAAACAGGCACCATCCAGCCCTCGACGTCTGCTTTGTTGCAGTTCCCGCCGGAACTCGAGCGACAGAGATCGACAAGACCCAGCGTGCCTGCCTTCTAACAGCCCGATCCACAGTCCCTGGAGAGCTGAGACCCGTGGAGGCGACCTGAAGCGTGGGAGCGGCCATCTTGGAGAAACAACGAAGCGCTGACCGTGCAGCATCCGAGGCCCCCTCGAAGCTGTGCATTGGAGTCTGAGAAGCTCCAGCCCTGAGCAGCTTGGGCACCGAAGCTCACCCCTCCACACTTGACGAGTGCTGTGTGGGGCCCTTTTGCATCTTTCTGCTCGACGCGTTGGTCCGGTCACTTGCCTGTTGGCTAGTGGTCCCAGTACCAACGAAACCTTGAATTTACACAGCTAGTCTGGTAGCTCCAGATTGGCACTAGCTCCCCTGAAAAGAAGCACCCGCTCAGACCTTGCTGGTCCGAGTTTTAAGCCATCTTCGATGTGGGTTGCATTTGCCAAGGCCTGTTGACTCCGATTTTGAAGCCGACACCGCCGACAGCTAGAGCCTTCGTGGGACAGCTCGTGATTCACTCCAGGACATCCTCGGTGCCCCAGAGACCACGTGGCAGCGGAGAGAAGCTACACGACATCGACCTAATTGCACCCGACATTGCCTGGTTCCTTCCTGGTTCCTGGCTAGTGACCTAGACTCTGTCCCCTCTGCTTTCAGGTACTCTACAACATCGATCCACCCTTGGATCGCACCGGACACTTCTCTTGTGGACGCGTGCAGCATCTTCATCTCCAGGCACCCTAGATCTTCGTGACGAAACCCGACACACCTTTGCACCTGTGCACCCGCTTCCTGTGGGTGAGGTAACTCTTGAACGCCGGTGCTCCTGTAGTGTTTTACACCTCTAGTGTCTAAGTCTAAAGTTTTGTCCTTCTAGGCCAGTCGGAAGACTCTTAAAACTGTAACTCGATAACTTTTACGCACCATCGACTTTGCATTGGTGCAAGCTTGTGCTTAGGCACTGCACCCGAATTCACATGAATTCCGCGGACTACTCCCGCCCTAACTGCTGTTAGTGCATCGTAGTCCAAGCGATTCCCAAGGCCCTAGGCCTTACCCCAGATCGATTAGTGATTGTTTTACCACTTTATTGATATATGGTTTGAGTGGCCACCGGCCTCATCCAAAACGTAGTGAAACAATGAAGGTTTTGGATCCTACATCTACCCAGCCCGGATCTCAACAATGGAAAAAACAGAAACAATTGGCTGGACAGGTCAAATTCTCAACGAGAGTTACGCAGCCACGCAGTCAAAATGTACATTTTGACTGCGTGGCTGCGTAACTCTCGTTGAGAATTTGACCTGTCCAGCCAATTGTTTCTGTTTTTTCCTCATCCAAAACGTGCCACTTGTCTATGTTATACTGTGCTTTTATTTAAACGCTTGTGCTTCATTGCTCATAAAGAGTAGTGGGGATTATTCTAAGAATAAATACATATATTTTGATAATATATAACTTGTGTGGTGTCCTTTCATTTGATATTACAGGATTGTATATGGTAAAACAGCTCGCTTTACTCGCCCTTTGAAGTTAAGCCTTTAAGGCTGCTTAGTCCATGCTACCCCTAGGATAGCTTGTCTATAAGGTTGACTTACAACCATCACCATAAGGGATTGTTTGGACTGATATAAGGTGCCCCCAGAACTGGAGACATCATACATCAGGCCAACTTCTCACAAGCGCCCCCCAACGCAAGTCGTTGTAACAACTTGCGTTGTAAAAGTTGCATCGTAAAGGCATGCGTTGTAAATGCATGCGTAGTAACGACATACATCCCTACCAAGCAGTCCGCACTCTTGCAAGAAACAATGCGTTAGTGGATGTCTGGGATAGCCTGAAGCCGGGAGAAAAGGGATACACATACTACTCAGCGCCACATAGGGTGAGTGTACGATTAGATTATTTTTTGGTTTCTAGCGCTTGTCTGTCTTTAGCTGAAATCGAGAGGCTACCACGATTACTTTCTGACCATAACCCCCTAATTTTAACTTTATCTTTGGCAGTAACCAACAGTGGGGTGAGAGTATGGACTTTTGAGAGAGGGCTTATAGAAGATGACAATTATATTCAGCATATGACGCACTGGATTGAAGGATATTTGGAGATAAATAGGGGTAGTGCAGCAGTGGGCATGGTTTGGGACAGCTTTAAGGTGGGAGTGCGGGGGTAAACCCTGAGTTATAACGTCAACAAGCGAAAGCAAGAACAACTAAGAAACTTGGTACTAAAAAGGGCGCTACTCCAAGCTGAGGCTGAGTTGAGCGAATGTGCTGTAGCAGGTAGAACACTGGAGCAGGCTCTCACTAAATTAGCGAAGGTAAAAATGGACGCAGAGGAGGACATAGCAAATAAAGCTGCTAAAATCTATACGGCAAACAGAGAAAAATGCTATGAGGCTAGTGAAATGGTGGGGCGCACGTTGGCGGTACGGGCAAGGCAAAAGGCTGCAATAGGAGAGGTAAGGGAAATTAAGGATAGCTCAGGGAACTTATTCACGGAAACCCAGGGGGTTAGGGAAGTATTCAGGCAATTTTATACAGAATTATACAATGAACAGCAAAGGAAGGATTTAGGGGAGATTGCAGTGTATTTACAGAATATTCCTTTGGTGGCTTTAGAAGAGCACGAATACCCCTTTAGAACCAGAGGAGATAAAAGTGGCTATGATGAGCCTTCCATCTGGAAAGGCAGCGGGACCAGATCAGATACCACTAGAATTTTTTAAGGTATTTTGGAATGTACTGGGCAATTTATTTATTTTAGGTTCTTGTAAAGCGCTAACAATCATCCCGGGTAGGATATCACGGCGCTATGCTAGCTAATGTGAGAGTGGCATGGATGGAAGCCTAGTAGGAATTTATTCGGGAAGAGGAAAGAGGAAAGTTTTTAGCTGTTTCCTAAATGTCAGGTGGTCTTCTGTGAGTCGGAGAGCTGTAGGTAGTTCATTCCATTTGGCGGCTGCAATATGGGAGAAAGCGCGCTCGCCCATCCTGGCTCTCTTTACCCTGCAGGTTTTTGCGCTAGCCAAGAATTGAGAGCGGAGGTTCCGCGTGGGAGCATAGAACTGAATCCTATTTCTCAGGATGAGGGGACCAGTTTTGTGAAGTGCTCTATGAGTGATGCACATCATTTTAAAAGATGCTCTTTGCCTCATTGGTAGCCAGTGGAGGTGGCGCAGACAGCTCTTGGCCGAGTCGTATTTCCTTTTCATACAAATGGCCTTGGCTGCTGCGTTCTGTACCATTTGGAGCTTGTTAAAAAGGTACTCGGCCATGCCTACGAACAAAGAGTTGCCATAGTCCAGCCTACTCATCAAGAGTGACTGGACGAGGATCTTTCTGCACTCCAGTGGGATCCAGGGGAAGACTCTTTTAAGCATTTTTAGGATTCCGAAGCCTTTGCCACAAATGGCAGCTACATGAGTCTTCATGGATAGTGCAGTATCCACGGTTATTCCAAGGTTTTTCGCAGTTTGCGACGGGGTTGGTGGAGTGCCCAGCGCTTTTGGCCACCAGCTGTCATTCCACAGCTCGGTGTGGCTACCGAACAGAAGAATCTCGGATTTGTCTGCATTGAGTTTTAAGCAATGCTGATGCATCCATTCGGCCAGCTCAGTAAGACAGTTAAGGAGCCTTTCTTTGGGGTTGTTTTTTTCATCCAGGATGACCGTAAGTTGGGTGTCGTCGGCGTAGGAACAGATTTCTACGCCCCACTTTCTGCCTATTTCTGCCAGGGAAGAAACAAAAATATTGAACAAAGTTGGGCTTAGTGAGGCCCCCTGTGGGACCCCGTATTTGATGTTCCGGCATGGGGACGAGAAGTTACCCATGTGCACCGACTGTGATCTGTCCGACAGGAAAGACCGCAGCCAACCCAATGCTTTATCCCTTATACCTTTGGATGCTAAGGTTTCCAGAAGCAGGTGGTGGGGGACGGTGTCGAAAGCCGCCGAGAGATCCAACAGTATCAGGGCCGCTGTCTTTCCCTGATCGACATGCATCCTGATGTTATCCAGCACTGCTAGGAGAGTAGTTTCTGTGCTGTTATTGGCCCTGAAGCCCGTCTGTGTGATGTCCAGCAGATTGTTTGCTTCGAGAAAACTGGCCAGTTGTCTGTTGACCAGTTTCTCTAGGACTTTCGATAGATAGGGAAGTTGGGATATGGGCCTATAGTTGGCCGGGTTGTTAATATCCAATCCAGCTTTTTTTATCAGGGGGGTAACTGTGGCGATCTTCCAGCAGTATGGGAACTCTGCAGCCTCTAGTGAATGATTTAGTACCTGAGTTACAGCGGGACAGATCAGGGGAATGAGCTGCCGGAAGATATGATGAGGGCAGGGGTCAAGGGGGGAGCCAGATTTGATTTCGAGCATAGCTTTGCCTACTTCCTCTTCGGAGTAAGGGCCAAAGCTAGCACAGCAGGTTTGGGGGGAGGAGGACTCGGGTTCCAGCAGGCTGATGGTGTTGAGATTAGGGAAGGATGAATAGATCTTGTCAATTTTTTCGCAAAAGAAGGTGTTCATTTTGTCGCAGCCTGTTTGAGAGGGAGTCAAGTTGGCCGAGAGGTTGGGAGGACTGCAGAGCTCTTTTACAATTTTAAAAAGCTCTTTCGAGGAGTCCTTGTTATCTAAGATTCTACTTGAAAAGTAATCTTTTTTTGCCTTTCTGATGGCTTTGGTGTATTGTGATAGTTCGTTTTTGTAAGTAGCCCTCGTCTCTTGAGTTTTTGTTAATCTCCACTTGTGTTCGAGCAAGGTACATTTCCTTTTTTGTGCCTTCAGATCTGGCCCGTACCAATTTTCGGACACAGTGCACCTAGATTTGACATTGCAACGGAGTTTTGAGCAGTACTCCAAGGCTGAAGCTATGTGGCTCTGAAGTCTGTCTGTTGCTTCATCAACACCTGACTCGCCGCTTGGGGGGTGGACAAAGTGTTTCTGAAAGGTTTCAACTTTGAAGTTGGCATAACTTCTCCTATGGGTTGTTATTTGGTTGGAGGACCTGGGGTTTTTTGTGGGTAGGTGAAAGTTGAACTCGACCAGAGAATGGTCCGTCCACAATAGCGGTTTAATAGCAGAGATAGAAATGGAGTTGATATTGGAGAACAGCAGGTCATGGGTGTGTCCTGCTCTGTGCGTTGGCTGATTAATTTTTTGGTACAGCTGCAGGATCTCCATATTCTCAGTCAGTTATCTGGTGAGGGGGTTGTTACTATCGTCGTAGTGGATGTTGAAGTCTCCTATGAGCAGTATATTTTTGTTCTGAAGGCATATAGGCATGACTTGTGACAGGAGTTGGGTATTAAAATCAGAGGCGCAGCCTGGGGGATTATAGATAATAACACCGCCAAGTATGATGGTGGTGTTGATGGATACCGAGAAAGCCATCGCTTCATGGCTGCTGGCCTGAGTAATTACTTCCTGTCTGCAGGTAAGGGAGTCCTTGAACAATAAAGCAACTCCACCTCCCTTCTTTCTTTCCCTGTTCAGGTTGAGTATTTTATAGTTATCAGGCAGGGCCGTAGCGATGTCCGGGGTATTGTGGTTGTCCAGCCATGTCTCCGTAAAGAAGGCTAGATCTGGTTGGTCACTTTCGAGGATGTCCCAGATTTCAATGGCATGTTTGGGGAGGGACCTTACATTTAGCAGAATACATTTTAAGGTCACGTTAGGGGTAGTGGGATTACTGGGACCGTGCCAGGGGTCACTCAGCCAGTGGCAATTCCGACAACTAACTGGTCCCATGGTGTTCAAAGGGCCCAGTTGTGCACACATGGCATAGTGTGGTGTGCCAGTGGAGTTTAGTTGCCTCAGTTCACTGCCTGAGTATGTCGTGACGCCAATCCTATGTGGCTCAGGATAACCAGAGGAAGGGCCAGGGGTTTTGGCCCCGTGCCCCGGACTGTCACGGACGGGTACAGACGGGCTTGCCTTTGGCGCGCCCGCTGCGCCCGCTGCGCCCGCTGCGCCCGTCCGCTGCGCTTCCGGGGCAGTGGCTCCATTTGTAATGGAAATGGTGGGAGGGTGGGAGGGGCCGAGCAGTCGTCTGCTCGCCCTTCTCGTGCCCTCACCTAAGATGGCGGGGGCCCCAGCAGCGATTACTCGGCTGTGGGGGGGAGAGCGGGGGAGCCTCGAGACACCGGCACACCTGAGGTTCTGAGAGGCGGTGGCAGCGGGTCAAAACACAGGTAAATTATCACACTGTAAAATTTGCTAACTCTTAAAATCAGTCAGCAAAAATATACGGAGGTAAAAGCATTAATAATACACAGTTTTAAAAATGCGCTCCAGAATAGCGTTTTTGATTAAAATAAAGTGGTCTCGGCTTTCCGCCTCAGGACGATTCTTACCACACCCAAACACACTAGTAGTCGGTGGGGGAGTGAGGATTGTGGCTTTTTGAAGGAAATGGCGGGAGGGTGGGAGGGGCCGAGCAGTCGTCTGCTCGCCCTTCTCGTGCCCTCACCTAAGATGGCGGGGGCCCCAGCAGCGATTACTCGGCTGTGGGGGGGAGAGCGGGGGAGCCTCGAGACACCGGCATACCTGAGGTTCTGAAAGGCGGTGGCAGCGGGTCAAAACACAGGTAAATTATCACACTGTAAAATTTGCTAACTCTTAAAATCAGTCAGCAAAAATATACGGAGGTAAAAGCATTAATAATACACAGTTTTAAAAATGCGCTCCAGAATAGCGTTTTTGATTAAAATAAAGTGGTCCCGGCTTTCCGCCTCAGGACGATTCTTACCACACCCAAACACACTAGTAGTCGGTGGGGGAGTGAGGATTGTGGCTTTTTGAAGGAAATGGCGGAGGGTGGGAGGGGCCGAGCAGTCGTCTGCTCGCCCTTCTCGTGCCCTCATGACATGATAAATATAATGCAACAAGCACAGATGGGGGCGTCTATACCAGGTTCATGGGCCGGGGCAGACATTGTTATCATATTAAAGAAGGGGAAGCCACCTAATGAACCGGCTCGTACAGACCTATAACTTTAATGAATGCCGACACAAAGGTCTATTGAAAGGCACTCGCAATAAGATTTGCAAGTGTCATTGGTAAATTAGTCAGCAGTAACCAACACGGTTTTATACCAGGGAGGGGAACTACCCATCATATTCGGAAGTTGATCACTTTATTTGACACCATGGAAGTCACAGGGGGCCCGATGGCGGCAATGCTTTTAGATGCTGAGAAAGCGTTTGATCGGGTCTCCTGGGACTATCTATGGTGTGTTTTAATCAGGGCAGGGTTTGGGGAGGGTTTTGTTAATGCAATAAGAGCACTGTATAGAGATCCGGTAGCTTCTATTAGGGTAAACGCAGGAGTAACTTTGCCAGTACAAATTAAGGGGGGAACAAGGCAGGGGTGCCCGTGCTCTCCCTTGTTGTTTGCTATGTACCTGGATCCTTTGATCCGCAGAATGGCAACGAACGAGAATATTGCTCCATTAATTACTCAGAAGGGGGAGTGCAAGATACTCGCATATGCTGATGATGTGGCGGTCCTTACACCAAACCCCACGGAGGCTATTTCATATGTGGAAGTGGAGACACAAAATGTTGGCAGAGTCTCAGGCTATTCCTTAAACACCACCAAGACACAAATAATCAAGAATAAAAATGTGGACTGCCAGGACCATCGGGTGGCTCAGTCAGGTACATACTTAGGGATCACCATCACTTCAGATCTAGACAATTTGGTAGAATTAAACATAGTCCCTATAATTACTAAAGTGAGAAGGGACTTAGACAGACTTCATAATCTGCATTTATCGATAGTTGGTCGAACGAACATCATAAAAATGTTGGTGCTGCCAAAAATGTTGTATATATTTAGGGCAATTCCGTTATTTTTCAATAATAGTTGGTTCAAGAATTTAGAATCTATGATTAACAGATTTATTTGGTCTAAAGGAAAAACTAGGAGGGCACTACGATTTATGGCACTACCAAGAGATAGAGGTGGCTGGGCACTACCAGATTTAAAACTCTACTACTGGGCAGCTGCCGTGCAGTATATGGTGGATCTCATAGGTGGTGCGGAGGCAGAAGGGGAGGATGACTTAGGAACCATAGCAATATATGCCCTGTCCCTGGGGGGGAAGCGGAAAATGTGGTACTGAAACATTTTGATTCGAGTTACTTTAAGAGAACCCGTTTTAAGACGATTATGGCAGCGTACAATATTTGGAAAGCATTTAGCAAGAGATATGGGCTTGGAAAATATAATAGATACACGAGAATGATTACTAATTCAGCATTTCCTCAAGATATCTTTTCGGATGCAGTCTTCAAAGAATGGAGTAGAAAGGAAATCACGAAGATTGGTGACGTCATGGGGACACAGGGACTGTTACAATTTTCTGAAATCCAGTTAAAATATGGAGTGGATTCAAGACAGTTTTTCAAATACCTGCAAGTAAGAAGCTTTTTAGCAAATAAAACAGGGGGGCCTGTGGGATTTGCTAAAAATTCAATAATGGAGGTGGTACAGGAAGGGGTAAATTGTACAATCAAGAGGTTTTATTATGAATTAATAGAAACTAAACAGGACGATCTGGAAAAATGGGGGGATAGTTGGGCAAATAAGCTTGAGGTGGAAAAAGATTGCTTTAGACTGTCACTAGAGATGGGCCAGAATGTTCTGTGTTCTGCAGCCCTCCAGGCGCAACATTATAAAACATTATATCGATTGTACTACACCCCGGCAAAAATAGCGCAATGGGGGGGGTTCAACGGGCATTAACTGCCCAAGACGTGGAAGTCTCCAGGTTGACATTGTGCACGTATTTGCAACATGTCCCCGTTTATGTACAATACTGAAGGGGATTGAGACATTTGTACAGAGGTCACTAGATATACCGATTATTTTAACGCCTTCGATAATAATGTTGGGTGTGAACGCGGACGGCATTCAGAGGGAAGGCGGGTACTTTATCTTTCTGGCTATGGCAGTATTAAGACTATGTATTGCAACAGCATGGCTTGACCCATTGGCACCGACATACCAACAGTGGTTAGCTAGGATACTCAGGATATATAATTTGGAAAAGGCATTATACCCAAAAAAGGAAAGAATGGGAGGAAACTGAGATTACAAATCTGGGAACCGATAACTAGATGGAAGGATGAGAACAATGATGATGCTTAGTTTCTTGATGTCTAATCTAAGGAGTGATATTGTGCACTTGAATTACACTGGGGAAGTATCAATGTACAATGAGATGTATCATATACTGATTTGTTTGTTTATTAAGTTGAATTTCTGATGTGCTGTTCTCTGTACCCCAAAAAAGGGAAAAAAGGCTTCAATAAATAAATAAAACAATAAAAAAAGGAAAACACCGCTATCGCTGGGAAATTATCGCCATTGCGCTGTTAATACAGCGCTAGCATGGCGATAATTTTCGGCGATAACTATTTTCTCGCTAAGCGCGGCCCGTGATAGTTATCGCTGCCTCTTGTTAATATGCCCCTTGGTTGTTAAATCACTTCCAGGAAGGTGCAGGGGGTCACACCATCAATGTGGGAGGCAGTGGGATCTTTTATCTCCCAACATTGGAAAGAGAGAGCAGATTGCGCCTCTCATAGGGCGATAGACCTGCTCAACACAGATGTCAAAATCTACACAAAGATATCAGCAAAAAGACCAAAGATATGACGTGCATACCTATTTAAGTCTGACAAGGTGGGATTTGTTCCATGATAGACAAGAAGCCGATAATGTGTATTGAATTGTCCACATTATAGAAAAGGCTTCCAGAAGGAAGATCCTACTGACTTCTAGTAAGTCTTGACACAGAGACAGTACAGTATAAGGTGTGCATTTATGCAGATGATGTTATGCTAACGTGAACAGAACCTGTAACATATTTGCCCAAATTATTTACGGAGCTATGAAACTTTGAGAAAATTTAGAGAGATAAAATCAATACACAAAGATTCGAGAAACTGCCAATAGCAATTGCCCAAAAGTTGACTGAGCAAATTAAAGATAGCTTCCCCTTCAAACAGTCCTTGCGCAAACTTAAATACTTGCGAATTTACATTACTTTAAATCAGTTAGTACCCAGTGAACTGGTTCAAATTATGGACCAGTGTTTTTAAGACCGTGGCAAATGGGACCCACTATATATTTCCAGGTTTTGCAGGACTAATGTCTTGAAGATGAACATTCAGCCATGCCTTCAAAATACTCTCAGAGTTTGTTGGAGAAGGTAACAAGGCTAGGCTCAGAAAGAAGTTACTGATGGCACTAAACAAGAATGAAGAACTAAGATGTCCCAACATTATACGATGGAAGATTGCATCATTGATTGGACGGTTAGGGAAATAAAAAAAAATGGGAGCACATGGACAGGGTGGTTGTTCAATGACTTCTATGGGACCTTGCCTGACTCCCAAAGACCCAGAGACTCCTGCACGCCTACACTACTGTCCTTTCTCAGAATGATCTAGGAAACATGCGATTGGTTCACTAGGTGACAAAGTTGTCTTCATCCAATGGCCGAAGACCTCACTGCGAATTGATAAAGACTTCTTAGCAGGCTTTGGCGGGGGAAGTTTGTGAAATGGCAGGAGAGAGGATTTGGGGTTCCGATCGACTTCTTTAATAAACACAATATTAAGACCGTTGAAGAGTGCAAACAGAATTTCACTATATAACTGACAAACAGTATTGAAGCTCTGACACTAGGCGCTATGCCCAACTAACAAACAGGCCGGCAATAGAGAATTAACAGTGAAAATCACATTTTGGAAACAGAGGAATGATCACATGCCTATGAAAATTCTATGAGAAAAAATTGAGATTTCAAGTAAACTGGGAGATGTCTTTGGACAACGAGATGTCTTATAAAGAACGGGAAGGAATCTGACGAAATATTCCCAAACAGATTAGATGTATCTCCTCCAGGGAAACCAAGTAGAAGGACTATTATAGCGGCACATGCTCCAGGGTGGTTGCACTGTATTTATTCTTAAGCTGATATAAATTGTTGATGCTGTGGAACCCAAGTGGGCACAATGTTACAGGTATGGTGAAACTGTCCAATTTTATTTACATTTTAGAAAGAAGTTTGGAGCCATATACATTTTTTCTGAAGGCCTCGGAGCAGTATTGATAGGCAGTGAAGCTGACGGAGAAGCAACTACACATCCAGGGCCGGACTGGGAACCACAACCGGCCCTGGCAAAGTGCTCGGCCGCCTCCCCTCCCCACACGGAGGGGGGCAAGGGGGGCCGGCCGAGCACTTTGCCGGGGCAGGTTTTTGGCCGATTTTGTTACAGGGCCGATTTTGCAGCTATGCTGCAAAAACGGCCCTGTAACAAAAACGGCCCCCAGGGGCCCAAAACCGGCCCCCACCCGTGCAGCGCACTGGGGGATTGCCCGGTGCCCGCTATGGCCAGTCCGGGCCTGTACACATCACACACAGGGCTCGCCGGGGCCATTTTACAATGGCTCCCAAAGCTCTGATATTGCCTTATTGAGAACGCACAGAACCCCTGGGCATTACATTGTGATTCCACAAACTAAGAAATATACTGACATTAGACACATACTGACAGATGAAGACATTGTTTTTTAAAATTTGCGATTTCTACTTACATATTTGAAATCTACCAGCAGCTGAATGTATGCCCAAATTGGACAGAGGGCACTGCAACTGTTTGATTACTGAATGAACAGTCGGTCAAATCTCCCCAGGATATAACATGGGTGAGGCGTATCCCTTGAATTTAAATGTGTAGGCACAGAGGAATTGCGACAAGTAGTTACAGCTCTAGAAAGTTGCTGATACTGAATTGCGTTCACTATTTCCCATGGATGCTATACGAGCGTTGTGAGTTAGGGGAGTCTTTCTTCTCTTTCTGTTATACATTTTACTTATGGCTTCATTCTTTCATACGTAAAATTCGAACAAACAATTATTGGGGCAAAAAACACCCGAGCCTCACTAGCTCAGCCTATGTACTGCTCCTCCCCTAAACCTGCCCTGGGGTATCCTGATCTGGTAAACATCACCTTGTCACAAAGAGTCTTTTTTTGATTGTCTCAAACTATAGATCAGATCAAGCGTGTCCTTAAAAAGCACGCACTGAGCTTAATTAGACCAGAAAACGTCTGCCCTAGTACCAGTCTTCCATTGTTGGAGAAGTCACATGAAAGTTGCATTTCAATACAATTGGAGCCTGCAGCACAGAAAGTAACCTGTAGATCCTTCAATATGTGATCTGATGACACACTACACATATTTAACAGCGGAGACATCTGCCTTCTGGTTCTCTTCAATGTGATAGTGTTAGATGTTTTAACCTCCTAGCTTAACGCCGCTCAAAATTTAGAATTAGGAGAATTCACAACTCCAACTGTGACCCCAGCCCCTTCTGAGTTCTGCAGTGCTTCATCCTCGCCCGGCCATTTTTAAATTACACACAGAGCTGCAAGGGTATTGTTGGGTTTGATCTTTCAATGCATCCATATGCTGACGACACCCACATATAAGTGAAATTCATTAATGAAGAAGACACCAACCGCCTTGTATTATATTGCACTGGCTGTGAACCCATCACCTCAAATACAACCTACAAACAAACTTAACTTTTCATGAAACTCTCCAACCATCTGGAAATTGGCATGCATTCACCTCTCCTGTGATTGTAAAAAAGCTCAAACAAACTCAGCCTTCACCTACAAATCAAGAAAGTGGCTTCTTAAAAACGCGAAGTATATCATACCCAAGCCCAACTTCAATATCATGGTTTAAGCTCTAGGGCATTTGAGAATGGACTATGGTAATCCTGTGATTACAGAACTTCCAAAAATCCAGCTGGCTCCCTAAAAGGCCTGGGTGATTCCTATCATGTCTCAATTTCCATATCTCATTGGTCCTAAAACTCCGATAGTAGTTTCCCAAGGTAAACAAACTTCTTGACTTGTTCCTAAGACAATCTATCACAACACACCAGAAAACCTCACCTGTAAATCATATTCAGTAGCAGAATGTGCGGTGTGCACCAAAAAAACATCTGCCTACTCTCAGCTTCAAGAACAAGGTACTATGTATCCCTATCATTCTCGCTGTGTGTCTGAGACTTCCAACCTGTTACCACGTCTGGTGTCACCAACCCACGTTTTGCCTCATCGTCAATGGGATCAAGAAGTCCTCTCCTTTAACAGATGTTTGACACAGATGCCTTGTCTCTGTCTTCTCAAATTCTCTGCATTACTAATTCTGCTCTTTCAACTCTAATATATGCACATGGTAACCTTCAGTTTGTTGCCCAAATAATTCCATTCTTCGTTTAGACCCTCTGTTACTCCTGGAGCGTGACTGGACCAGATCTTAGCCATCAGGAAGGCTCAGTGAGTTAAACATTTGGAACCTGAACTGTTGATAAAGAGTTTGAATCACGTTAAAGCAGACTACGCCTTCCACCTTTACTTGATCAGTGAATTCAGGACCATCACACTTGGTAACAACAAAGCCTTGTTTTACAACACTACATGAAAACACATTATTATCAGGAAGATTTACATCATTTCCTTCCATAGCCCTCCCAGACCACCTACCTTTGAATATGATAGTCTGCGCAATATACAAACTATTATTTGATTTTATTTTTCTATTAGTAAGGAATGGTATGAAGATGTTACCGTAGATCGTAGTAGGGGTGGTTGGGAGGCGGGGGGTGGTGGTGGGGGGGTCTTTTCTTGTAGGTCAGTGGACTACAGCATCCACTCCAGGGTTCTGTGTTGGGCCTAATGGTTACAAGTTCGAATCCTATTAAATTCATTAAGTTGTTCATCCTTCTAAGGACAATAACATATGTATCATTGATTTTGGAAACAATAAACATCTATTAATAAATGCCAGGTGTGAATGTGCACTTCAGAAATACAAGAGTTATGTAGGTCGTCTTTCTTTATCTCTTTCCTCCACCCTATCCAACGCCCGTGAGTAGTTTCTCGACATTGCACACCACACACTGGTATATCAGAGTTATGTGTTTATGCAATACTGCACCCCAATTGTACCATCTTTCCATGTGATTGGAGCCCCCTCAATTTTGGCTTGCCACCTCGCCCTAAAGTCACACCTGTCATCCTGCATACCTGTGTCTCTTTTGTGAGTGTGACCCTTGGACTTTTGGATCTCTCCTTGGACGTGGTCCCCAGAACAAAAAAGAGGGCCGCTGCACTGTGGAAATAAGTGGATGCAAACAAATGCACAAGAGAACCATTATTCGTGAAAAGTTTTCTCGTTTTCAATAGTTTTCCTTATGGATTCTTTTAACCACATCATTTCCTTTTCACCTTTTGGAGTCCTGATGTGTAATGCAATATTTATAGATATTGAAGGTGGTAACTCTGTTCACTTATACAGGTCTCTAATAGCTTTAAATTAGATCATTTTGCCAGCATCAGTGCCCCCAGGGTGGCAGTATCGCAACATGTCATTCTAATTTTTGCAGTTCCTTTAGAAAGCTTGAATGAAAAATTCGCTTTCATAACTGTAAATGGATGTCACACTGGGCCTAATAGCAACCATTTCCAGGACAGCTAGGTCTTTTGTATTATTAAATACCATTATTGACTTTTTTCTATGAATTTTATTTTTATTTTGTTGCCAAACCCCTCACCCTTCTCGCCTTCTTTCCTTCACTGATCTTGCTTGATGTTTGTGTCGTTGAGGCTAGACTTTTCTTTTTCTCACGTTTACCTCACCTTGGATCACACATTAGAACATGAAAATGTGAAATACTCAGTTGAAACCGTTGGACCTGCAGGGTTTCCTAAACATTTGGGTGTTTCTTTCTCAGTCAGGGTCGGACCTGGCCTAGAGGACAACAAGGCAGTGTCTGACACTGACAGGCTTGTCTGAGAGATCATTGTGTGGCCCGATTCTATGGCTGTTTGTGGGTCTGTTTTATGGTCTATTGGGCTGGTTTTTACAGTTGATCTTCCGCATATTAAAACAAATATTGCTTGCAGCAAGCTCAAATCCATGTTGTCTTTCATGCCTTGCAGAACTCTTAAACAGCGTAACTTCAGAACTGCCTCAATTTGCAAATATGGGCCACTTTTTTAGCTTTCTAATTTACTAAGGAGGGACAATTTTATTCTGGTGCCCAAGCCTATTTAGTGTCTTAGTCTGACCATGCCCGCAGTGACTGAATGCTAGCAGCAGAGGGCGACACATGCACTGGTGACAGTTCTCTCACATGACACTAGACACAGCTTCTGTTGACAGTTTCACTCAGTTACAGAAGTCGAGGACGGCCATTGCGACACAAGGTGTTATTTTACTAATGTTTTGTGCCTGCGCCACTGTAGCATGAAGCATTGTGTTGGTCTGCTTACCATCTATAGGCCCGCGTGCCCAGCTCAAAACGGCATACTGGCAAATCTAGGCAGGGTGTTTTGCTCCCTGGTGGCTCCCTGCAGATCTAGGACTGAGGTGAAACTTCCCTACAGCAGCTCCTGATGTGATACAATGTATGCTCTTGTGGGTCCTGCTGAAACTGATCATTTCTCATAGCAGGAGCTGCAAGAGGAATTTAGAATTTGCCACCTCACTTTTCTATTGTGCTCATAGTATTAGCTTTTCCTGCATCTTCTCCATGAGGCCCTGCTAAAATTGTCAGATGCTCACAGTTTGATCAGGTGCTGTGCACAGAGTGGGCCCCCATCTACCAAGACTTTCCTGTGATTGGATGTGTGTTGCTCCTGTCTTAAATGTGATACAGTAAAACAATATCCAGGCCCGATTCACAAAGCATTTTCTATGAGTAGGTTTGACTTACTCCAGACTTATAAGTGTGTTACCGTGATTTTCATGGAGTATAAAGTGGTTACTCAAAGATAAAGTGCGATTTTCCAAGGTTTTATTTTATGTTAAGCACAGAGTGTGCATACATTTAGGGATATGCTGGTGGGATCGTGAGGGTGTAAGTTAATTGGTGAATACATTTTCTTGGCGTAGCAAGGGGGGGTGGCAAGAATTTTGGGTGTGGCAGCCTGCACCCCTTGCTATTACCTGCGGCTGTGCGGGGTGGCAAATGCAGGATTTGTGTGACAGCACCCCCCACCCCACTCTTACAGCCGCCACGGGTGGCAGAGGCTGGGTTTGCCACGGGCAGCAAAAGGCCTACTAGCTACGCGACTGGCAGGTAAGAGGACAAAAAAACTATTCTGAGGGCATTAAAAGTAATGTAGAAGCTTTCCAGGAAGTCAAGTTTTCTAGAATCAACTAGGTGACAGGGTTTGCATGAAAAAAGCCCAGCCTCTTTTGCTTAAGACTCAAGGCCCGATTTAGAGTTTAACAAAGAGGGTAATTCATCAAAATGGGAACAGATTACCCTGGTGGCTAAACTGAAGATTCACCTGCTTTATTTAAGTAGTATGAACATAGATGATTTAAACAGATGGTATGTCGATAAGTAGATAGTAGGAGAGTAGGTATTTGGGTGGTGAGTAGGTGGGGACAAAAGCTCAAAGCTAGTAGGGTAAGTAGGGTGGTAGATGGGTTAGTTGATAGTGTTGGCTGTATATGGGTGGATAGGAAAAGTTAGAGAGATGAGTTGAGGGGAGCCGGATGGACGATATGGGATGTCAGGTTGATGAGTTACGGCCTGATTTAGAACTCCATGGACGGGTTACTCCATCACAACGGTAACGGATATCCCATCCACTGGAATATAAAGCCCAAAGGATGTAATGAGATATAAATTTTGGCGGACAGGATATCTGTCACTGTTTTCACTGAGTAACAACCCATCCACCGAGTTTTAAATCGGCCCCTTAGTACGAAGATGGAAGGATATATATTTAATTGTAGATTTACCAGATAGGTTGGTGGTAGATGAGAAAACAGGTAGATTTGTCTAAGTAGGTTGTTTTGTATAGCAGCACTTGGAGGCTTTAGCAATAGCCGCACTGAGCAGCCTGTCAAGTAGACTGTCAGGGGATTATCTGTAATCGAACATTGCCATTAGTGGACAACATTTTATATGCACACCTGTTGATCAGTACTACTCACCCCACCCCCTTCCACCTTTCTTCTACAATTGTTTAGATCTTACATTGCCATCACTTTAAAATTAATGCATTTATGGGCCTATACCCTCATTTTGAAATTGCGAAATTTGAGGAAAGACCAATTATTAACAGTAGTTATTAGAAACATAATCACAGGCTTTACTGAGATAAATAAAGATGTCAGTGCAGTCACAGTATGTATATAGATTCAAAACTGATCCTTGAGTTTGACAAGACGGTTCAGTTGTATAAATATTTTTTTTTAATTACAAATGTCCATGGGGACATTATCTCTGAAACCACCACCAAAGCTGTCACATCAAACTTCAGTGCACCCCAAACTATTAAAGCAACACAGGTGTAAGGGAGGCCTCTGAAACCCAAGGGGCTATCCTAGTCTTGGGGTGGAGGGGGGACCCCTAATCAGCCCAAAGCCAATCGATATCTGTGAGATATTGGTGACTAAGTGATCCTTCATTACACTCTGTAGGCAGGCCACATAGTTTTGCATTAGAAGCAATGTAATTTTGTTTTAGTTCATATACACTATCTGTAGTGAGTAGACTTCTTCTAAGTATAATTCTTTTGGAGTTTCCTCTCTGTCGTCCTGGGCTCAGCGCTCAGCCTGCACCACAAATCTGAGTGGAATTCTTAATTGCATAATATCCTTTCTCAAGCATATACCACAGTCAGGTGAATTCCGCTCATGAACCAGAACCAACTAGAGAATCAGTGACATAAATTTTGTGCAGTGTCTGCCCCAAGGTTTGATATAATGCTGGGCAGGCAACGCCTTTAAACAGTGGTCATCATACCTGCCAACTTACAAATTAATCATGTGAGGAAGGGGCGGGGCTTTGGTGAGGGCGGGACCTCGGCCTGGTGCTACCTAAAAGGCACTCTGCCCGTCACCAAGCTCTTTTCCCAAAAACAAAAAAAGGCTCATTGAGGCTGTCGCCGATGTCCTCGGGTGTTTTCACACCCCTTAATGGACATCGGCTGCTTACTGCCTCTGAAAACGAGTTGGAAATCCACTGTGTACAGTGGTTTTCAGCTCGTTTTCCCTACAACCATGTGAATTCAGCTCCTCAACAGGTGAGTGGGTGAAGGAAGCCGAAACATGTGACACACTGTGGCACTGTGTGAGTTGGCAGGTCTGGGTCATTAAAGCGGAGATCCTTTGCCTGTGAGTATCTAATAAGAGGGCCCGAACCGAGCTGACTAAAGAGTCTCATGTGCATAGAATCTCCCTTAACAAAGAATCAGATGAATTCACAGTATTTGTATTAGGTGTATTAACCAGTCAGCAATAAGCTACCTCAGTTACTTCATCCAATCAACACTTTTGATGCAGCATAAAAAGCAAGTCATCCTTTCACTCTACCATCTGTGAGTGTTACCGTCTTATGGCAGGTTCCGGAACATTGTATCTAAAATCATCACTCTTACCTCTGTGGTTTTCTTCACATATTCAACAGATAAGTTTCTACCAGGGTAGGACGTTCACTTTAATCACAACAGACAGTAGCCAAAATACTTTACATCATAGTTCACTAGACCTGTAAGTGCTAAAATGTATTCAAAAATAGCCTGTGCTGGGCTTTGAACAAAGCCAGTCTCATTCATTACACATTCACAAAAGTAAGCCGTTTATATGGCGATTATGTGAGAAACAAGAAAGTCATTATTGGCAGATCCCATAAATGAAGGGTGTTGCATGCAATAGTAGATACATGAGTTGTGGTAGATAAACAGGTACATAGGTTTGTGGCAGTGCTTGATTTGTAAAAAAATAAGTGCTGGGTCCCTAATCAGGAGGCCACTTCAGCGTGCACCAGCCCATTGCTTCCTGTCAGCGCCACCTATGACAGAACCAACACAACTACTTACAATGAAACCCTTCAAGTGTGACAATTCAGACTATTCCAGGCCCTAAAAGCTAAAAGAATGACTTGGAATGCAGGTAATCGCCGTTTTAATGAATAATGAATTTACAACCAACAGTTGTGTGTTTGTCTCTATATTAGACGTACAGGACTACCATGTGGCAGACTGTCTTAAATGTTAAGTGCCGGTGCTGAGTACCGGAAACCATCGGCTTATATTAAACACTGCAAAAACGTAGTTGTGTTGATGTAAGTATGAGCTAGAAGGGCGGGCTGCAAATGTATGGGCCACAGTATGGGTTAGCAATGCATTTGGGTGGGTTAATAGGAAAGTGTATGGAACCCTTGTTGAGAGGTAGGCAACACAAGACACCATACACACGAGTGCTGTGGAGTTGAGATGCAGATGTTGATTTATTGTAAGATCGCGGGAGGAAGTTACAGCCAAAGCAAGAGGCTTAGGCTGCCGCACGTCCAGGTGCACCTGGTCCCCACTGCCCCCTCCCCTCCGCCGGTCTAAACCAGGTCCCACCTTCCTTATCACAGTACTCATTACCATGCAATCCAGAAGCCTGCAGACGACCCCTCAAACTTGCCACAGTACGTATATATAGATTTAGGTATACAGACACATTGCTAGGTGACAAGTAGAAATGCAGACCTTATCGTCAAACACCACCAACAGAGAAGCATGTATGGATAATAGAAATATGAGAATATCGTCAAACACCACCAACAGAGAATCATGTATGGATAATAGAAATATGAGAATATCATCAAACACCACCAACAGAGAAGCATGTATGGATAGTAGAAATATGAGAATACCACCAACAGAGAAGCATGTATGGATAATAGAAATATGAGAATATCGTCAAACACCACCAACAGAGAATCATGTATGGATAATAGAAATATGAGAATATCATCAAACACCACCAACAGAGAAGCATGTATGGATAGTAGAAATATGAGAATACCACCAACAGAGAAGCATGTATGGATAATAGAAATATGAGAATACCACCAACAGAGAAGCATGCATGGATAATAGAAATATGAGAATATCGTCAAACACCACCAACATAGAAGCCTGCATGGATAATAGAAATATGAGAATATCGTCAAACACCACCAACAGAGAAGCATGGATGGATAATAGAAATATGAGAATATCGTCAAACACCACCAACAGAGAAGCGTGTATGGATAATAGAAATATGAGAATATCGTCAAACACCACCAACAGAGAAGCATGTATGGATAATAGAAATATAAGAATATCATCAAAAACCACAAACAGAGAAGCATGCACAAATAATAAATATAAACATGAGAAGAACAGGTACAGCGATAGTGCAAATGGCAACCGAGAGAAAGTGAGGCTGACAGGCAGGAGAGCTGCCAGATACATTTATATGTAATATATACAGCTAAGGAGAGATATCTTGAAAAAATAAGAAAAAGTTGACCGAAGGTAGAGAGTCAGGTCAAAAAGTGAAGATGCGTTTTTGCACTCCTTGTCTCAGTCACAAATGACGCCTCCAGGCTGAGAAGGCGCATTCGATCTGGCTGTACGAGGCAGGGCATGGGAGGATGTCCCCGATGGGCCTCCGTCAGCCGCTGAGCCAGGAAGACAAGAAGGGATTTCTCTGGGGGTGCTGCCTCCAATTTGAATTTCATTTCAGCTCTGATCAGTTGTAAATAGCAGCCTGTTCCTTTGAAATGTAACCGGTGTTTGCTCTGGGCTGATGGGACGTGCATGCTGTGTTTGCTGTGTCTGCCGCCCCGACAGGGCATCTGCGGCGCATTACTCAGCCCGGCGCGCGGCGGCAGCTGCCCTGCTCCCCGCAGCCTGCAGAAATCCTTTTACTCACAGTAGCAGGTGTTCGGGCCTAGCAAGTGCTGCGGTTTGGGCAATGAGACATGGCTCCGGGCTCTGGCGCCTCTCTGGTGGACTCACTCGTCCCTCCCTGGAGTTCTCACCTTCATCCACGGCATAAGGAACCATCTAAGAGCAAGACCCGGAACCGACCAGCAATACTCAGTGCACGCTCTATACTTCTGAACGCAGATCCCTCATCAAGACGCTTCTGCCTCCCACTCTGTAATGGCGGCCACGGTTTCCTCCTGTGCTCACTGAATGTTATTCTTTGAAGACACTTCTTGCTGTTGACTCGAGCATCCCTGCTACCAAATACGGAGGCAAATGAGTTAAACTTCACAGGCAAAGGCAGCAACCTCCACGCTGCAGCTGAACAATTCGATGATGTCGTCTGGAGATATGTCTCATTCAAGGAGGCTGGGGGCAGACATGACAGCCTTTCTCCTGCTTTGTGTGTTTTGGTGGCTCTGGTAACACAGCGATGCTTGCATTCTCTGACCTCAAGCACCCAGCAAGATCCCGGATGCAGTCGAACACTCACGGAAAATGCAAGACTTTCTTTTCTGCAGAAGCATTCTGAAGGGCCACCCCCTCTGTTATTCCCCAGGCGAGACCTAAGTGGAAGATGACGTGTGTTCCCTTCCTTGGAAGTTGAACATTAATAAAGGGCTGTATAAAAAATAAATAAAGGGCTGTATAAAAAATTTAAAAAAAACAGGAAATTAACTGAGCGGACCGCCATTGAACGGCAAGACAACATATCTTCTAGAGTTTAAATGCCTCGCAAGGGGTCATGAACGGCTTGCTGAGATGCCTAATCTTTTGTTTTGTCAAAGGTGAAAGATTTGATGATGTGGTACTCCAAAGACTCCTGCTAGGCTTCCCTGTGTGCTCATGCCACATACACCACATCTGCACCTGGATACCCTTCTATCCCAAATGGACAGTGCATTTGGAAAAAAAGAAGTGGTAACACACTAGGTTAGGTGTGCTCCAGCTCACTCTTGTGTGATATCCGTACTCTGCAACCTATTGGGGCAGAGCTTGGTACGCAAAACAATGCCATAAGCCAGTGGATCATTATGGAAAGAAACCGCACGTTACAGTAATTGAACAAAATGTACAGAGTCTAAGTGCCAGATGTTACATATAGTGCATAAATATGTTCCAGTGCTGCAAGGCAACACAACAAAATACATACCTACTTGTGTTTGTGCATTTTCACTTCAGAACATGACAAAGCTTCATGGCAGAATATTATCTGTGACTGTCAGGCTTGCAACACACTCCCTGAAGTGAAGGCATCCCACCTGCATTTTTCATGCTGCCATCTCAGAACATGACAGTACAACATCCTTTTGGCACTGCATATCACTGTCTTCTTCAGTAAATTGTTCAATAAGTGGTTGACTCTTGCGGTTCAGAACGGATTCTCCCTGGCTTTTAAGGCTCATAATTGCTCACTCCCCTACTAGAATACACAGTACAAGATCTTTGAAAATTAAATGTGTGGGAATGCTCTATTACTTACCAGTAATCTTCATTACTCCGGGACCCGTTGTCATCGTCCCATTCATTACAAAGTGGAGATGACCATCTCCCGACAGAAAAAAACAAGAGGAAGGCTGGGACACTAATACTGCCCCTCACCCCGGGAGTACATAAGCAGTACTTACCCAGCAGCCCTCCTGTACTAACAAGCCCAGACAGGAAGGCCGGCCGTCCGGGAGGGAGGGAGGGAGGGCGTATGAATGGGACGATGGACAACGGGACCCGGAGTGATGAAGATTACCGGTAAGTAATAGAGCATTACCCCCAGGTCCCTTATGTCCTCGTCCCATTCATTACAAAGTGGAGAATACCAAAGCAAAAATCCGGCCTTCCGCACCCATAAGCAAACCCAGGAAACCACAACAAGCAGCAACCCAAGGGAGCACCGAGAAGGAGGGAAAGGAAAACCGCAGGAAACAACCGGCCCGCAACCCAGAACAGGACTGCAGGGACAAGGACTGGAGACAAACAGAAGGCCAGGGCACCCAAAAAAAAAAAGGAGGCCGCCAACCCGGGAAAACCGAAGAAAAGGCAACCGGGACCAAAGGACCCGCCAAAACAACCCACCGGAAAAAGCCGTCAAGCCCAGAACCAGCAGGAAGGCACACAGGACCCGCCAGACCCACAAGGAAACCAAGACATCCCCAAAGAATGTCAAAGAAAGAAACGGTCAACAGAGCGCAGGCACAAGCACCCAGACAAAAAAGGAAGGAGAAGCACAGGCCAGAAACGACCCACCACACCAAACCAAAAAGACACGGCCCCAAAGAGACCAGAGGGGGAACCCCGGCCGAGGAGGAGGAAGCAACACGAACCCAGGAGCCGAACAGGAGGGAGAACCCGAACCCAACCCAAAGACAGGGAAGGGGAAGAACCCCAAAAGCCCAGAAGGCCAAAAAAAACACAGGGAAGGAGGCCACCAACCAAACCAGGAAGGCCACCAAACCCTGGACAGCACATGCAGAGGAGGCCAACCCAAAGACCACCGCGCAGAGAAGCCCCCAGAAACCAGCCGAAAGCCGACCCAGCAAGGAGAGGCCAACAAGACCGGAAAACCAACACACAAAAGCCCAACCAGGCCGGGCACAGAGCCACCGGCCCCAACCCCCAGAAAACCCCAACCCAAAAAGGAGGGAAAACAAGGCAGGAGGGGGGCACAGAGCAACCGGGGAAACCCAGCAGCCACCAAACCAGGCACACAGGGCAGCACAAAGAAGGCGCCCACACGGCACAGGACCTCCCAGTAACCCCAAACCGAGGCCAGGCAAGCAGCAAGGGCAGGAGCCGCAGAAAAAGGAAAGACCCAGGGAGCACAGCACCCAGACCACAACCACAAGACCCAAACCCAGCAACACCGGAGAAGAACCAAGGCAAACAGCCAAAGCAGGGCAACAAACGCCAAAGCCAGGACCAGAGCCAAGCAACCCGACCACGGAGGAGGAACCGCAGGCCCAACAAACCCCAGAAGGAGCCCATGCAGCGCCCAGACCAACCCAAAGGGCAGGAGGAACCGGGAACCACCAGCACAACACCGCCGCAGCACACAGAAGGCCAAAGCGGAAGCAGGAGGAAGCAGAACAGGCAGAGGGCCAAGCAGCAGGAAAACCCCAGACAACCCGCAGTCAGGAGGGAGGGACCCACAGAGGCAAGAGCACCCCAGAACCGTTCCCCAGCCAGAGAAGGAGGGGGGGCACCCAAACAGACCCCCACCGGGAACAAAGCCCAGGGAATCGAGGGAGCAAGAAGCCGGCAGACCCGGAGCCACAGGACCCTACAAAGGCCTACAACACAGGGGAAACAAGCCCGGGCAGAGGACCGCCAGAAGGAGAACCTAGAAGGACCCAACCGGAAGCGGCCACGACTGCAGAGCACCCCGCCAGGACACAAAAGACAGCCCAGGCAGGGAACCAGAGCCCAAAAAGGAGCCCAACATGCAGGAGTGGAAAGCCCCAGCAGACACCCAGCCAGGCATCCCCCAAGGGAACCAGACGAGACCAGAACAACTCAGGGAGCAAACACACCCGAGTGCAAACGGACCCAGAAGCCAACAGCACCCAGCAGCCCCAGGAGGCCAGGCAGGCATCAAACCGGCCCGACCAAGCACAACCACCAAGCAGACAGCGGAGCACGGGCACAGCACAGTAACCCCGAGAACAGGCGGTGCGACAGGACACGTCAGCAGTAAAGGCAGCCATGCCCAGACAGCGGCAGGAGCACCAGGGACCAGAGCTGAACCGCCACCGGAAACAAACCCAGGGGGGGCAAGGAAAGAAGAGCAGGCGCCCAACCACACCAGCCAGAAACCTCCACCAGGCACCCCCAGGGGGCCAAAGCCAGGAACAAACCAGGCAGGCTAATACCACGGCAGAACCAGGAGGGGCGGCCAGGAAACACCAGAAGCAAGCCAAATGCAAGCACAGAGAGATCCAGTGCAGAAGCAACCAGCCCCGAAGCAACCCAAGCACACAGAAGGCCCCGGGACAAAGACCCGAAGCCCCAGACCTGAACAAAGGGAAGCCCAAAGCACCAGGAAGACCCAGGCGGGCCCCCAACCAGAACCAAGGCAGCACAAGCCACCCACGCTCAGGCAGAGGGGACAGAGCACCCCAGTGAGCCCCCGGCAAGACACCCCCAAGCATCCACGAGAGGAACCAGGCGCAGCCCAAGGGACAGGAGGAACAGGACCAGGAACCCAGAGCTCCAAACGCCAACCAACTACACAGAAGCCAGGAAGCGGAGTCCAAGAACCAGGACACCCAAGCGGAGCAGAGGCCACAACAGCCAGCCCGCAGTGGAGGCAAGGCCACCGACGGTGAAAACTACGGCAGGCCAACAGGAACCAGGGGAGCCAACAGAACCCCCCCCAACCCCCGCAGTGACCCAAGGAGCAGGAACACCGACCCACCATCAGGCGGGGCCAGGGAGCCAGAAGTAGAGGGGGAACAGAATGTACCCCCAACAGGCCGTCGCTGAAGAAGAGAGGAGTGACCCTGACACAAGAGCAGAAGAGGGCAAGGCGCAAGCAAGCAGGCAGGGAGACCCCAACTACACAGGGAATCCCCGGAGCAAGCAAAGGCAGAGCCAGCGAAAAAAAGGAACCAGCCACTACAGAGGCGACAGGAACCCACGCCAACCCGAGGCAGGCCCCAAACAGAAAGAGCGAAAGCCAACAGCACAGAGAAACAGCAAACAACTAACTGGAGAGGAAACCCCTCAACAGAGCCCGAAAGAAACTCACATGCATGAGCGGCCAAGGGCACCACCCGAAGAAGCGTACCAAAAGGAGAAGACCCGCGGTAAGCCCCAACCCAGAAAACAGATGAGAGCCGGGACCGGCAAGCAGCAAGGCAGCAGGCCAGGAACAGAAACCCGAACCACGCAGACCAAGAAGAGGAGCACAGGAACCACAGCGCCCGACCGCCCAGCACCACCCAGACACCCCCGCACCGCAGGTGGGGGCGGGGGGGCGCGGTCAGAGTGCCCCAGAGATCACCAGGATGTCCGAGTGACCATAGGCATACAGAAGCACCCGCCACCTAGCCCATACAGGAAGCAAGCAGCGTGGGGCACCCAGAGGCAGCAGCAGGACACCTCAAAGGAAGAGGGGACGAAGCACAGCGTGAATGCATGCACCCCAAGCAAGAGACCCCAGCACAAATCTCGGCACCCCCAAGAGGCACATGACGCAGGAACATGGCCCGTATCAGAAGGTCCGCCCGCCACCACTCCAGGACAGACACCAGCAGGCCAACAGAGTCCTCCTAGAAGAAAAAAAGGGGGCGAAAACATCCAGAGCGGGGGCCAACAGCTCAACAAGGCCCCCACTGCAACCTGGTGGAAAAAAACATCACAATCTCCACTGTCCCCTCGTGTCACTGCTGGAAAGAAACACGGCACCCCAGCGCACGAGTAAACAGCATTATGCCAGAAAAAGGTGAAATAACATGCAAGAAGCAAGGAACCAATGCAAAGGAGTCGAAAATATGGAATGAATCCAGGGACCATGAGATCTATAGTCCAACGAACACGCAACTGAGCCATTTCAGCCAGTACAACAAAAACAAGCAGAAGACACAGCACATCAGTCAAAGCGAAGCCAAACACTGCACAGAATCAACCGGCAATGAAATCAGGGCGGGGATCGCGGCAGATGCCCGGATCCAAAGACTGCAGCTCCAGCCACAATTGGACCCCTAAGCGCATGAACAGGCCACAGGATCTCCTTCCAGCACAAGGCCAACGGCACAGAAACACGGGGCCGGGATCATGCACAGGCCACGAGCACGCCGCCCTGTTTCAAAGACGGCAGCACCAGCAAGAACAGAACCACATTGCCACAATGCAGCGCAAGCCAGAAGAAACAAAAACCCCGCAAGCGGGACTCACCCTGAGTGGGGGCCAACCCCAGGAACAAGGCCCCCACTCCAACAGCAAGAAATCCAGGACACCGGCAGGAGCTCATCCAGCGAGGCATGCCTCCCAGGCCAGGCTCGGGAAGACGAGCCCGCGACCCGGAAGTAACATCGGGAACTCCAGCCCCAGCCGCAAAGGACCAGGAGTTGCACGCCGAGCACATCAGAAACACCGGCTCCAAGAGAGACTGTTGCCCAGCAAGCCCGGCAGGCCAGGAGACAGTCCAGGGAACACCACGCCCGCACAGCCAGGCAGCCGGGCAGGGGGTGAAGAAAGAGCACAAACACTCAAGCCCAGCAGGAGCAGCACCAGCACACCAACCAGTCTGTCAACAGACAGAAAAAAGAACAGGAGAGCTGCTGGGTAAGTACTGCTTATATACTCCCGGGGGGAGGGGCAGTATTAGTGTCCTAGCATTCCTCTTGTTTTTTTCTGTCGGGAGATGGTCATCTCCACTTTGTAATGAATGGGACGAGGACATAAGGGACCTGAGGGTAATGTGGCCACACAAGATTTCTACTGCCTGCTGGACTGAACTACCACTTTTATGACTTACTTTCTAGTCTTACCCACCTATTGAAACTACAATAAACAACAAAATATGTGAAAGGATAAACATGCATCACTGATGGTGACCTCAGCCGAGTGGGAAGAGATGTACCCATTTAGCAATAGTATTTTCAATGATCTCACGGTCTCGAAGATTCCTGCACCACAGAGCAGATACAGAAGAAAATGTCCTGCTCACTCTTTCTTTGAGGCTAATCTTATTTCACATAGTCTGCAAGCTGGTTGTAGACCAGGCCACATCACAGAGTTGGTGTTTACATCCATCCTGGATGATTTGCGGAGACTGATTGATCAGGCGGACATTAGTGCGCTTATCCTTTTGGACCTCGCAATGGCTTTTGACACTGTTAGTCATGTGTCATTTGTGGACAGACTGAGGGGCATAGGCAGTCTTACTTTGAATTGAATTACATATTCTCTGTCAGACAGTTCTCTGGCTACTTTCCTCACTATATTTAAATCCGTTTCCTGTGGAGTTCCCTCTGGTGAAAGAGTTAAACTGTCAACACAACTCTTTAATATTTGCATGCTTCTTCTGGCATCACTGTTCTGCTTGCTGGACATAACATTTTTCGGTGTGTGCCAATAATACATGCGTATTAAGCACCTAACTGCCTTACGTCACTGTCAAGCACAACATTTTCTCAAACTAAATCCAACCAAAACCAAAGTTCTCGTCACTCCCCTTCAATGCAAGTCCTATAAATTGGCCTGCTCTCATTCACCCACCTCCAGCTTCTTGAACCTCTGTTTGAAATGTAGGTATTTATTTAGACTTTAATCTCCCCCTCTAGGGTTACATCTCAAAACTTGCTGACTTGTGCTTCTGGAAAATTAAGCACCTGGTCCCCAAATTCCGTCTCAATGTTCTTCGACAGTCCATTGTCACCTTAGATAACGACAGCTGGAAGTTCCTGGGAATAAAACTATTTCTATGGCGGTCTCTAAGGAATGGGACAAACTTTCTTTTGATCTCGATCCTTAACCCCCCTCAGTTTTTGAAAAAAAAAACCTGAAAATCCTGCTTTAAAACCAGTATCAAAGAGCTTCACTTTTTTTTATTAAGTCATGGTCATTGTTTTTAAATGTAGGGACTTACTTATGTTGTTGCCCTTCAATCCACCAAGAAACTCCAGTATCAGTGCACCCTACAAATACCAATAATATAACATAATACAGCCTTTCTAGAAAAAAGGATATCAACATTGGATGCACTGGGAGGAAGAGAGATGACACTCAATGGCATAACATGCCGCGCATGTCAAGCATGTGAGAAGGTTGGAAGATATTGCCGTAGGTACAGTTCTGTTCCCAAAGAGTAACTACTCTTCCAGTCACTTGTTGACTGTCTCTCTACCTTTGACCCTCTACAGTGCCTCTCTACCTTTTGGCTAGGTTCACACTAGGTTCTTCTTTATATACATCAGAGTTCTCCAAATTCGCTCCTGGAAGACCGATCTATGCCAGATTTTTAAGATAACTACATTTATCTAAATAGCGATAGGCTAAAAATCTGGCATTGATCCGGCCTTCATGGACCAACTTTGAGAACCCTGATCTAAGCAAACTATGGAATCTGGACCAGGACAAACGAATGGTCATTTAAAAAGTAAACTGTATAATGACATTGAAACACCCAGCGAAGCCCAGGCTAGACATGAGAGTGGCTTCTCTTTAGTCAGTACTATTCAAAGAACACTGCAAATTAACTTAAAATATCAGATTTGTGTTGTCTTCTTTCAGCTCAGATCGTAGAATGTAAGCTCAGGCACCCCCATATGCGATATAGTTCTGCTTAACTGAAATTGCAAACATTTGCTGGAAATAAATGACCTAATAACACTTCTTCACAAGCTTTGGAAGTTCAACCATCTGTAGTTTATCTTTATTACCCCATCTAACCTGTTACTGATGCTGTTTAAAAACAGACAGTATGCATATTCCTCTCTGCTAGTTCCTGATCAGTTGAATTTGACTTCCTTTGTGTCCTTACCTTGTAGCTTTCTACATTTTGTATCTTCCTTTTATAGTGTAGGTAGACTCACTGAGTGAACTTTTCAAACATGCATTATTTTACCCTTCAGTCCACTAGAAGAAGGTCTGGGGTTTATGAACATTCTGATGGTTTCAGTGTGCATCAGGATATTATCGAGGGCTGAAGTAGGCATGTGCAAGCACCACATCATTGAGTAGAACACTCCTTCTCAATGATCTATGACATTCATTCGTAGCTTTATTTCTCTCTAACAGTTGAGTAACTTGTTTTGGTGTGGCTTTTCAGCATTTTGTCCAGTTAGCATAAAATGCTATTGTTTTAGGCCATCCTGTGACCCTTCAAAACATCTGGTCGTTGTTAGTTCTCTTTACTTTATTAATGTGAAAGTAATTAGATTTGAGTCTTGGAAGTGGTATGGGGAAACACAATTTTTGAAGGAAAACTGTATAATATTAATAATAGTAATAATAATAATATGTTTCTCATATACAGCTTGCTAAAACGTTTTTTTGACATTTCATTAGATACATATAACAGTTATATCTAATTTGGGGGTACTCTTTTTATTGACTTCAGAAATCTGAAAGACTAAGGGGCTGATTACGAGTCTGGTTGTCTATGGACTGCCAGACTCGCAGTGGCAGTGGTCTGACTGACAGATTATGACTTTCTGCGTCATTCCGGCGGTAGACTGCCAGCTGCGCTCCATGGCATTTGCGCGGCCGAGGGGCAATACAATATGCTGAGCGGCACTGGTGCAGTACTGTTGAGCATTTTTCGAGGTCCTCCACTGCCACCCTTTTCATGGCGGTGAGCCTACCACAAAAGGGCTGGCAGTGGGGCCCTCTAGAGGGCCCCATACCCCCACCATGGGTATGCATCCAGGGGGGCACAGCATTGTCTGCTTGTACCTCAAGTTCCAGCATGACATGGACTTCACAGTCCATGCCGTGCTCGAACATTTTTTCCATTCCTATTGCAGTGCCCTTTGTCAGGGCACCACCAAGTGAGAATGACAAAAAGACCATCTGCCTGCATGAGTTCGGGGCACCACCATGGGAATTGCAAAAGGACCGTCTGCCTGCACAAGTTCAACTCATAATCAGGTGGCTGGTCTTTGCACTGCTTTGGCAGTGCTGGGCTGGCTCAAAGCTGACACAGCACTACCAAAGTCATAATCAGGCCCTAAGTCATTCTGATTGGAACCTGTGTCTTCCAGGTCACACACAGTGGTTAGCAGTTTAGAGGTTACACACTCTAATACCAACAGCCATTGGCAATGCCAATAGGTCTGGCTTTAAAGGAATGTGGTATGGTGATGTAAAGCATTACAAGTAAATAGCATGGGGATTATTTGTATTTGTGTGGAAGTAAAGAACTGTAGAATAGTGCTGGTGTAGGGTAAAAGGTCAGGAGACAGCTGCACTGTACAGCCAGACCTATAAATCCA
Organism: Lissotriton helveticus; assembly: GCF_964261635.1. Classification (NCBI taxonomy): domain Eukaryota; kingdom Metazoa; phylum Chordata; class Amphibia; order Caudata; family Salamandridae; genus Lissotriton; species Lissotriton helveticus. The sequence continues at coordinate 599,861,099 of NC_136061.1, read as the reverse complement.
TATAGGTTAATGACTGCCCTCCTCCCATCTGTGCTACTGTCAAAGAAAGACAAATGCCATACATTATCCAGGTATCTAAGACACTTTTAGTAGCATTACAATGTTGTGTGTGTGTGCTCCTGAAATTTCAAGCTCAGCCAGCTGGATAAATAAACCAAATAGTCACAGCTGCGTTGAGGGCAAGCACTTTTTCTGTAGAAGCACACCACTTCTGCTCAATCAAAACATGCACTCCTGGATCCCAACATGTGGGCGGAGCTAAAGCCCATCTCGAGAGGTGCTCATATAATTGTCTGATGACAGCTCCGCTGTTAAGCCAGGCCATAAAAACATATTTATGTTCAACATAGTGACAGTTAAGGTGGTGCCTAGCAAATGCAAGGATTCGGCAAGCTGATAAAGGTTTTCAGGGCTCTCGGTTATTCAAACAAATTGTCGAGGACACGTACTTTCATCCAAAATTCTTGCTTACGGTATTTCTTACAAATAAGTGATAGATTACTCAGCTCATTGGTAACTGTCTTGTTCCATACGATTTATGTGTGTGTCGGTTCTATTAAGCGTTTAATAGTCTAACACACTCTTTCTGCATGGTATTGTGTGAGCGTTGATTGAAGTACCACTTACATTCACAGCTGTGGTCCATCTTGTGATTTTTTAGGTCGAGTCTAGAGTCAGCGAGCATGCGCTGCTCTGTGATATTTGTTGTGTTGGAGTATGGACTAGAAGCCCCGCCCACTCTCCGCCCATATTTGTCATTGGCTTGTGTCATTGTCCTTCGTATATCCTGGCTTCTGATTCATAAATAGGTTTCTATACGAGTGACGCGATCTTGGCCCTGAGGACATGGCGTAGTGTCAGTGTGCAGTGTGTGCTGCGTTTTAGGTGTTCCACAAGGGAGGTGGTACTGCAGGTGGGATTGGCCTCATCCGGGTCCTGGCAGGCCGAGCTACTTCGAACCGTGCGCGTGTTGGAACGGGTTGCCCTGGCACAAACGGTGCCCATCCCAACATGAAACCCTCTCTCCTGCCACTATTCTTACATATGTCAGCATTATATTTCCTTCCTGCCTCCAGTGCTTCAAGTGTTTGCGCTTCGGCGCCCGTCACTTAATCTTCCCGTCCCGTTCAAAGACAAACATGAAATATTAGTCACTTCAGACACGGTTTTAAAGCTTGTTTTCTGTCTGTTGGAGGGTGACCTGAAAACGCTTCAGATTCTGACATCTAGACGCGTTTCCCTGTCAAAAACAGGGCTGTGAAAGAGTCGCCCTATTGAAAGACATAAACTCACCCACCGAAGGGGTTAAATGCAACAAAGCTGACCCAGGTTCCAGACTTTTCTGGGGTTCTCAAAAAGAGTACTGTTGCAAGCAGGCCCAGTGGTGTTTGTAACTGCAACAGCCAGTTGTTTTTTTATTTTTTTCTATCAATTCGGCTTGCATTATGGGACTCGTACAGCCTTATTCATCAACGGGCCGTTTTACGAGCCCCTAATAGCGATTCATAGCGAATCGCTATTAAGGACTCGCAAAACGGTATTCATGTAGGAATTGCTAAATAAATAGCGATTCCTACACATTCCTTATTTGCGAGTAGCAAATTGCTAATCGCAAATAAGGAACAACTCCCCATTCATTCCTATGGGCCAAAAGGCCCATAGGAATGAATGGGGAGTATTCCTTATTTGCGATTAGCAATTAGCTAATCGCAAATAAGATAGCGATTTAAAGGGTGCCAGGGGTGTCCAAAGGACACCCTGTAGCACCCCTTAAATGCAAATCGAAACAGGTGTTGCGCACACACATGTCCAAAGGACATGTGTGTCTGCAACATGCAACTTAGAAAAATGCTTTTAAAAGCATTTTTCTAAGTTTTTGCTATTTACCGAGAGGTCTGACCTCTCGGTAAATAGTGGCCGAAAATTGCATTTTCGCAATTTTAAAATGCTTCATGAATTGCATTTAAGGAATCTCAAATAGAGATTCCTTAAATTCAATTCTTCGCAAATGTGCGAATTCTTAAATAGCGAATTTTGCATTTGGGATGATGAATCCCAAATGCAAAAATTGCACTCGCAAAAGGCAAGATTCTGAGAATCTTGCCCTTTGCGAGTGCAATTTAGCTTGATGAATCAGGCGGATAGTTTAGATCTTAGGATTGTAAATGAAGATACCAAGAAGTCTAGCATGCGAAGTGCTGTCCACGTAAAAATAGAAGACTATTTCAGTGCTTGGCGTGACGTGACTCACTTCAGCGCTACAACTCATGCATGGTAGAGTACTGTGAGCGGTCGAGTCGAGTAATTCCCTCAAGCGTTCTGACATTCCGGCCCCCAGCCCCAACTTCCCCAGTGTGCACAGCACACGACCACCAGAAAGCCTCACACGGCTGGAATCGCTGCAGTTCAGAAATGTTAACAACTGACACCAATTTTGTTTGCATCCATAAGGAAAAGTCACAGTTGGTGATCATGTAGTGTTTTGTTGTCAGTTTAAAGCTGTGTTTAATTAATTAAAATGTCTCTCCAGTAGCTCCTATTCGTGTACTCTTTGTCCTGTTGAAGTTCCTCCAGTATAAACAGTTATTTTTTATGTCAGATTTTAACCAAGTCATGTAAGTAGACCTCGCGCTCTCTCTCTTTCCCAGTTACACCACCTTCCCTCGTCCCATCCGGTTTGCTGCCTGTCATTTGGTCTCCACAGATGGTGCCACGCGTACATGTCTAACTCGTGGTGTTCCTGCTGCGATAAAACATGTTCTAGAAACTCATTGAATAGCATTAGAACAAAGGATGCACCAACCCAAACATCTAACAGACATCCAACTGCTGGCTCCCTCTGTAAGGGGGGGTTGGGGGTGTATTCTAAATTGAACCTTTTTCACCATCTTCACAGACTGTGACGGCAGACGCAGACAAGGACAGTTGGTAGGCAGTAACCTGACATTTTTTCGTTTTCGTTTTATTTTTATTTTTTAATGCTGTGGCAAGTATGCTCCGAGCTTCTGGGGGTGTTACAGGGTCTCAGCAGAAGCCTCGGTCCTGATCCCTAGGGTGGAAGGTAAACAGGCCAGGCCAGCTGTGAGAGAGGTACACAGGTCTCAGTGCGCATAATTGACGAGAAATTCATATTTATCCCGCAGGCATAGACTTTAATTTTATATTGCTCCAGCCTAACTAGGGGACCCCCTTCATCGACACATAAGTGTGGTGGGTAAGGACCAGTGATGTTTACATTAATATTAAATTGACACTGATTGCTATGTAAGTTAATCAAGAATACAACACAATTTGACGGAGTGACACTTATTGTTGCTGGTGTGCATTTTTGTGCCTTTGTTGACACTTTTGTGATTGATTGTTACACCTCAAAGCAGAGTGCATTAGGGGAATTGGTGTCTCTTTTTCCCCCTGATTATTACATATGAAAGCACTTCCAGATATGTGAGTACAGACTAGCACTTTAAATAAGTACTTCTCAATGCGGTACTATAATGTGCCTATTAGTGTCAAAAATTCCACGTTAATAAACAGTAGATAATGTAGCACCCAGGATAATGTGCTGCATGGCTAAATACTTATAAGATCCCAAAGGCAAGACCTATTGGCTATGCTAATGCATGCCCTTAACTGAAAGGTACTATACAAATAATTCATGCAGGATGCAACAGACCGCTAAAATCATTCATAAAATAAATATATCTTCATATTTCATGATTTTTGTTTTAAAATCTTGGCAACTTCATACTATTAATGAAGGTTTGAAAAAGATAGTGCAAATTCTGCAGGAAGTAGGTTTTGTGGGAAATAAAAAAATCAGCAAATCTTCACATTTATGGGAGAAATATTTTGAGTGTGAACTGGGCACAAATGTTCTCAAAAGAATGCAGAATCCACATAGGATAATTTAGCATGTTTTTTTAAAAAGTATTTTTGAAAACCACAAACCATTATCCAGGTAAAAGCAGTAAAACCTGTGGTAAACAACCTTTACAACGAAACTTTTACAACGCACTACCATTACAACGCAGTCATTACAATGCAAACCATTACAACGCATTGCGCTGGGGGGCGCTCTAGGATAGGGAATACGTTTAATTTACTATCCAACACCTTCCCTAGTGTCCACGGGGACTGGAGTTGGAATAGTAAATTAAACTATTCACTATCCAACACCCAAAAGCACTATGCGTTGTAATGGATTGCGATGTAAAAACCGCGTTGTAAAGGCAGGCGTTGTAATAGCCTGCGTTGTAACGTCATACATCCAAACATGTACATCATCAAAGACTGAACTGCCTCAGAAAGGAAGGAAAGAAAGAAAGTCCGAAATAATCCACCAGGCAACCCAGCATGGCCAAGAGAACATGTGTAGAAGTGCTGTTTTGTGAACTTTCATTACTTCCTACCAAAGCAAAGCTATGGTTTGCAGGCTTCTGACACAGACGTAACTTTTTCTGCATAATAACAAAGTGTTCCTGAGAAGTATGCATTGTGAACAATACAAACAGTGAGCAAGTGGAAGTTATTTTAGTTGTATTAGGACATTTGTAGCCACTCATAAACAGTCTGGCTGTGGCACTAAGTACAGACCTCATGGAGTGGGGAATATAATTAAGCCCGTCTACCAGATTTTGAGCATACACTTTTGTAGAAAGTGTAGGGTCCAGCAACAAGTTTTGGGACCAGGGCAGTCATAAATGTAATGCTATCTGTAGTCAACTCCTTCATGGATGTTTGGGCCTGAGTACCGATTGTTTGGTTTGACATTAACAGTAATTCGATTTTGGAGGGCCTGAAATTGAATTTAGCAGATGCAGGACATCCAGCTACTAGGAGCGGTGTCATCTCCTATTTAGATTGCATTGGAGATGTTGCATTCTCACTTGGATAGATGATCATTAGGGAGGATGTCCTGCATCTACCACTCTCCAAACTAGGCGCTAATCTTAAAAATGATTGTCTGTCCATAACTTGGTCTCCTGAGGCAGTTCTTAAACACATTTGGGTCGTTGACAGCTGACACTACAAGGCATCTCTTTGATTTATGTCCTGCGGTCTAGTTAAAGAGATGTTTGAAACACATACATACGTCCAGTCCTAGTGTCCAGTTTCTATGGACAGAGAGATTGTAATCGTCCCTTAGCCATGAGCACTTTTGGGATCTGCATAGTGCTGGCATGCAGGATGCAACTGGAGAAAACCCTATATGGTAAATAATATAGAAAGTTAATCACCCAATAAATCATGTGCTCCTTTCAAAGCTACTATTTAAGTCTACTTTACTGATTAATCTGTCTATGTTGGTGCCACAACAAACAATGTTTTAATAAGGTCATTGTAAAGTTGATACCACCCCAAAAGTTAATAAAGAGTCTGTGTGGCGTTTATACTGTAGACCAAACATCCTGGAAATTTGAGAAAAATGATATTGGAGTGTAAGCAACGTATGTTCCCATCTAACTTAATTCTTCAAGGTACTGCAGAATCGTTACTCCGTTCTTGCTGTGCGCAACTTTGAGGCTCACTCAAACACTCGCTTAATAGGATGTGTTGTTCACAGGCCAAGAATATGGGCTCACAGGTTAGAAGTATGTTGATCAAAGACTAGGAAGATGGTGGTCAGAGGGTAGTTCAAAGGGTAACAGGTGTCTACCTTTACACACTTAAAAAGGCATAATTTGGCACTTATTCAGTGGTTGTCCAACTAAAGTGTAGTGTAGTTCCTATTATCCCAATAGGCTCTGCGCATTGGAATAATACCTTCAATAGTATAGGCCTAGACCAGACGTTAACTAGGTCTACTACTGTCGATATTAGACTTAAAGTTTTGGGTTTGCCAGCTAGCTCAGAGTTCACTAGAAACTTTCTCGAATAGGCATGGAGGAGTTGAACCTCCCTGGATAGACAAGAAGGGATTTAGTTTCTGACAACCATAGAACATGACAACTTTGCTCTCCCCTAATCAAGAGTGTATCTCGAGAGTCGTGTGAACAAAAGGCAATTTATTTTACTCAGTCAGTACGTGCATTCTTAGTCTCATCAGATTGTAGAGAAAAGGAAGAGACGGGCGTGTTCAATAAAAGATGTTATTTATTGATCAGTCTCTTTTCTCATACAAGAGAAATGGATCGATATTATTGCAATACTTATGGTTAAGTAAAGTGCATACATTAAAAGCAGAAGTATAAAATAATACTGTAAAAACATTGATATGGTTTCTAAGCCATATGAAGGTTTAAAATGAATAAGATATATTACATACACATATACATTTGACTAATCGTACTCAACTGGTGTTTCTAACTACGCCTACCCCGTGTACCTGACCTAAGTCTAATGCGTGGGCGGGAATAGAAAGTTACCGTTTAAGTTAAGTTTGTTTTGCCAAGTGACTGACTAAAGAATTCTCTGTGAGGGGTTATTCAGTTCTGTACCTGGAATCTAGGATGGATGAGGGATGGTATCTCTCGTCTCTGGCCTCGATATTCCAGGCTGCCTGCGAGGGCTACCCGGAAGCGCCGGAGCTGGATTTTTCGGCAGGAGAATAGACAGCTTCTCGTTCTCAGCGCGTCAGGAAGGCGGGGCTGCGCCAGCGGGGTCTGCTCTGCTCTGGGCTTCGGCAAGTCTGGCTGCTCCGATCTCGTCACCACCACGTGTGTTTGCATAGGGCAATATCGGTAATATTTATACCTTTAAGGTGCCGAGATTGACGTAAGGATGGACATAGATACGTCAATAAGGATGTCATACGACCAGGTCGTTAGCGCATTCTTTTGCTGAAGTTCTCGGTGAAATCAAAACAATGGCCGCAGGGTTTTTCCCAGGTTGTCATAGGTTTGATTTGTTTTGAGAACTCCGTATGCCTTATCAGGGGCTGGAGGAATATCGCTTGTCTAATTAGATGGCAAGCGTTATGACCTAATCAGATAACACGTTCCTGTGCCGTAGTGTGGCTTTATCAGATAACGGTTCCTGCATCATGGGGGTTTTCTGCCTCATGGGATGGCTGCTTGTTAACTTGTTAGTTTGTTAACCAGAATAGGGTCAGGAATAGGGGGATCGATACAGAACCTATAGGAATACATCACAAAAGGAAAAAAGGGTTTGAGCATATTTGGGAAATATTGCATTCCTCTTTTTAAAATAGACCTTCAATATACCTTTTCAGCATGTTAGAAGTCAATGAACGTTTTTCCGTTTGCTTAAATTGTCTAGCTAGAAATGGCTTGGAAAAGAAAGGGAGAAAGATGCACATTCTTGAAACTTCTATGGTTGAGATCTTCATGGCAGGATGAAAAAGTAATTTGTGGTAAATAATTAGTACTTTTATAAAAGTTAGTTGTTCAATATTACAAAAATACTTTGGGTGATTTAGTAGCTAGGATTGTAAAATTAGTTTTAATTATGGTGATTTTGTAGTAAAGCAAATAGATATCGAATTTTAAAGTAATAAAAATATTGTTTCTATGGAATAACATTCCATATGAGAATAACCTCTAATTAAACTACTTTCTCATAAAACTCGAGGGAGCGGAACTAGTACCCACCTGGGAAAAATGGGCTGCAAAACATCTGGATGTGTTCCCAAAATAGAAAAATCTCCCCTTTTATGCTGATGTTAAAGGAGAAAACATATGTTTTGCTGCTGAATTTCCTGTTTCAATAAAATGAAAACTCCAGTGCACTAATGTCAAATTTAAGGCAACCCTTCTCTCGCTCTTTCTATGTCTCTCCTTTTCTTTCTACTGTCATCTGCCGCCCTTATTACAGCTCTTCTTTCTTTCTCTGTCTCTCATTCACCCTTTTGTTTCCATCCAAATGGTCTTCTCTCCTGTCCCACCTCTATATTCCGTCCTATCGTTGAGGTAAGATATATGTCACAGAGCAGTACCTTTGGCACAGACCGAAGTTAAAACAGAAACTGTGCATCACAATCAGAGAGGGAGCCACCTGCTGAGTGAATGAGCTGTTGATGTGCTCATCTGGTTGGTGTGCTTTTAGTCCAGATATGGTTTTTGTTGGTGGTTGAATGTCAGGCTTCACTGTGAACATGTTGGACTCTTTTCTCATTCGTTCATAACACTCATTTGACGTCCTTTCATTCTTACATCCATGGTTCCATTTTTCTTTCTTATCAGAGTGAAATTGGACACAGCCCTCCTCCTGCCTACACTCCCATGTCAGGAGTAAGTATTTCTCCATCAACAATCATCGTATTAGGCTTTCTGGATGTCTGTCATTGGTGTCTGCTGGATTTTTCTGCTCACATCCCTCCGTATTCTCTGCTACTATAAGTAGCGCAGCACCAACAACAGGGAATGTGAACCTATAACTTCTTCTGCCCAAATTTACATCAGGAAGCGGGCACCATTAAAGATTTATGGTTGGGGTGGAAAAGGCAACAGACTTAGCTGGATATTGTCAAGCCTACTTTACATTCAACTGCGACATTTTCTCTTAGTCTTAAATGAGCAGCTGAAATTGTAGATTCTTGGTTGTGGCATTAGCTCCTACTTCATATCAAAAATACTGAACTCTTTCTGGATTGGTTTGTGTGACTGGTGGTCGAAGCGGGAAACATCCTTTAGATCGTGGTGTTTACACCGCGATGCAGTTAGAACGCAGCCGTTACAACGCAAGTCGTTATATCGACTTGCGTTGGATGGCGCTAAAACCTAAGGAATAGTAAGATTTACTATTCAAACACCTTCCCTACTGTACGTAGACAGGTGTTGGAATAGTAAATCTTACTGTTCCTAAGTCCAGCGCCCTCCAGCGCAAGTCATTGTTACCACCTGTGTTGTAAAAACTGTGATGTTGCATACCACGATCATTTTGATTGCGTTGTAACATCACATATTCTGTTGAAGCTCCAACTACATTCACAGCTATCTTCTATCTTGTGATTTTACCTTAACTGACTGATTCTGAAGGAGTGCCATCAATTAATGCATGCAGAATGCGACAGGCTGCTAAAATCATTGATAAATAATCACAATTGGGCCTTTTCCAAACTCCCAATGTTATATTCGTTACAATGTTGTCTTAAAAAATTAGAAGAAATATTTAATATGTTGCAAATAATGTATGATGTCATCAGTGACTCCAAATCAAGAACGTATGGTCACTTAGCATCCACGGTCATACATGTTAGGGAACCCTCGAGGGCCAAAGCCAACAGGGACAAACTTGTTGAAATGCGGACCTCCTTAAGCACTCTTGAATTCAGGTTGGCCCACCATGTCAGGTGAGGGTCAATAACAAGCCCAATGTAACCAGTTGCAGTCAGTAATGGTGATTATTACTGCCCTAAGCAGAGGAAGCTGATGTGAAATGTTCACAACCTAGGGCCTGATTCTGATGCAGTTAGGAAAGCCTTCCCACCTAAGACCTGATTCTGATGAAGTTAGGAAGGCCTCCTAATGGCATTTGCTCCTTTCAAATCAGATTGGGAACCTGTCTTCCCAACCCAGGGCCCAATTATGATGCGGTTAGGAACAGATGCTCCCATTGAAGTCAATGGGTGTCCAACCAAATCGTATCTGGAAGCATACGGATGCATCGTACTCCGTCAGTCGGACTCTCCCGATCCGAGTGGGTCGGAAACCATTTCCAAACCGATTCGGTCCGGAAGCTTCCCAACCCACATCAGATTCAGGCCCCTAGTGAGAGGCTTCATGATATGAACTGATAGGTACTGTAGGAGGTAAACTTACCAGTTGTCTCTTAATAGTACCCAAAAACATGCAAATACAGTAACTGATGTTTTGAAGGGACCATCTGTGTTGAGTCATCAAATGTCCATGGGTTGTGAAAGCAACATCATTTGACCTTTAACTGATGACAGTCAGAGGAAAAAAAAGTATTCAATGCAAAATACTAGAATAGTGTCATAGTCTCTCAGTGCAAGCGCAGACCATTGATTCTATAGCTCAAAATTCCATTCAAATGTCTTTATTTAATGACAAGGAATATTTCCCATGCAGAGTACAAGATTAATATACACCCTAAGGTTAATCTCATAAAAAACTTTGAAACAGGGCATTACCATGGTAAATGAACTGGCGACAGTGACCATGCCAGATGTAGACATTAAAGGTCCAATATGAGGAAACCTCGTTCAGTAGGCTACTCTACTATTCAATGCTATTTAATGTCACCCCTCAACATCCTCATGCAATCATAATCTTCGTTCTCCGGTCCCTCTGGCAAATATCACATCACCTCTCCCCTGTCAACTTCATCTCTCGGCCCCAAGGTGGGCATTGCCTCCACACACCACACACATTTCCTTCTCTCTTTCCTGTCTGGCATGCAAGATTGGACACTGTGACTTGGAGAGAATTATATCGATGCTTGGCTGTTTAAATGAGACTGGCAGGGTGAATCATTCGAGAGTACTGCTAGAGATCCCCACAAGAGGGAATGACCGTGCAGGTGAGTGCATCGCAACTGAACAGGGAGATGTTAGGGAGGAAGAGTGGAGCACAAGATAACTCAACATCGCGGTTGAGCACATTAGGTCTGAAGTAAACAAATAATCAACCAACACTCTGGAACTATAACTCACAAGGATATAACATATCCAAAATTGCACTTCATAAAGGGTGAATTAAGCGTATGCATAATGTATTGTTTAAATTGTGAGATTGAGGCCTGGTTGAAAAGATGAGACAGAGTCAAGGGACTTACAAATGAGGGTAAAATGAGGTCTAGGTAAGTCTGAAATAGATTTTAGGGCATGGGCCCAAGAGGACCACTTTTTTGCATCAGATGAAATACCCATGTATGAGGTAGATGATGAGTCATTGGAGTTGCCAACAAGGAGCCTTTGCAGTGTGTAGGATGATGCCCATGGGATTTGGAGTGATGGAACACTTGGGACATATTTATGAGTCCCTTGTGCTGCTGTAGCATCACTGTTTGTGGCGCTCTGGGGGTGCAAATCAAATCATTCGAAGCTACTTGACATGGCTCTGAATTGCCTCATTGATCTGGAGTACGGCAAGGCAGCTTAAATTGCTGCGTTGCCTTACTCTGCGTTAGGGAGGCATTCCATGGGCGCTACGGTGGATGTTCCCAAACAACACCCATGGATTTGGACACTTCCCCAGATTTACAAAACTATGTAAACTTGGGGATGTGCCAAAACCTTATACCTCCCAAGGAGAGGCGCAACAGGGAGAAATGACTTTATTTCTCCTTGTTTTTTCCTCTTTCCATGTGCGCTGCATTCTGCAGTACACATAGAAAGATGAAAAAGCCCCACAGGATTGTTTTTGTGCAGGAAGGTGCTCCTTCCTTCACAAAAACAATCCTGCCGACAACACAGGCGCCCTTGCACCATGTTGCTGCACTCCCCATTGCCAAATCCCCATAAATTAGGCTCTTGACGAGGTCTGCTTCTTTGGATTCAGTACTGCAGTTCACTTCAGAGGTACAAAACACCTTGTATCAACCACGATGGAGGAGAATTGGTGGCAGGCACAGAGGCTCGGGACAGAGGTCCGTGCCAGCAGCACACAGCCTGCAGCAAGTCATAAGGAAAAAAAAAATAAAAGCAGTTTTATTAAGCTCTTTCTCACAGATCATCCTGTGCATGTTCAGTGAGAGGCCACCAGGATACACAGGGCCAGAGACTTGGCCAGCCACATGGTAGAATGCTTTTCAAAGAACTCAAGTTCAGGAGGATCTATGTGGGACTAGTTAGCATAGATACTGTGCAATGATGTTATTGCAAATTATGGTGTGACCTTATCCTAGCCACCAATTTAATCGAGCTATGCCTATTTTACAGTCTTTGATCATCTGATATGTGTTGTATTCACCTAGAATGTATTCTATCCAGTCACCTAGATATGAATACATTTATGTATATGATATCTAGCATAATAATTGTTTTATTACTGATAAAGCAAATTAGCTGGAGCACTCACAGTTGATATCTAATTGTGACTATGGTGGTTCCATGTTTCGGTCCAAGCAGGATCATCTCACTCTGCTCCTTTGGTTAAACCCGCCACGTGAAGACCACAGCTGGACTCGAGACCCCTTGTAATAAGCCAAAGTTGCACTATAATAAGTGTAGGTGTACAATAGGATGCACAGAATTATTTCATCCATCCAAGGCTAATGACTTGTGCAGATAGCTGTCAAGTAGCTCCTTGTCATGTGTGACATCTTCTGCTAATCCTTTATAGTCAACAGAACTTTGTGGAATTGGATTTTTAAGGTCATATGTGTAATGATGAAACTATACTACATTTCCCAGAATGCAGGGTTTATTTGGCTTCAAAGGCAGGACTGAATTAATGTCCTACTGTTGACATGAGATCATTTGGCAGTTATGAAAGTCAGACTAATTATTCAAAAAATGTATTAAGAAATATTCTACATAAAAGCACTTTGGATAAAGGTGCTAAATAGAGAACACGTTTGTATCAGCACAAATGAATGAGCCAGTCTTTCCACACCAAAAGTGTGACTCTTTTGTTTCATGCATTCACTTCTTATAAGTGGAGTCAAAGCACAGCACAAGGTACACCATCAGCTAATCAACACCCATCTGGACAGTGCCACAAATCAGTGAAGTACATGACTGGACAAATCGAAAACAATAATCAAAAAGTAAATGGTGGGAACACAAATCAGCAGGCAGTTCAAAGTTCAAAAAGTGCCCCACTTTTCCTTCTTTAAGCTAAAGTGGACACAGTCAAGTGATGATCAAAAAGCACTTAAAAAGTCACTTGTGAAGTGTATGCAGTGACTTACAGTTTACGCATGACAACAACCTGGTGATGGGATGAGAGGCCACACTATTGATCGATTCAATGAAAGCAAAGTTTGTTTAATCCATTCCTCTTAAAGCCCTTAGGTAAAGGACACACAGTTGTCAACACCAGCCTCCACTTCTGCTATGGTTCTACTCTAAAAAGTATGTACATTCTACTTTCTAATGTCTGGAAACATCTCGCCAATTGGCGTGCCTACTCCTGTCATGGATGAGTAGGTTGGCTGTGATAAAAATGAATGTCTTACCTCGGGCCCTATATCTTTTCCAGACCCTTCCCTACTGCTCCCACCGAATGCGCTCTCGCACATCCAAACGGAGATCAAATGCTTCATTTGGGGCCCAATCTCGCCCAGACTGCAGAAATCTTTACTACAGCGCCTTAAGAAAGAAGGCGGTCTGGCTTTGACCAATCACACGCTACTTCCAGGCCTCGCTGCTGCAATATCTTGTAGAATGGAATCGTTCCATGATGGAGAAGCACTGGGTATTCGTGGACCAGACAGTAGCTGGTCGACATATCTGGAGGGAAGTTTGGCTGCCTAGATCTGTGCGCTCCTGGGGACTCTTTTCTTCGCCAGTCACCCACCCCACCATGCCAGCCTGGGACAGGGTGGTTAAACGAGCAAACCTTACCACTTTCCCATCTCCCATGTCTCCAATTTCTTTGAACCCTAATTTCCCCCCCCGGGATGGACAAGGGCGTGGGCGCACGTTGGGTAGAGGGAGGATGCAAGCGTCTGGGACAGCTGTTCGACCAGAGAGGCCATATTCCCTTTAAGAAGCTCCGGAAAGTCTACAACTTTGCAGGGTCAGACATTTTTCTTCACACGCGAATGTTGCATTGGACATCTAGCCCCCTTGTGTGTCCCCTGGTTAGCATACTGATGCTGCCATTTGAGAAGTGGCTTCTTTTGAAAAAAGATGACCGCAAGCTCATCTCAGAACTCTACACCTTCCTTGCACAAGAAGTTAAAGAGGTTCGTTCCACGGGACAGAGGTGATAGGAGGCAGAAATAGGCTGCAACCTATCAGATATAGAGTGGGAGGATATTTTTTATAGAACAACCATTTTGCACACTCCATGGGTCACACAGAGACTGCATTCAAAATTGTATCCTACTGGTATTATACTGCGGTTTGATTAACCAAATGGAGCTCTCAGAGCGATGGCCTCTGCTGGCGTGGCTGCGGGAGTCCGGGACCCTCCTTCATTTGCTGTGGAATTGCCCAAAGCTCCCACGATACTGGAACAAAATCCTTGACAAAATTAACAGGGCCTTTGACACTACTATCCGGTGATTCCCCGCCTACACTATCTTGGGACTGCCCAGCGCCCTGACCTTCCCTTTGCGCTCAGTCAAAGGCAAGCTAATCGCCTTGGCTTTGAATGCAGCGCACTGGGTTATACTAGCGGGCTGGAATTCCGACAGGATCACCAGACCATTTTCAATGGCCGCTCCAATTGTGGACCCACCTGGGTATGGAGCGATTGTCTATGGCTACACTTGGAGACAAATCGGAATACCCTAAGGTCTGGGCTCCCTTCATCACAATCCTATCCTCAGAATTCTGGGAGCTAACAGGACCCGCCTATTTACGGCTTCTAAAGCTGATCCCTGAGAGTCAGGAGAAAGGCTAGGGCATGCGACCCCTACCAAATTCGCTTTCTTCCTGGGGAATTAGCAACCTTCATTTTGGACCATATGTAGATGTCTGAACTTGCTGGGGGCTCACTGGGAGAGAGGAGTTGGGGGTGGGGGAGGGCCGGGGTTTTATATGTTTTGAAATTTGGTTTGTTCCTTTCCTTTTTTGATAAAAGCAGACTTACTTGCTTCAAATGAGCCATGGTGTGCCCTTGCAGCACAGTCATCTCTACAGAAATGGTGCTACAGAACCTTCTCTTATTTCCTTTATATAGTAATTAGAGTATTTCATGCACTATGATGTTGAACGCGGCCGGCCCAAGATGGGTTGTAGGTGACATACTGTGTTAATTACTATTTAGTTGATTCATGAATCATAAGCTCTGTTTCCTGTCCTTTGCTCGTGAGTGGCCAGTGGGTTTTGTTTGTCATTTAAGCAAAAAACACATTATGTAAGAGACTCAAGAGGTGTTCAGGAATGAGAAAAGCTGTTTTTCTTGTTTCTAGACATAATTCAAATCCAGGGTTCCTCTTCAGTCACACTCATGTTAACCAAAGTTCAGTGACATCAATGGAAACCAGTATCAAAGAATGTATGTGTGGTATCCTGCTGCTCAACCAGAATGACTGCATGAGAGAATGTTGGTATGTGGAATGTTGGAGTGCCTAAGTCAGTTGTTGGATGGGCTGAGCAGCAGGGTGGCTGCTCCTGGTGGGGCTCTCTCCTATGTAACTTGCTACTCAATACACCTACTTGGAAACCTACTTGGATTCGACTATTTTAATTTCACTAAATGTTTCTTCCATAGCATGAATGTTCTTTCAAAGATCATTGACCTGAATTAATTTACTGCAGTCCCCTATCATTCTGGTATAGGTAATACCCAGCATAAAAAACACTTTTAAGAGAAAACACAAGAAGGCTTAACAGTTCAAGAAGACTTAACAGCCCAAATAAATGTAGTGAAAGTGGACAGTTTTAGAAACCCAGTCGCATTTACATGCACGGAGGGTGTACTCCGAAAGAACATATTTATAAGCGATTTGAAACAAACACCGACACACAGATGAAGTATTTTAATGAAACATATGAGTGGTAGGCATGCGAAGGCGTAAAGGAGGTAATAATGAGATGAGTGTTCAATTATACTCCTTTGGAAAAAGTACCGTGTTATAACCGTAAAGATTTCAGTCAAGCTCGGTGTCAGAATTATAAACGTGGGTCTCTGTTGAAAGAAAAGGTCAGCCATGAAACGTAATATTGATTTGCATAACCTGCTGATGAGGTGAGCCTTTATGCCTGCTGAAATATAATGCAGATTTTGTAATTGTGTTTAATTACTGGGGAATGAGCCAAAATTGTGTTAATGATCCTTTGTTCCGAAGGTGAAGGGGAGGTTTTTTGAGAGGCCGTGTGGATCCCCGGTCCCTGTGCATCCCCTTCTGGATATACTTCAGAGCATCGCTAAATATTGCTCGCTCTGCGTCCAGCTCACGCCGCCCCTCCCTGCAGCCTGTTCCTTGTTGCTGAACACTGTATCATGCGGCCCTAGGTAGACAGCACGCAGCTCCTCCGAGCTGAGCCTGTATCATGTGGCCCCAGGTCGACAGCACGCGGCTCCTCTGACTGAGCCTGTATCATGCGGCCTCAGGTCGACAGCACTCGGCTCCTCTGAGCTGAGCCTGTATCATGCGGCCTCAGATCGACAGCACGCAGCTCCTCTGAGCTGAGCCTGTATCATGCGGCCTCAGGTTGACAGCACGTGGCTCCTCTGAGCTAAGCCTGTATCATGCGGCCTCAGGTCGACAGCACGCAGCTCCTCTAAGCTGAGCCTGTATCATGCGGCCTCAGGTCGACAGCACGCGGCTCCTCTGAGCTGAGCCTGCATCATGCGGCCTCAGGTCGACAGCACGTGGCTCCTCTGAGCTGAGCCTGTATCATGCGGCCTCAGGTCGACAGCACGCAGCTCCTCTGAGCTGAGCCTGTATCATGCGGCCTCAGGTCGACAGCACGTGGCTCCTCTGAGCTGAGCCTGTATCATGTGGCCCCAGGTCCACGGCACGCAGCTCCTCTGAGCTGAGCCTGCATCATGCGGCCTCAGGTCGACAGCACGCAGCTCCTCCGAGCTGAGCCTGTATCATGTGGCCCCAGGTCGACAGCACGCGGCTCCTCTGACTGAGCCTGTATCATGCGGCCTCAGGTCGACAGCACGCAGCTCCTCTGAGCTGAGCCTGTATCATTCGGCCTCAGGTCGACAGCACGCAGCTCCTCTGAGCTGAGCCTGTATCATGCGGCCTCAGGTCGACAGCACGCAGCTCCTCTGAGCTGAGCCTGTATCATGCGCCCTCAGGTCGACAGCACGCGTCTCCTCTGAGCTGAGCCTGTATCAGGCGGCCTCAGGTCGACAGCATGCAGCTCCTCTGAGCTGAGCCTGTATCATGCGGCCTCAGGTCGACAGCACGTGGCTCCTCTGAGCTGAGCCTGTATCATGTGGCCCCAGGTCCACGGCACGCAGTTCCCCTGAGGTGAGCGCTGTATCTCGCGGCCTCAGGTAGACAGCACGTGGTTCCTCTGACAGGCGTTTATGATGGTTATTTTCAGCCAATATAACCCATCGTCGCTGGAGACCGTAGTGCCCAGTCATGAAGTGAGTCATAGAGCGGGAAACAGCCTATGCACAACTCCAGAATCACGATGTGCCTTTATAGCGCTGACAATTGAATGAACGAGTTATTAACACAAATTTAGCATGCAGGTCATTACAACGACTTGCCTGGGGGGGCGCATTGGTGCAGAGGTGTTGAATTTAAAATCCAACACCTTTCCTACTGCAGGCCGGAGCTAGATTAGTAAATTATACTAATCCAAAATCCAGTGCCCCCAAGGGCAAATCGTTGTAATGACGCGTGCAAAAGAAATGCGTTGATATGACGCGTTTGTGCTTAAGACGGCGTTAAAAAGGTATGCGTTCTAAACACATGTGTAATTTCGACATACAAGCTCATAGAGCTGTTGTGTGCTGTTTAACTCTCTCTCACTCAGGCATAATGTGTTTCCTGGCAAGCCCCACCCTGCTGGATGTGGGAGCCCTGCCCCACACACAGCAGGCGAAGGGAAAATGGTCTTCAATTATAATATTTTTCAAACAATTAAGTCACTTTAGATAAGTGAAAGGGCGAGATTTTGATCGATACCTTATATCTATTGATCTAAACCTCGATCTGGTCGACTGAACCTTTGTTGCCTGTCTTGGAGGAAAACAGTACACCCATCTGCAAGTTAGTTCACCCAATAAAGGACTCTACTCTCAAAGATCACGGACAACTTCTAGTTTTCGAAAGTTTATTGTAAAGATATAATGAGCTGCAAATACAGGCATCTCAGAATGAGATTCACGAGATACACAGGTCCAATTACATACATGTGCTCTCGAAAAGCCCTCAGACGAGCAACAGAAATCACTAACACAAGTTCTAAGAATAATAAAGCTATCAGCATAGACGCATATCTCTCCTTCATTTAGGTTGGAGGAAAACACACACAGGTTAGGCGTCCCTACCCTGTTCTAGATGGTATCCCTACTTAACCAAATCCCAACCTAACAAAGGTGTCAGCAGTGAATGACCCCCAAGGGAAGTCACCCACTCTAAGTCTCTTGGTGAAAACCTATAGTTCTCCAGTCATGACCCCTCACTGCCTACCCATCCGCTCTCTAAAGGGTCCTCAGGTATCTGCTCTAACTCCACCCAGGGGTGCTGTCCCTAATACAAAACAGTCAACAACATTTGAGACGCCCCTTGCGAAACGCCTCTCACGTGGTGCAACTTCAGGCTTTTTCCATGATGCTTTGTCTTGGGCCTCATGCGTTAGAGTTGACCTTGCTTCTCAGGCTCTTCTCCGGCCCGCTGATACCCCTTAAACATTCCAGAACCCTCCTCCATGTCTGGGCCGTCTACTGAACAGACCTCTATTCATTCATTTATAATTGGATCCCCCCTTTCCTGTTGCAGACAGATATCTGCCGCCAAGAACCCAACTCTCATAGACTTCTAAAAAGGCTTGCAACATTTCTCAGCCCAGACATGTACGTGTAAATCAATGCTAAAACATTTCAGGCCTACAATATTTCTCATTATGATTATAGCATTCAACTTCTTCATTTAATTAAAGCAGGTTAATACTCTTATTCTATTATTAAGTAAACATTTCTATAAATCATGGCCCATTAATGCAATGACCAAAAACCTTAATATAATCTGTGTCGTGAAAAGAACCACCTTCCCTTTCCCTCCAGCTCTGGCTCTGAGGCCTACCACGTTCTGCTTTTAACCACATACCATCTTATGTTTTAGCAGCTTCACGACATGGATTCAAAAATAATCACGTCTACTAAAATCATATAATGTCACACATTTCTGTATTATTTCCACTTCTACTTAAATCTCTACATTAGCTATACATATTTGAATATATTTGCAGATACTATTAGCACTCATGGCATTTCTCTTCATGATTTGTGCTTACTACAGGTAAGTGTGATGTACTCATACATTTAAATCAGTTTGCGCTCTCTCAGTTCCCCCCTTTGATGACCTCTCGGGGTCATCACTAACATTTAAACTGAAGTTATTGCTGGCATTCTCTGCGCTTCCAGAGCTCTCAGACTCCTATACTGATTATCTTGTATGGCAGCCAATCTCTGCAGCTGCTCTCTTTGGGCCCTTTCTGACTTTCTTGCTCTGTACCATTTGAATACCCTCACCAATCCCCACAATATTATCCCACAGATCAATATTATGATGATAGGCTTTAGGATATACCATACAAAGCTTTTGCCTAAGGTGGAAAACCACCCACCAACTGCACTCATTCCGTGGCCCACCTTTTCCCAGACATTTTCTCTACTCAAGTCTTCGATCTCCTTGTGAATACTAGTTATGTTCTTAATAACTTTCTCAAGGGGCTTCGAATTGTCTGGAATGTAAGTGCAACATTCCTGGACCTTCAAAGCCTTACAGACTCCGCCCTCTTTTGCTAGTAGGACATCTAATGCAAGACGATTTTGAAGAACCATAGCCCTTATCGATTGCATCTCTCCTTCTACCAGCATTAAGGACTGAGCAGTGCTGGCAGACAACCTGTCGACAACTGTTGCCAGTCGTCTAATTTTAACATCATTAAGGATTATTCCCAAAAGAGGGAACATAGCTCCAAAGACATCTCCAACCATTTCGGCATCACCTACATCTCTCCTTCCCCTCGATGATGTCTGACCCTCAATGATCACTAAATCTTGTGCATGATATATTTTGGGGAAGACAATTGCCAAATAACATGATCCATACCAGTTGTCAGGTAGTCTCACGTAAGCATTTCTTCCACATACAAAATACACATTTGGAATCACTTGCATTCCCTTCAGGAAATCCTTAGTGTAGTACTCTAAATTAAAAGCATGTTCACAGTCTACTTCACCAACGTATACATTTTCATAATACGTTTTGGCTCTGTGAAGACATAACTTTCCTCTCTGCGCTTTATCTAAAGCTATTGGACCACTACTACCCTTTCTCTTGTGTGACTTCTCTTCCTCGGTCCAATCTATTTTCCCTTGTCCTGATTTTTTCAAAATCTTTTGTCTCCTGTAACGATCATCCACCTGCCCTATGAACTTCTTCTCGACTTCTGACACCTTGCATGTCAGGTTATTTCTACGGGCATGTGAAGTATCTAAGGTAATCCAAGGAATGAAGAACTTGGCCAATCTGTCTTCACTCTTCCAGTAATCCCATTTATTCATCTGCTTATAATTCGGGACTTCTGGCAACACTGAATCATAATTGGAGAAATAGTATTCAAAACTATCTCTCTCATAAAATATACTAAGCAATAAGCTACATGTAATGCCATATGTCAGAGGGAGGTGATGATAGCGAATCCCTTCATCTACAGACGCCGGCAACTGCATGCAGACGTAGCAATCCTTAACCTCCATGGCATCCACGTATTCATATAAAAGTTTAGCATAAGCATTCGACCTAAAGTCTCCTTGGGACTCGTCTACATGTAACCTGCGGGCTTCTGCAGCTAATAACGCTTTCTCTTGAGTGTTTTCCCTTTTCTCACCAGCAACAATAGGTGTAAGCGTTACTACAGAACTCACATCAGTTACCTTTACCTCTTCCTCATGTCCCTTTACATAAGAAATTGTTACCACTAAAGCTATTAATATTATCACTCCTACTATTAGTGTACCTATTATACATTTAGCTCTGCGGTTCGGGGTGCCGGCCTCCATTTCGTCAGACAATATAGTTCTCTCTTTATCTTTGCAAAAAGTTCTTTTCCTCTCGTTCCTTTACAGTCTCTTTTCAATCCTTTTGTCTTTAGAATCCACACAGCTGGAGGCTGACAACCTTCTTCGCAAAAGTCCTTTAACAGTTCAAAAAGACAACCCTAGCCCTTCTCCATCAACTCAAGGGAAGTTCCCTAAAATTCTCTGCTTCCTGGGCGCTAGGTAATCTTCTTTTTTTCTGCTTGCTTTATTTACAAAGTCCTTTAACAGTCTACTATCAGATTTGTGGTTGCAGCTTCAATAGCATAGTTCAGTATTTCCAAACGAAGATTGTGCTCTTCATGTGCTGTTATCGTTGTACCAAAGTCGGGGAATTGCAATTCTGTAAGAAACATGTGTTTTAACTTGCTGAGGCGGGGAGGTCTGGGGAGCACGAATGTTAGTGACCCTTCTTGTTCGACACCGGGTACCAACAGTCGTATTTCCACGGTGATAATGGGCTCAGAACTGGACACCACCACCGCTCGGATCCTCCCTGTCTCCGGTTTCACAGACATTTGACGCCAGATATGTCCACTCAGGTGTGGAGTATCTTCTGTTAGGCACACGCACTCTTCTTGACCTTCTTCGGTCCGGTGCTTCAGCGCCCTGAGCACCTTCTTCTGGGTCTGAGTCTTCTGATATCGGAGGAAGGGTTGCTTCTGGAGTTGACCTCAGGCTAGAGCTCCGTCTTTGCGGCCAATTAGCTTCTCCACGTGCCCTTCTACTCCTTCTCCTTCTGGTCTGTTCTCGCTCTCTTTCAGACCTGTCAGGGTCAGACTCGTACTCCCAGCTGCTTTCTCCTTCTGTAGCGTCGTCTGTTTCGCTGTTGTACTGACCGTCCTCAGCCTGGTCAGACTCGTTCCCTGCTTCCGCTGGCGCCTCTACAGCTTGGCTAGCCCCCTCTATGGCTTCTCGGTCCTCAGCTGGACGTCTATCCGAGAGAGGAGCTGTTTCCAGAGGTGCTGGAACCCTTTTCGTATGTGACGCGTGGATCCAATTGGGCAGGCCTCCCACCTTTACAGCTGTGTTTGTGATCAGGATGACCTGGAAGGGCCCACGCCAACGAATGTCCAAGCAGCTTCTTCTCACATGTTTCTTCACCAGGACCCAGTCCCCAGGGTACAGGTCATGGCAAGGGCCCTGGCACGCTGGAACCTCGGCAGCCTGCACCTGGAGGGACACAGAACGCATGGCGTCAGACAGCCCCTTACAATAGTCCAGGATCATATCATCTGTGATATTTAACAGTGCAGTAGCTGGAATAGATGGCAGCCTCATTGCTCTCCCCATTAACACCTCATGTGGTGACAACCCTGTTCTTCTGTCTGGGGTACTACGAAGGCTCATGAGAACTAATGGCAGGGCATCAGGCCAACTCAGGGTCGTTGAGGAGCACACTTTCGCTATTCTGGCCTTGATTGTGCCGTTAATTTGTTCCACAATTCCTGAGGCTTCTGGTCGGTAACTGCAATGCAGCTTTTGGTCAATATTTAGTGCTACACAGATCATCTTCACAAGCTCGCTGTTAAAATGTGTTCCCCTATCTGATTCCAAAAAGGCCGGCACCCCGAAGCGAGGAATAAGTTCTCTAAGCAGTAACTTGGCCACTGTGAGGGTGTCGCACCTACGTGTAGGGTATGCCTCAACCCATCTGGAGAACACACAAACAACCACCAGGACATAGCGGAGGCGGTTGCACCTTGGCATTTCAATGAAATCTATCTGCATTCGATTGAATGGACCTCCAGACCTTCCTATGTGACTTAGTGCAACTGGTGTTCTTTTCCCTACATTCAGCTGCTGGCAGGTCACACAACGCTGGCACACTGCTTCTGCTGCTATTCTAAACTTAGGATTGTACCAAGTCTGTCTAAACACTCTCAGCATAGCATCTCTCCCTAAGTGTACGGGACCATGTATGAGCCTAGCCATTGGACTCACCATCTCATTGGGCAACACTGCTCTGCCGTCTGCTGAGACCCAAAAATGGGTCTCACCCATTACACATCCTGCCTTTTCCCATGTTTCTTTTTCAGAATCAGGAGCATTTTCTTGCATGGTTGACAGTTCATCCCAAGTATCAACAGTTTCCAGTATCATGGCTAATTCAGTTCTTACATTTATTCCACCCACATCCACCTCTGTGAAAGAGTAACCTTGTTCCGCGCAATACCGCGCAACTTCATCAGCATATCTATTGCCTTTCGAAACAAAGTCCTCATTACTGGTATGTGCGGTGCACTTTACAACTGCGATACTTGCTGGGCATTGCAATGCTTCTAACAACAGACGCACAAACTCTCCATTGCGAATGGGAGAGCCTGAAGAAGTCATGAACCCTCTTTGAGACCATAACTGCCCGTAATCATGAACTACCCCATACCCATACTGGCTGTCGGTGTATATGGTAACTCGAATTTGATTGCCTGCTAAGCAAGCACGTGTCAGGGCAATAATCTCGGCTACCTGAGCGGAGTGTACTCCTTCCAGGCACCCAGCTTCCACAACTCCTTCAATTGTACAAACAGCATAAGCTGCTCTCAACTGCCCAACTTCGTCTCTTACACATGAGCCATCGACAAAGAAAACTTCGTCTGGGTCGGTCAGTGGCTCATCTACGATGTCGGGTCTGGGTTTGGTGCATAGTTCAGTCACATCGAGACAGTCATGGTCTGTATATTCATCATCATCATCAATATCATTTGGAAGTGGCATCAAGGTAGCAGGGTTCAAAACAGAGCATCTCTTGAGGGTCACGTTCTCTGCAGCAAGAATAACTTGCTCATAGCGCGTGAGCCTGCTATTGGTCAGATGCTGTGTTTTGGTCCTGGTCATCAACAGTTCAACAGAATGTGGCACGCACACCTCTAACGGGTGCCCCATGACGATATTTTCACATCTTTCAATGCTGACACCCGTTGCAGCAACGGATTTGAGACATCCGGGCAACGCTGCGGCTACTGGGTCTAAAGTAGCCGAGAAATAAGCAACTGGTCTACGGGCATTCCCATGGATTTGGACCAACACAGACAACGCACAACCTTCTCTCTCACAACAGTAAAGAAAAAATTGTTTATTGTAATCAGGCATTCCCAATGCCGGAGCACGACACAGGTCCTCTCTCAGCTGTAGGAACGCCATCAAACAGTCTTTGTCCCATGGTACCGGATCACTCACCTCTTTGTGCGTCAGTTTTTGCAAGGGCTTTGCTTTCAGTGAAAAGTTCACGATCCACTGTCGGCCATAACCCACCATCCCTAGGAACATCCTGACCTCTCTCTGTGTCTGAGGCGCATTCATTTTCATGATCGCCTCTATCCTGTCTGGTGACACCTTTCGTTTGCCTTTCTCAATTCTGTGTCCTAAGTACTGCACCTCTGTCAGGCAGTACTGCAATTTTCCCGGGGACACCTTATGCCCATTGGCAGCTAGGTGATTTAACAAAGCAATGGAATCTTCCCTGCAAGCTTCTTCTGTTTCTGACGCCACAAGGAGGTCGTCTATGTACTGGACCAGAACTGACTTCTGGGGCAGCACTAGACTTTCAAGATTTTTCTTCAGAAGCTGGTTAAAGATCGATGGACTCTCTGTATACCCTTGAGGGATACGACACCATGTTAGGACGCGATTTTCCAGCTTAAATGCGAAAAGAAAATGGCTATCTTCGTCCAAAGGGATCGAAAAGAAAGCCTGACAAAGATCGATCACAGTGAACCACTCAGCTTGGAATGGAATCTGAAACAGTATCACTGATGGATTCGGTACCACTGGACAACACGAAACGACTATGTTATTAATCTTTCGAAGGTCCTGCACTATCCGAAATTTCCCATTTGGTTTCTGCAGACCCATAATCGGGGAGTTGCATGGACTACCCACGATTTCTTTCAGTATTCCCTGCTTAATCATGGACTCGATCACGGGTTTTATGCCTGCAATCGTTTCTGGAGTCAGTTTGTATTGGGGTGTTCTTGGGAACTCAGCATGCGGTTTCACTACAATTTTCACTGGGTCCACCCCTTTGACCAATCCAATCTCTTCCCCAGTGAAATCCCATACCTCTGGTGCCACTGTCTCTCTCAAGTCCCAGGGAAGCTCGTCTACTGTCAAAGTAGGGTACAGCTCCACGCATATTCTCGAGTTTGCAACTTTAAAGTCTGCATCGTCATCATTGGTCAATACCTCCACTCCCTGAGGTGTACAGTATATAGTACAATTCAATTTACACAACAGGTCTCTTCCTAGCAGACACACAGGACTTGAATCGCAAACCACAAACTGGTGCTCATCACTGTACTTCCCTATTTTCACCTGCACCGGTTCTGTCAATTGGCTGGTTATTCTTCTGTTTGCGACCCCTACCACCTGTATGGTCTCTCCAGACATAGGCAGGTCTGGAACTGCAGCTGATCTGATCGTGGATCTAGTGGCTCCTGTGTCCACCAGAAATGTCGTAGGGCACCCTGCTACTTCTGCTTCCACATAGGGTCCCCTCTGATCTACCTCTAAGGCTGCCCCAAGGGTGCAGTCTTCTCTTTCCACTCTCTGTCCAGTTAATGGGTCTACATAATAGCACTCTTCCCCTTCCACAAACAGGGGCATTTGTCTATAGGTCTTACCCATACTCCCTACTCGAGGAGGTTGCGGGAACTGGGCTCGGGGAGGAGCCCCCCCCCCTTTGAGCACCTTTCCTTGGTATGGCGTTACCCCTCTTGTAGGCGCGCTCTGGACCTCTTCCTCCTCTATCTCTTGCTCTCCTATCTCTACGTTGTAAGGGCACTCGCGTTTCCAATGCCCCACCTCGTTGCACTGGTGGCACCTAGTCGTTTTCTTCAAGGTAGCTATGTCTATTCTGGGTCTAAAGGTGGAACTCTCCTCATTACCCTTGTTCTGACTATACTGCTTCTTTCCTCCTGTACCTGTCCCTTGCTGCTGTTGCTGTTGTCCCCCCTTTCCTGCTGCCTGCATCTGTACCACCATCAACTTTTCTTTTAGTTTCTTAGCCTTTGAGTCTATCTCATCACAGCAGTACCTGGCATATCTCAGTATTTCATCTAAGGGTTTAGTCTGCCAACAAATCGAGTGCTGCTGAATCATTAAACTAATATCCGGTCTCAGTCCCAGAACGAACTTGGACACGAATTGCCCTATGTCCTTTGGATCCATTACATCCAAGCCGCTATACTGTTTAAACGCCTTCAGCAATCTCTCGTAATATTCGTGAACTGTCTCTTTGGGTTCCTGTCTTGTTCGGTCTATTCTGACCCAATCTATGTCTTGCATTGGCACTTTTTCTTTCAGCCAAGTCATCACTCTCTCGAATTTTGCCATCACAATTTCGGACGGCCCATTAGTCTTGGCATCTCTCTCTGGCTCCGTTGTGGGCCACTCAGCGCTAACCTTGCATGCTGTCCACAGATCTCCTGGTACTACAATGTCAAACAGCGTGTTCAGATCTATCCATAGGACCTTGGAGATTTTTACAAACCTCTCGACTTGCTTGTACCACTCCACAGGGTTCTCTCGTAACTTGGGGAAAGAGGTGGTAAAAGCAGCTAAATCTCCCCTACTCCAAGGGACATGTACATAGTTCCCATTTGCAACTTCACGCAAAGGGTAAGCTTCTATTCCCTGCTGTCCTGGTGTCATACCAATCATGCTTCTTCTGCCGGTCCCTTTCTTGGACCACCTCTCTTCCCACTTATCTAGTGCCCTCCATGTCCTTATTCCAGCAATCAGTTCCCTGATGTGTGTTTTCAGCCCAATCGTTCTCCTCTCATCTAGGTCTCGATCTGTGTAATGCAGCCTGTGGTTACCCTGTAATGCTTTGGTTCTTGACAAGTCCACCATATATTTGCCTGCTAGTTCGACTAACTTCTCATGGACTGCTCTCGCTTTTCGTGTGATGTCCTTTGCCATATACAGTATTTCATCCTGCTCATACATTTCCATTCTTTCTAAAGGCAGGGTACCATCTACCATGTCATCCAGGTCTGACCTTAGACTGGAGACATCAAGTCTCTTGGCTTTTATCTCAGCTCGCAATATGTCTTTTGAAGGGGGCTCACTGGTCTCCCTACCATCCCAACTTCGAGCTCTACGTTTGGGCTCAGGAGAGTTAATGGGTGGTCTCCCTCGCTCCCATCTCTCCAGGTCCCATGCTCGGCCATCCGATCTAGGAAGGTGATGGAACACGGGCCTGTTACCCCCACTCTCTCTCTGCCCACTCTCATCTCCTTCTCTCCTCTCACCGCACATCTCTCTGTTATTTTCCCTCTGGTCGCTACTCTCCCTTTGCCTCGTATCGCTCAGTATCCGATACGATCCTTCCTGGTTCCCCATATTCCCTGGGCTGCGCTCATTTCCATCATCACAGGGACTATGGTGCGACCTCTCACAACTCCCATTCAGTTCTCTGGTGCCGGGCACACAGTGTGGACACTTAAAGCTGTTTCTGTACTCTTGCGCTCTCCTCTCTCCTTCACTGAGTATTGGGCGCGCCACCCCTTCACTCCCGGGGCCCCCGTTTTCCAGGTCTGTTCTACCTCCACTCCGGGCCCAATGGGTGACTCCCCTACTCCCTCTACAGTCCCACTCCGGGCTACTCTCCCCAGCCCCGCAGTGAGTCCGTGCTCGGCTGTCCTGACTTTCCCTTTCTGCTTCTGCAGCATTGATGCACTTTTGAGCCTTCACTGCCTCATCCCACTGCTTCATGTACTCATTTAGCTCTTGAAAGGATTTTCGTCCCGATCCCCTCAAGTCCATTGGCCATCTAGGGCCCCCAGGATCTCCTCCTGGGTCCCCTGCTGTGTGCATCGGGGTACTCCACTCTCTGGGTATCGGCATCTGACTTGGGGAATTAGTGGTATCGTTCCTCCTTGCCTCCTCTGCTCTTTCTCTGTCTTTCCGTACCCGTTCTTCCCCTCTTGCTCTTTCTTGGTCATATATCGATATTATAGGACCTATGGTAACAGGTACCTGTAGTGCATCTGGTAATGGGTAGGATGTGGCGCTTTCCGTTTCCGGCGCTCTTTGTACCACAAACCTACCGACTACCTGTTGCACATGACTAGGCTGGGACAGCTCTTTCTTTGGCTCAGGATCCCACTCTGAACTGGGAAGCGGTCTATGCTCTCCTGCATTGCCCCCCTTTTCTCCTTCACTCTTCTCGACCTCCCCCCCTGCTCTATTATACGGGGGTGGCCTGTCTGTCAATAATCTGTTTATCAGGCTATCCTCTGTTTCGCTCTCCTCATCTTCTTCCAGGGGAGTTTTATTTACGGGCGCCTCTAACACTGGGTACAGTTTATTTATTTCCAAATTATGCACTCTCCATCTTTTAGCATCCGCATCCCACCTGGCATCCTGCACTGCCCTTACCGATCGTTTCACCCTTTCTTGTCGTCTGTTCATATTCTTTTCATGAGCTGCCCTAATCCATGCTTCAAGAGCTTCAAACTGGGTTGGTCTAGGCAAGGGTCTCTTTGAGGTCATGACTGATTTCAATCGATGTAACACCTCTAATCTGAACGTCCCGTACTTCGGGAACGTCAGTTCCTCATTTCCTTCAGTAATCTTACTCCACTCTGATATCCAAAGGATCGTATGCAGCCCAACATTTACTGCCATATAACGAGCTGGCGTACCCTCCGGCGGGGCTTCTTCCCCTTCATACGATCCCCGCTTCTCTTTTTTAAACAGCGCTTTCAACCATTTAAAACACTTCATAATTATGCGCACAAAATCCAGCCTCGCTACTCTGTTTACTTCCTGATGACAATCCACCAATCCTGTCGCGGCTTTGCTAGCTTGGCCTATCACAGCGCGGTCTTTCTCCTGTCGGCCAATCACGTCGCGACCCTGTCTGACGTGTTCGCTAGCTGGCCTATCACAGCGCGGTCTTTCTCCGGTCAGCCAATCACTGCGCGACACCACCTGACGTCACTTTTCTCCGCTTCGCAGCAGCACCCCTCCTTTCTCAACTCGTCTCCCGGTTATGCATGCGTCCCATTCATACACCGAAAAATGACTACTTCCGACCAAGCGGTCACTTCTCTCGACTGTACGTCCACAGTCTATCTGTAATTGTCAACACAACTGCTCTCTGATAGGTTGCTTACACACAGTAACTTCCGACCAGCGTCCGTTACTCACGCACTCACTCTTACGTTCCCCCTATCTCGGTCTCTCGGGTGATCAATGGTACCTCATGACCCCCTTCACACTAGTTGACAATTACTCTGGGTGTCCGATACACCCGAACCACTTAAGCTCTCCTTGAACTTAAGATTTCCACCGGTTGCGCGCGCTCACAACCTGTTCCACAGTCACTCTACAGACATTCAACTCCGCCAGACATTACAACATAGATACATTACAAAACACCGCAATCTAACACGCATAACCCTTTATACTCACTCTCGACCGATACTGCTGCTTTTTCTGTCTCACGTCATCCGGATCTTCTTCGGCGGGCTGTTCTTCCGATCATCGATTTCTAGTGGCCTTGGGGTAAGCTAACCTGGCCTAGGTCACCGTCCTCAAGAAGGCAACCATCCTCTATAGCTACCAACTGAAAGGGCGAGATTTTGATCGATACCTTATATCTATTGATCTAAACCTCGATCTGGTCGACTGAACCTTTGTTGCCTGTCTTGGAGGAAAACAGTACACCCATCTGCAAGTTAGTTCACCCAATAAAGGACTCTACTCTCAAAGATCACGGACAACTTCTAGTTTTCGAAAGTTTATTGTAAAGATATAATGAGCTGCAAATACAGGCATCTCAGAATGAGATTCACGAGATACACAGGTCCAATTACATACATGTGCTCTCGAAAAGCCCTCAGACGAGCAACAGAAATCACTAACACAAGTTCTAAGAATAATAAAGCTATCAGCATAGACGCATATCTCTCCTTCATTTAGGTTGGAGGAAAACACACACAGGTTAGGCGTCCCTACCCTGTTCTAGATGGTATCCCTACTTAACCAAATCCCAACCTAACAAAGGTGTCAGCAGTGAATGACCCCCAAGGGAAGTCACCCACTCTAAGTCTCTTGGTGAAAACCTATAGTTCTCCAGTCATGACCCCTCACTGCCTACCCATCCGCTCTCTAAAGGGTCCTCAGGTATCTGCTCTAACTCCACCCAGGGGTGCTGTCCCTAATACAAAACAGTCAACAACATTTGAGACGCCCCTTGCGAAACGCCTCTCACGTGGTGCAACTTCAGGCTTTTTCCATGATGCTTTGTCTTGGGCCTCATGCGTTAGAGTTGACCTTGCTTCTCAGGCTCTTCTCCGGCCCGCTGATACCCCTTAAACATTCCAGAACCCTCCTCCATGTCTGGGCCGTCTACTGAACAGACCTCTATTCATTCATTTATAATTGGATCCCCCCTTTCCTGTTGCAGACAGATATCTGCCGCCAAGAACCCAACTCTCATAGACTTCTAAAAAGGCTTGCAACATTTCTCAGCCCAGACATGTACGTGTAAATCAATGCTAAAACATTTCAGGCCTACAATATTTCTCATTATGATTATAGCATTCAACTTCTTCATTTAATTAAAGCAGGTTAATACTCTTATTCTATTATTAAGTAAACATTTCTATAAATCATGGCCCATTAATGCAATGACCAAAAACCTTAATATAATCTGTGTCGTGAAAAGAACCACCTTCCCTTTCCCTCCAGCTCTGGCTCTGAGGCCTACCACGTTCTGCTTTTAACCACATACCATCTTATGTTTTAGCAGCTTCACGACATGGATTCAAAAATAATCACGTCTACTAAAATCATATAATGTCACACATTTCTGTATTATTTCCACTTCTACTTAAATCTCTACATTAGCTATACATATTTGAATATATTTGCAGATACTATTAGCACTCATGGCATTTCTCTTCATGATTTGTGCTTACTACAGGTAAGTGTGATGTACTCATACATTTAAATCAGTTTGCGCTCTCTCATAAGTATATTGGTACACAAAATCAGTGATATTATTTAATTGTATGTATAATCACCACATTGACTTGTACCGTATTTTTCAAGCTGTTGTGTTGTTACAAGACTTTGAAACAATTGCTGTCCGCATCCCGTCACGATTGGCCTGCCTTGCTGTGATTCCGCAAGGATGTATCCTGTCACGATTGGCCTGCCTTGCTATGATTCTGCAAGGGTGTATCCCGTCACGATTGGCCTGCCTTGCTGTGATTCCGTAAGGGTGTATCCCGTCACGATTGGCCTGCCTTGCTGTGATTCCGCAAGGGTGTCATTGGCTTTGGAGTAAGCAAATGCGACCTCCTATCCCATGCCTCTTAACAAAATAGAGCCATAATTGAGGCAGAGTGGGCTCCTGACGCTCCTGAGCACAGTGCCCCAGCAACTGCTTTACTTTCTGTATTAATGTCCCTGCTGCCAGGTTTAGGTTTACGACTGAGGTCTGAAGTTCACCTTCTTCTCTCCTTGTCTCATTCCAGTCCCTTCTGTTTTGGGCATATCAGTGTATTGGTGTGCCTGGGTGGCACCCAGGACCTTGACTTGAAATAATGAAGAATGTCTACGACGTGCCACTAGGTGGCATGAGAAGAGACTGTTCCTCACTGGCCTGGGGGTGTTGGCTACATATAAGCCATATGACTAGGCATGTGTAAGCAGTGCTTTGTGCAGACAGGTGGCGCCAGGTGCTGAGAGTACTGGCACTTCTTAGCAGACCTGTAATACCGTCAATGAGTGTACCAGTTCTTCTTAGTAACAAACAGTTATTCTGAGATATTGAGTAGTGGTGCTTCATCTGTCCATTTCAAGCACTATTTGTAAATATGCATTCGGACACACACTTTATATGGTCTGGTTTGACAGCCCAGCTGTCGCCAGACAATTATGTAAGAATCATGAGAGAGGGGCTATTGCTCTGCCTACATTTTGGGAGCCTGGAGTACATGTTTTGATTGGGCAGAAGTTGTGTACTTCCACAAAAAAGTGCCTGCCCTCAACACAGCTGTTATTTTGCTTATCCAACTGCCTGAGGTTGACTTTCAAGGGCACACACATCACATTGCCATGCTATTAACATGTCTTGGGTGACTAGATCATGTATGTTGTTTTCCTTTGGCAGCAGCACGGATGGGAGAAGAGCAGCCATTGCTGTAGATGGATTTTTAGATCTGGTTTGACAGTGCAACTGTCACCTGAACGTTTAACCTACACCAATATTATGTAACAGTCTGTGCTTACACACCAAAACATATCAATTAGATTGCTATTTACTAGTAATGCTTCACAATACCAAACAACATTCCTTTAAAGCCAGACCACTTGGCATTGCCAGTGCTTGTTTAATCCTGAAGTTTGCTGAATGTGTGCATGTGCTGCAGAATCCAACATGGCCTCCAAGAAACCGTGGCCTTTCATCCGACTAGGTTCAAGCCCATAGGCTTTCAGGCATATCCTAGTTCTCACAAACCCTGTCAACTCACCTGCCTCGCCTTGCCACCACTGTAATCATGTCAGCGTGAGCACAGGGAAACGCGTGTGGAGTTCTTGTTTCAGAAGGAAGAAGGTTCTTTATTCCGAATTATCAGCTCAGTGCTGACTGAGGCTTGCTGCAGCAGCCACGTGTGCTATGGAGGAGAAATAAGGATTTTTACATTGTGGGCGCATTCCTGTGTGCGGAATGGGATTTCTGTGGGACTGAACACTGAAACCCACGGCAGGTAGGCTGCGACAGGTTTCAGTGCATATTGTGAGATTATTGCACATCACGTGGCTGCGCACTGCCAGCCAACCCATGTGGGTGACACGTGCTAGCCTTAACCCACCATGGCATGCTGCATTCTCTCTTGAATTATGAGTCATTAGACCTTTACCACAGTATTTGCTGGTATTATTAAGAACCTAGTCAAATTTGCAGGTCTAAAACCAAGAGTTTCTACCAAATCAGGCGAGATCCATTTCAGCAGCTGAGAAGCAATCAAGGCCGGACTGACCTTTTATCCCAAAGGGCATTTCCCGGTGGGCTGGAGCTATTGAAGGCTGATTGTGAAAGCCCAGGGCCGCTGCTCGTGTCTCTGTTATTGTCTTCATCTCCCTGAGATAACTGCCGCAGATACAAGGGATTTATATAGAAAGAGAGTGAAAAAGGGCTTTGGGGAGAGAGCACGAGATCAAAGATGGATAAGGGAGGGAGAGTGGATGGCTAGAAAGAGAGATATGGAGTGAGGGGAGGAAGAGAGAAGGGCTGGTTTGAGCAGTTTTGCCAGCTGCTTTTAGTTCCCCAGTCCAGCCCTGCAACCAGCATGTGGTCTTTTGTGACCATCGGCAATGAAGTAGTACCTAGTAACATTAAATGTGTATCATAGAAGAATAGCATTAGAGGTCCAGGTGACTTGGATCCAATGGCAGGTTTTCAGTTAAGCTATTGTCTGTGTGAAGGAACTTTATTCAGATTCATTGTAAGGAAAGTGGATTTATATCTCCTGGATATTCTGAAATTCGGGCATGGATCCGGCACTCATGAATCTACACGTGCATCCTGGATTCGAGCTCCCATCGTCGCTGGTTCAACAGGTGGAGTCTTGGTTTTACTTCTTTTGGTGTGGTAACAAAGTGGAGAAACACTTGTATTCCAAGTTTCCAGTGCAAAAACATCATTTTTTTTGATTGGGATGCAATGTTGAACAGAACATCAAAAGGCCAAAGAAAAGCTCAACGTGGGAATTTCCCATTGGCAACAATTGAGCGGGGGGGGGGGGGGGGTTAAAAACATTGTGTGCAGGTGGGCCTTCGTCTCGCCAGTTGCTTGGAGCGATCTGTGTTTACCGAGCCATTTAGTTCATTCCTTCCCAGAGTACCTCTTTTTCCATAGACCTGCATTTTGCTTCTACTCAACTTATCTTGCGTCTTAAGCTGCACTCTTGCATACACTAATCCCCTCTTACCCTTTGCACCCCTCTCGATCTCCTGAGAGTTTTTCTTCTCGTCAGGGTTAGATTTTAATTCTTTTTTGGTAATGTACTTATTGCACTGAACTCTAAAAATATTTTTTGGTTGAACAAGTCTGTGATTGTCACATAATTTATTGTTGAAATGCGCTGCTGTTATTCGGATTAGTGATCTTCGTGTAACACATATGCATTTTCCAGCGGAACTACCTCTCCAGCTGTCTTGCTAATAAAAAAAAAAAAAAAAAAAAAGAAAACAAGAAAACTAAATGTTTATTAGGAAAATTGAACACTTTTTTATCTACAATGACCATTTATTATTATCTTTCTTATCTCCTGCTACAGAATCAGTTCATGTATCGAGACGGCGGATATACCAAGCAAGAGGGATTGCCTATCTCCTATAGAGCAGCCACGTGCTCTGGCCCTGAAATGCCACTGCCCCAGGGGGCTGTGTCCGAGCTCTGTGACGACACGTGCTGCAATGGAACCCTACGGAAGCAGGTGGTGCCGCGCAGCCTGCCGGACGACACAGGCGCCCAGCGGTACAGTGCCGACCCCACCATCTTTGTACCTGAGCACAGTCCTTTAGCTGAGGTGGATGAAGAAGGGTACCTGACCCCCATGAAGGAGAAGCCCAAGACAGGTAATGACCTGAGTGGCCAGGAATGGGTCAGAGGGGCCTTATCCAGGACTGCATGTAGGCTAGGCAATGCACCAGCATTACAATGGCTATTGGTCCAGCTCTTGCATGAGAATTTACAGAGCCCCAAGCTCAACTATATTTAGTCATTCCAGCCTTCCCTCACACTTAGCAATACAGCCTACTTGAGACCATGTGTTACAATCTGGCACCCAGTTGTGCTGACTCCATAAGGCCGCTCACTTTTCCTGTATGAGTAACATTCAGAAAGTGAATTCATATTTTTACTGGTAAGACAGTGGTTCTAAAGAACGCATCAGGAATAGAAGGGATCACCCATCAGGCGTGACCCATAACCGAGTATCCTTTCAAGAAGATCGTACCTAGGGTTAAATCCTATATCTTTATTCTTCATTTTACGAGATCTCCATAAACTTTCTTACCACCAAGAGAGAAATTGGATTGCAAAAAGAGAGGAGCTATTAAGTCCAAAGGTGCATACAGTAATAATAAATTAGCTATTGTGTAAACCTATGGATCAATATTCCTCGTGCAGTCCCTTATGGTGGTTAGAACATGTAGTGTCAGGTTCTGCTACCCAGTCAGCTCACTCAGACTCAGGGCATTAAGTAGCAGTAAAGGAATACTTTTTACAGCTCTAAGGCATTTGACATTGTAATGCTTCGTTAGCCGAGCAGAATGGCCCTCACAGCTTATAATGCTACTGCTTTGCTGATCTCTGTTTATCATTATTTTATTTATTTATTGCCATTTATAAAGCGCGAGCAAATACCCGCAGGCGTCTCGGCGCTATACAATTTCGCATAACTTCAGCTCTATATTAAATGCTCCAAAGGATTATTTGATGGAAGCTATTGATTAAAAAGCCATGTCTTTAATCTCTTGCGGAACTGAAGAAGTGAAGGACTTAGCCTAATGTCGTGAGGCAGGGTGTTCCATAATTTGGGTGCCGCAACCAAATAGCGGCGGTCGCCCCAGGACACTGTTTTGGAACGTGGGATCACTAACTGGTTAAGAGTGGAGGAGCGAAGCTGTCTGGAAGGTTGATAGGGTACCAGCTGGTCCTTAAGAAAGTGTGGTTCTTGATCATTGAGGGCCTTGTACACTATACAAAGTGATTTAAACTTGATCCTGTTCCGGATCGTCAACCAGTGGTATTTTTTAATGTTATCTGATATGGCCTCAAATTTAGGTGTTCCAGAGAGCAGACGTGCTGCGGCATTTTGTGGCCTGTAGCTTCGTCGACCCTAACCTGAGCATTTAAGAAAAGGCCATTACAGTAGTCAAGGGACGATAAGACCAAAGAACTGACCAGTGTTTTAGTGGCTGCCACTGGCAGGAACGGACTGATTTTCTTAATCATACGTAGTTTGTAGTGGGCTGTGGTTGCTACTTTGTTCGCGTGATCCATGAAGTTGAGACCCTCATCAAAGGTGACTCCCAAGTTCCTGACCTTAGCTGCTGGACTTGGGAAGTTTAACCATACTGTCTTCCAACTGACATTGCTCAGAAAGTTTGTGTAAGCTTTCTTAAATTTACAGCCTGAGATGACATTTTTTTAAACTTTTCCTGCAGTCATTAAGAATGTGCTGATTGCATTAATGAACGTTCTGTCATGAAATAATTTCTTTTCACCCCCGTTATCTCCTCTAACCTTTTGCTAAGGATGTACAGCTTGGGTTGCAGGGAGGTAACACTTAATAGCATATATTTCCATATAATACTTAATAGTATGTATTCAATCAGTGCTCCACTGATATAGATCCCCTCCATTCCAGAAAAAAACAATTGAAGTATGGAATTCACCAGATATCTGCATCACGCAGGTTTTTGTGACTGACACACGGTAGTTTTATCCTATCTTTAGAGAGAAAAAATCTTGCGAGGAAGTCCCTGGCACTGACGAGATGTTTCCTAGCAGTTCTGTAATGATCCCACTCTAGAAGGGACAATCTAAAGTAATGTGAATATGGTTTGTCTCAGTCTATACTGGTTCAACAAACTATGGAATAGAGTTCACCCAGATTAATTTACGGGGATTCAGATTAATTCGAGCATTTCTACTCAATAATTTTTTGGCATAGTGAGTTTCCCTGAGTGAGGAAATGCCGAAGGCATGCGTCCAAGTTTGCTGGCCAAAGAAATCAAGGTAGAGTGTACTGATGAAGCCCAGCAAAGGAAAAACACGTTTGTGGTTGATTGTGATCACGTGTAGATGGTGTGTGGCCTAGCAGTTCAGAATGAACTGGCCTTTTAGGGCAGTACCAGAATTAATTTGCATATGGGTGATCTCTGTAGTGGCAATAACAAAGTACTATAATGTGGTACAGAGTAACTACCAGAGGCTGCGATTAATTCAAGCATTCAATCCATCACTTTTTCTTTTTTTCAATGAAACTGACTTAAGAACACATGCTCATCTGGGAACAGCACAGCAGGGGTTGACACATATTACTCTTCCTTCACCACTGAACCAAACTAAAATTGAATTATATAGGACTGAATACTGAATAAGAGTTACCGGTTTCTCATCCCACAGTCCCACTATTTGTCCACTGTCTGGGTATTGCTTTGAGTCAAATACTCAAAGTTCTTAAAGAATAGAAAACCTCCAGGGACTCCATAAAGCTCTTCCCAGAGAAGTCAAAACCATTGTTTTCTAAACATGCTATTTCACCGTTGTCAAAAAGGCGAACTGTTTAAAGATAGGTGGTCTTCAAATGTATGTCCATCATCAGACTTTTTATTGTGGAGGTTGTTTGCACTGTGAATGAAGAAACTTTCCCTTTTACCTTGCTCAGGGATCTAAATAATGTCCCCATAAGTGTTGTATGCATTCTGGTAGTGTTTAGTACCATTTTGTTGCCCCACACTGCTTTTTAAATATGGGCCCCATTTGACGTTTTGAAGGACTTGTTGACCAAAGTCAAATACGTCTGTTGAAATTGTATTTGGCCCAAACCATTTTGCTCTCTGTGACTGGTTGCCTAATCAGGGGTCTGAAAGATCGGGAGGCATTTGAATCTGATATGCTACAGCTGACACAATCTACAAATGTGTTCCCGAAACCAACTGTAATAAAAAAAGACATCTTTTTAGAAATGTTATATAGCTGCTTTCCAGCAGACCTGGTTTATTAGGTATGAACCTGGGCCTTAATTTCCCTTCCTCTCTTTCTGGTCTCCTGCTGTAGTGTAGACCTCATAGTTCTATACGTAATAATTAACCTGTACAATCACAATTGAAGTTTTATAAATGTATAGTTGTTCATTTCCTAGTGCATAGAGCTCACTAAAGTTATTAAAATGGTAAGCATAGCTCCACGTTTTGCTTGAATGCACCTTCAAAAACATAAATTGAACTCTCCCTGAAGTCAATTTTGATGATTTTGGACACCTTTGAGAACATGGCAGCTCTCCTCAGCAAGGTCCAATACATCAAATATAGTTATTTTATGCCCAAAAAGCAATACACTTTGGGGTTTTCTCATGGTTACTTATAGCCACTCTTCCATGACATGGGTAAGCGTTCAATTTCTGATATAGTCCGTCTCCGCCCTTTGCTATTCTGGGTGCGCCTAAGAAGGACACCAGAATTGGAAAAATATGCTTTGGTCCTGGACGAACCGATCTCCTTGAACGGTACCAATAAAATAAATTGGCTTACTAAATTGAGGAAGCTGGTTATGGATTTAGGGTTGGATGAATTTTGGTCCTCTCAGTCCCCACCCCCTAAGGGGGTTATTAAGAAAATGTATTGGGACTGGGTTCTTGCTGAAGACCTCAAGAGCACGAAGTGGGGAGTATTAACTATGACAATTTTGGAATACAAGCCCTTGAGGAAGTTGGAACCATTTTTGGACTTTATCCAAGTCCCAAAAGATAGATCTCTTTTTCTGAAAATGAGGTATGGGACACTTCCTCTTAATACATTTTTGGAGTGCTGGAAAGGAACACAAGACTTTCTCTCTACATGCCCAAACTGCCCATGTGTGCCTGAATCCCTACCGCACTTCTTGTTTGCTTGTAATGCATACCATAGCCCAAGAACAAGATGGCTTAAACCAGTATGCAGGGAAATGGGAGTTAGGGATTTCAGGGTCGCTCTCCGCATTCTTTCCTCAGACACAACATCTCTGTTTATTGTTTGTGGGGTTGCAAAATACTTATCCTAGTGCCTGGTTGATTCGTAGTAGGCTGATAGACTCCCAAAAAGTTGTAAATTCGTCTGCCTAGAAGTTCCATATGTACTTTATGCACTTTATCTCCTGATTGCAGGGTGTCATACAGTAAACAATATGTATATAGGGTTTTTAAATGATTTTAAAGTTTTTATCTTTGACAGATTTTTTTTTTAAACTATTTGTATGTCTTTTCATGTGTGGTATGTGTATGTACTTTTAGGATATGCAAATATCGAATAAAGTAAACAAACAAACAAAATATCCACAAGTTTTAAAGAAAAGGCAGAGAAGGTCAAATATAGAAACAACTCTCTTTTCTAGTTGGGCCCATAGGGGAATCTTTGAGGGCTAGAAAATTCATAGCCATTTACAACCCTTGACGTACTGTATTGGGGCTAGATTAGAAATGTTTCTATTTCATAGACTCAGCAGTTAGGCATCAATTAGACAGCAGATTTGACTTGTAATGTCATGAAGTGCCCGCTCAATACATGGTCAGTTGCCACAAGTAGTTCTGGTGTGCTGACATAGTTGCTAGTAGCCATTTATTCACTGCAAAAGAAAAACTAGCACTTGGATGCCGTATTCTGTGGCAACCCAAAAAGGGCCATATGTGGACATTTCCAATCATTCACTAGTAGCCCAGTGAAGTTGTGTTATTGTTTTTCGAAACTGCTTATTTATTTATAGATGCCTGGATGTGTTAGGTTCACAATAAATAGTGATGTTAAAAAAAACATGAAAGTTAAAGTGTAGTTTGCTAGTTAAAGTCTGGCTTGATAGTGCAGCTGTCACCAGAAAATTATGTGAGAATCAGCAGTAGAGGGTCTTTGGCTTTGGCCCCCACACCTTGGGAGCCAGGAGTACATGTTTCTTTGGGCAGGAGTTTTGTGCTTCCACACAAAACAGTGCTTGCCATCTACACAGCTATGTTCATTCAGTTTAATCAGCTGCCTGAGCTTGATATTTCAGGGGCACATATGTGACATTGTAATGCCGTTAAAGTGTCTTAGCTAACTAGATAATGTATGGTGTTTTTCTCTGGCAGCAGCAAAGATGGGAAGAGGGTAGTCATTAATCTAAATGTATTTTTAGGTCTGGCTTGACAGTGCAACTGTCACCTGCCCTTTAAGCCTACACCAATATTATTCTACAGCTCTTTGCTTCCACACATATACATATCAATTCCCATGTCATCTACTTGTAATACTTCACATTACCATCCAAAATTCCAGAAAAGCCATACCTATTGGCAATGTCAATGCTTTTTTTTTATCAGTCAGTGGGTTTTCTTGCTATTTAGTGAAATTGATGAATCTCCTCCAGGAACCAATGAGTATTTAGGTTCTAAAGGAAGGTATTAGGTTAAGCACGCTGGAGACTGAAGTTGTCAACTGGAGTGGGAACTTCCTCACACTGACTACGGGAGCTTGTCATATCTGCTTATCTGCTTAGGCCCCTCTCTATGTGGGTGCTTTGTATGATAGGGATATCATTACTGAGCTGCTGATGCAATTTCTTTGTGTTTCAGATTACCTGAACCCTGTGGAAGAGAACCCCTTTGTAGCCCGACGAAAAATGAGTGATCTGCACGCTCTGGACAACCCTGATTACCACAAAGCCTCCAATGGTAAACCCAAGGTGGAGGAAGAGTATGTGAAGGAGCCCATGTACCTCAATACGGTTGCCAACACTTTGCAAAACGTGGAGTACCTGAAGAACAACGGCCTGGCTGTCATCCCTGAGAAAGCAAAGAAGGCCTTTGACAACCCTGAGTATTGGAACCACAGCCTGCCTCCGCGAAGCACCCTTCACCACCCGGATTATCTGCAGGAATACAGCACAAAATACTTTTACAAACAGAATGGACGGATCAGG
Organism: Lissotriton helveticus; assembly: GCF_964261635.1. Taxonomy (NCBI): domain Eukaryota; kingdom Metazoa; phylum Chordata; class Amphibia; order Caudata; family Salamandridae; genus Lissotriton; species Lissotriton helveticus. The sequence continues at coordinate 599,820,644 of NC_136061.1, read as the reverse complement.
CCCATTGTGGCGGAGAACCCAGAGTACCTCTCTGAGTTCACGCTCAAGCCAGGCATGATGCTGCCCCCGCCTCCATACAGACACCGGAACACAGTTGTGTAGGGCCCTTTTTTTTCTCAGTATTACTGATGTGAGGGAAGACTCCACACCCCTCCTTTTACCCCTCTCCAATCTCATTCTCTTTGACGTCCTCCCTAAGCCACCTCTCCTTCTCATTAACTCAGGTGGGCTTGTTCTTCCAGTTTTCCCATTCTCTGATGTTTCTACGTAATAGAACATGTCCCATGTGGACCACCCACTATTCAGAGGGGAAGAGAACAGAAGAAAGACTAACCAGCCTGTTATTACTTTCTTTCAACTGTGTAATGTTGGACAAAGGATGGCAGGAGGACTCAGAAGGACTAAGGACTAGAATTGCTCCGACAGAAAGAACCTTTGTTGGAGTGTTCCTTTATTTTCACATCAGTTTTCAAAACTCAAATGCAGTGGTCAGAGTTTTGAAGATCTGCTCATCAGGGCAGACATTTATGAGAGCACATTCAATATTCCCGAAGATCATGCTTTTCAGTACTCCTCTGTAGATAGGAAATACAGCTTCTTTCTACAAGATCTAATAGTATGCTCATTGAAAATGGCTGGACTGTTTTCCAGAAAGCATCTGGCTTGTGTCCACCATGGACCCTGTCATAGAAAAGGCAGTTGACGAATGCACCCCACAGCCACATTCTCATTAGTCACTGGCATTGGTCAACCCCAGTTTGCAATTCCTGTGGCCTTCAAGGAAAGCCACTGTACTGGCTGCTGGTAGCCCTTGTGCTTGTGTCAGTAATAGCAAACTGTCTACCTATAGAAATGCAAAGACCAGGATGATGGGAGACGTGGTTTGCCGGCAACTACATAACAAATGAGGTCGTCAAGACACAAAATGAGTTATTTTTTGCCTAGAAAAAAATGCTATATTTTATATGTTGTTAAAATCCTATCCACTAAAATTCTTCCCGATTTAGCAATAAGTTGAGTTATTGAGGTTGTCTATCGGTATAATAAGGACGGTCGGAAGAGGTACTGTACATAACGAGGGGAAAAGCCAGATTATTAGTAGCCTTTCCAGTCCATTTTGGGCTGATAGAAAACCACAATTAAGGCTTTACTTCAAATATAAATCCAGAACAGTAACCAAAAGGTCATAAATACTCCAATGCAACTTGGTAGCTACATTCAAGTCACACCTGCAAGGTTTAAAATTGCCTAGGAGATAAACTCGCGGGGGAACTGCAAACAGCAACTCATGGGCACTGTTGTGGTAGGAATAGTGGGGGAGGGCCAAGGACCCACAGGAAAATGGTTCAGGACATTTTCTGTGTTTTCGGTGATTTGGAAGGTGCGGCACAGAAGCAAGACAGGTACACCTGCCTCTCTCAGTTCAGGGACATGCTTCTTTGCATCGTTGTTGTGACTTGGTTTTCTGCATCCCCCACTATGGTCTTGTAGGAGGTATACTGAATGAAGCAATATGGACATAGACGACAACATAAAAGGCATACTGTGTAGTACGCAGATATATGGACAAATGCAGAGCTGTGATTCAGCTGGTGTTCAGCAGTGCAATGTCCTTGATTGTCCCCTGGGCATTTAGTCTCTAGGAGTTTTGTGTGAGTGTTACCTGAGATCTCAACTGGAGTTCATGGACTTGGGCAGGGGTCAATTCACTCACATTAACTTGTGCTGAAACGGAATAATCTCTCCACAGAACGTTGATTGACCCCTCAGCTCCTTAGCAGGGTTGTCACATTTCCAGTCACAGAAAGGGTTGGTTAGTTTTATGACCAGTGTATCTTGATACACTTACTCAACTGTGGAAATTACAAAAAATAATTATTTGTGATATTAGGGAAATGTTTCACTCTGAAACTACTTTTCTTCTGAATATTGGAGAGTGCCATGAAGAGCCCACACCAAGACAAACAGGAAGGGGCCCCTGAAGCACTCTTAGATTGCCTAATATCAGGTTCTTGAAGATGTTGCATAAAAGACACGTTACTTTCCAGCGCAGCAAGCCTTCAGAACACAGGGATGTAACGATTTATGTGAAAGAACCAGTGCAGGCAGATTTTCGGTGCAGGCAGATTTTCGGTTTAGAAAGTTTTCGCCCTGTTTACTAATGTTTTGAGTTTGGTTTTCAATTCTTGTTTTAAATTTGGTTAAATATTGAGTTTTAATTCTGATGTCTCAAATATGTGACTTACCAGTCCCGTAGTAGGAAAGCGCTATCTCTGATCCGCAGAGTGATATCAGCTGACTGAATGCTGCACACCCTGTTCAGATAGAGCGCAGACTCACAACTATGTGAGTAGCTGATGTGAGTTGTATCTCTCCCGCTCTCTCCCTATGACATGCTTTGAAGGATTTTATGGACATAAGGCTACCTTACTCCTGGAAAATGTACGACGTTGTACAATGTAAGTGATGCCCAACTCTGAAAAAACAATTAACAGACTCATTTTAATACAAACGTAATTCTAAAAGCGGCCACAAATAACGTTGTGCTTGATTCCTCATTGCAAGTTAAGTGCAAATTGAACTTGTACCCAGGGGGGCATATTTACACGAAATGACACATCGTTGTGCCAAGGCAGCGATGTGTCCTAATATCTTTCGCCTATGTGAAGAATGCTTACGACGCCATGGATGTTGCATATGTACAATATAGGGCTCCATGTCACAAGGTCCCATGGATGTGTCAGAAATTCTGGTGTATCCACTGGAACGATGCCACAAGGCATCCGGCTCAAAAGTGGTGCATTGCTGTAGTAGTCACAACTGACTCAACTACAGCAATGTCTCAAAAAACAGAGGCGATGCATCGGTTTTGACTGACGCAAGTGACCTACTGTATGAGGACCAATGTAGTGGAGTGTAAAAAGATGAAATAACTCACCGTGCACTCTATTACGTTGGGCCTGGATGTCAGGCATGTAAGTGGGCATAGTGTGCTTATGTGTACCACTATGCCTACGTATGTGAGACATAAGCCATAAATGGTGTGTAATGTGTGATTTACTGTGTTGCCTACCTTATATGTGCACTTACCTGTTGAGGTGATGTAACTTGATTGCAGATTACACTGTTTCAAGTCACTTCAGCTGGTCAAATTTCTCTAAAACAGCCAATGCATTATTCCTACGCCTGGGTTTTAGAGGTGTTGGAATTTTGACACATCTCAAGCTCAGTGACCAGCCTCCCAAAGATCCTTCACTTCAGGAAAAAGTAATAAATACCACTGGGTCAGTTTTGCAGGGGAATTTTAGCTGCGAACACCTACCTTGCATATATTAAAACTAATGTGATGCAGCCGATTCCGCCAAAGGAAAAAAAATATGACGCAGGCCGATGAAAAGTGAAGCATCAGCCGAGATGTATCCCCTTGTACATATGGAGTGAAGACAGGGCTGCTGCTGCGTTAAAAAAAAATCATGCAGCAGTGATGTAAGCCCCATTTCAAATATGCCCCAGTTTTTTCCCAGTACAAATACTTAAAGGAGGAATTTGTACATGTAAATGAAACAGAGTGTAAATCATTCTATACAGTTCTCAAAATATGTGTGCAGGAAGCTGATACCAATGGATTAAGAAATGCAGAGAAGAAAAAAACCATTCTTGATACAATGCATGCCTAAACATGCACTGTATAGAGTACATGTTGGGAAAATAGACACAAATAAGCAATGTACGTGAGTAACGTTACAAAGACACAAGATGATGTGCCTAATTTATTCATGGTACAAGGAGATATTCATGAATTACAAGAAGGTTATAACATACATGCATTTTCATAAACTATGTGTGTGTATTTTACACATCTATTTACCTTTGTAATTCTCCCATGCTGCATTAGATTGGTTGAAAGACAATAGTAAAATACAGCATTAAAAAAATGCAAAGTCTGAAAACTACCCACAGAACACGTTCTAACCTAAAATGTATCCTGTAAACTGTACAATATGAACAATAAGGTCCATGCAAAGGACTAGGCATTGGCGAGGTTGGTTGTTTTGGAAATGGGGTATCTTTACCTGCGTGTGGAGGCCAGGACATGGTAATGCGTTAGATGGTCGTTCTTCGAACTTCTTAAACCCATGGGGTCAACACCATCTGTTGTTAAATCTGCGACCACTGTTCATCATTAACATAAGTTTTGCATCAACCAGGGACGATGCTAAAATCATTCCTGCTTGGTAGCAGCGGGGTAAGAACCTCATTAGAATTTGGGTATCCTAAGCACACATATTTGGTTTCAGCATCCGCTGAGTGCAGTATCCTCAGGATCGGAACATAAATAAGATGGGAATGGAAGCCCTTCTTGCATTGGAGAATTGAGGGGGGTTTGTTTTCTCCATACCTGCAAGGACATCTTCAGTCAAGATGCAGTGTCTGACAGCCATGTCCATCGACCAGGGGACCTTTGGTTGCCTTGGCTTCACCTCCACCACAGATGGAATAATTTTTAGGAGGGTTGTGTAAATTTAACAACTGCGGATCACCAGCTGGAAAGGAGGTAACAGGAGTGACAGGCGCTGTCGGCTCTCCTGACGACTGATTCACATTACATCTCAAAGAGTCTGGTTTCCTGCCAATCAAACAGGCCGGTGGAGCCGCTCCCGCCCCAGAGCGCGGGCTGATCGCTGGCGTTTACAAAGCGGGGTCTGCAGCGCGCTGTGTCTGTGGCAGAACGCTTGGGCAGGTCCTGGAAGCTAAAGCTGTCCAAGGCAATGTGTGTTTTTTATCTGCAAAATATGTAATCGTTTCATAAGGGAGGGAATGCACTGGGCCTCCCTTCCAGCGGACCTGCAGCCAAATGGCTGGCCTGGAATGAGGTCCATTAAGTTGCAGAATGGTCCCTAAAACAAGATGATCTAAGCCATCCTAAAACAATGCACAATTTATTAAAATCTCCTCGGTAACTTAGGCCACGTGATTTGCACTCATGCTTCCTTTATGTGCCACATTAAGGTGCCACTTGTGGGCGACGCTGCTCTGGACTCTCAGAATGTGCATGGTAGTATTTATTTCACTGCCAACACATCCAATGTGTCTGTGCTTTAAAGGTTTTTCCTTCCCTGTAGCCAAAAAGTTGCATTTTCCTTCTGTTGCAGAATTAATTCTTGTATTAATTTGTAAAAATGTTATCGAAAAACATGTTTGATAGGTTAATTTGGGAAGGATAGGACGACAGCCTCTTAATTAATTCTGTATATCTGCCCTTCGGTGGAACGTGCAGAGTTTACTGCACACTCACGGTTCTTGCTGCAGTTTGTACTTTTTGTAGTTTGTCATCCATGGCGGTCAGCCTGACCCCACGATCTGGAAAAATAAACTCCAGCATGATTGGCAGATATCAGTGCTCGTGCATCAGAGTGGGGAACCTTGTCCTAGCACAGCTTGGTTGTGCTTGCACAATGGGCGGAAGTACTCTGAGTCACAACAGGTGACCCAACCAGCAGTAACCGAGCAGGATATGTGAGGGATGATGACTGTCACAGGTCTGAACTTCCGCATGAGAGAAATGCTTCAAGACAGTGGTTGTCCAATATTGGTCCAGAAGGGCTGGATCCATGCCAAAGTGTCAGTTAAAACAGTAGTGGAATGGCCCAAAATGAGACAACTTTCTCAATCAATCAAACAATCAATCAATCAGGATTCTTATAAAGCGCTACTACTCACCCGTGAGGGTCTCAAGGTGCTGGGAGAGTTTCCTGCTACTGAGGAAAACGGTGACTTTGAGGATAGATGTGTGTGTTACATCCTTTGATCTTACATTGATGTACTACATGCACAGATTTAAGGGAAACTCTTATTATTATGGAACGATGCCCCTCTTTCCCACCCGGAAGTATTTTTACTTTACAAGGAAGATCAACCTCAAATTTCCTCTGTTTCCACTGAATTTTTTTTTTCTCATTTAGAATTTTTAGAGGAGTTAGGGCTTCTGAAGATAACAGCAGCTTAGGAGAGGATTGTGCTTACCCTCACATATTCTCTTATGTAAGGGCTGACTCTGCAAACTGCCCTGCCACGTCAATGGCGTTAATCCCGGTTTCCAACATGGCAGCCACAAGCAAGAAATACAAAGACTTTTTTTTTTAATTAGAATTTCCACTTCGCTTATCCTTCGCGAGGTCAAGTGTCTAGGGGGATTTCTACCTTGGAAGCCATTTTTGGGCATGTGGAAAATGTTATATATGAGGTGGGAAGCTTTTGACCTCGGTCTGATTGACAGCCACCCAAAGAGATGCTGCCAATAGGATCCCTTCGAAATCCATCTTCTTAAATCATCCCGTAGTTTGCTGCACGCTTCCGGGATTGGTGTGTATAGAAGGGTTTTCATCTTGGTGTTAATCAGCTTCAAAGTTAAGGCAAGGTGGCGGCGTTGCTTTTATCAAAGGGCATCAGCCCCCGCAAGATAGAGTTGCAAAGTAGCAAGCACTTTATGAGAAGTTATCACCAATGTTTGGTCTCGCAAAACGAAGGGAACAATCTTGAGAAAGAGCTGCTGCTCTGCCCAACAAAATGCCTTGATTTCCAGTGAATATTTAATTGAACGAGTAACAAACCGGGGCGCCAAACATATTGTCTGTAGAAAGAATTGTGCAATTTATCACAGCTAAACCCTTCCTTGTTACGGGAAACATTTCACCCTGCAAAGCGAGCTGTCCTTAAAGAACTGTTGTTATTATAATCTAACCCGGGGGGGGGGGGGGGGGTCATTTTATCAGCGTCTTGTGTGCAAGGTGTTGAATAAGGGATTCCTGTTTTGTATATTTGGGCTGTGGGTTGCACATATTTTTCTGCTCATGGAGCTCAGACTACTGAGCTCGCTCCCCATCTTCGTGTGAACTTGCCCTTCTTCGAGTCGGCGGGGAGACTTGGCCTCTGTTACCTTCTATGGCGATTCCACATCCATGCAGAGTTCTCCATGGCTGATCACACTGCAGCTGGTTGTGTGATGTGACCAGTGGCAGAGGAAAGAATGTTTATATCTTGATGGAAGGGCATGAAAGGAAGTAGCTTCGAGTGTCGTCAGACACAGCTGCTCAGCCAGTTTGATCTCCGTAAAATCACAAATCTACAACCCCTCAGAACCAGCCAGCCCCTCTGCAACCACTAGCTGTGCTATCAGCTGCCAACCAATAGCAACTGCTGGGTTAGGATGTGCCACTTACAAGCTTCATGTACATACTGCTTCTGTGAAATATGTGCCCTGTTCCAGGCGATAATGTGGGCAGGCGCATGGCCATGGAGATATCCCTGCCATGCAGCTCTGTGAAGTGGAAAGCAGGTCCTTTTATCTCTGCCCAAGAGGAGGCACTGCTTGGGCATCCAGATCTCTGTGCCAGCCAGCAATGCATGGTTCATCTGCTGTCACTCAGGAGAAGTAGGTACATTACCCACAGAGATGGACTGCAATGAGACGGAGGTGAACCAGCACCACACAGAAACCTTTTGGATAGATATCCTCACTTTCTGCTGTGATCATGCACTGGAAAGTATTGCAGTCATTTATTTGGGATAATACCAAAAAGTACATTTCTCTTTCCTTCAGCACTGCAGCGTTCTGCATGGGACCTGGGGCCAGGACCAATATGATTAACATATCAAGAAGTGATTCATTTTGCAAATATATAGCATGTCATAGTTTTGCATATAAATGCAATTGCAAATACTTTACATGCATATTGAACCTTTAATACTTGCAAGCTGTGAGGCACTTCAGTGCTATTTACTAACTTTTTGTGTGGGTACTGACGCAATGCAAAGCAGCACAAGGCATAAGATACTCAATTTGCATATGATTCTTAATTTGCATGCACAGTGCTAAGTTACATTAAGTTGTGCAAGCATCTAAACAAACTGCAGTATTTGAGGGCTTGATAGCTCTGTTGATAGTGTGTATAGACCCCATTTTATACCAAAAGCATCTTAGGTAGGTCTCCCAGGAATAACATTGACCACAAAGTTAGTCTTCGATAGTTGTAGCTCAAGCAGTACTTGCACTCGTACACATAATGTTATGAAGTACTAAGCACTTCATTGACTTTCACTCGATAGCCAAGGCCAATCCTTTAGCCATTAAAAACCTTCCACATTTTATTTAAAAAAGTAACCTCAAATTCACGGAGCTACAGGAGGCAAGGCTGTCATCTGAGATCCAGCACCCTCGCAACAAAAGCTAGTCAGTGGATTAGTGGATTCATGCCTGCAGGTCTCCACCACTGCAATGATAGCATACGCTTATATTGTCCTCGACTTGACCCATTACTACTATAGTGATCCACCACAAAGAGTTCTGCTGGGCTGATCACAATGGTGTGTCAGTGATTGGACTAGGTGCTGGCATACTTGGCTCCATCCACTGTCACTGTACAGGAAGGGACTAGTCTGTGTTCTCCCAGGTTGCATTGGCTGTTACTGTCGCAATAGGATCATACAATGTTCTCCCACGCTCTTCTCACAGTTATCCAAGAGTTATCACAGTTATCCAAGAGAAAACGCTGAGCAGTGCCACCTCAGGCTCTTCCAAATGAAAATGAATTGATTTGACCCTGCAAAGTTCTTCCAGGATCCTCCCACAGTTAGTGGAGTGAAAGTCCTACACTCCTCCCACTGCTACTGAAGTCATTGCACCATGCAATGGTCTGCTTGACTTCCTCCACATTGACTGAAGTGATAGGCCTGGACTACATTTGTTCAGGTCTTGCCCAATAGGCCTCTCTTATGGGGTAGAGCTATGTAAGGTCCGTCAAACAGTCATCAGTCATAGGACAAAGGGTTGTTCTCAAAACTCCCCCCAAAAAGGCTACTGTTCTCACACATCCTTCCAGCTCTCTCCCTACCCTTTTCACCGCAACAGTGAGTCATATTTGCTCAGGGTGTTTCTCAGGCCTTGGATCTCAAGACTGTTTCTACTTTTTAGTCATTGATAGCGAAACATCCTGTTATGCCTATCAACTGTACTAATGCCTAAAATATTTATTTACAGCTAATCGATAGAATAAACTTTTAAACAAGGAATTAGAACAACCTTAGCACCAGCTCGGCTGGAGAGTGAGATCACATAGTGGGTTGGCAGGAAAAAAAAGTGGAAGCTTTGAAATTGATTCCTGTGTCACTTGAACATCTCTCATTCCAAAATCATCTCTCATTTTGCTCCTCAAAGCGGCATCCGTTTGCAGGAAGGTTTATTGTACCAGCAGGCTTGTCCGTTATTACCTGTGCTAACTGCAGAGAAGCTAATATCCTGCTGAGGGGCCAAATCTCCTGCAGAGTCAGGCATCTGATGCTTGTTGGATCACTTCAAGTCCACAACACTTATGAAGAATAGACTGTTTTGGGAGAGCCGCGGTGTTGAAACTGTGAATGCCGAATTCAGATATGTAAGCTGTTCTTTCAAGATAAAGCCGTGTGGAATTATGTAGCATAAACTGGTTCTGCTGTTACATGGGTCGATAAACAGCATCTGTGTGGAAGGCAGCTGGCATTGATCGCTCCTGACCAAGAAAATACCATGTCGTATCATAGGATGCAGCAAGTTGAATGTGTTCTTTGTTAAAAATGGTGTTTGTTTTTAAGAATATAGGGTACTGTGGACCATGCTCTTAACTCGAGCATAGTTCTCAAGCACATGCCTGCCCCTGCTTTAAAATGGTAGGACAGAGGAGATTGAGTTCCCCCTTTTGATCGCTGCATGTTTGTTTTGCCAGACCGCTCTTAACACCTTCGCTGCGGCGGCTATTCCGCCGCAGCGCTAAAGGTGCAGGGGGGGGCCGCGTGGCGCTCACACGCTGGTGACGGAACCGCTCCGTCACCAGCCTCGGTTGAGCTGTGCTCATGATGGAGCGGTTCCGTCATGGCCCCGCCCGCCCAATAGCACGCGCCGCGCAGGCTCGAAATCAGCGCCGTGCGGGCGCGTCGGGCGGGCCATGACGGAACCGCTCAGTCATCAGCACAGCTCAACCGAGGCTGGTGACGGAGTGGTTCCGTCACCAGCGTCGAAGAGGTTAAAGTGCCCTTTGTCTCTGCAGAGAGTAGTCTGTCCTTATTCTTAGCTAACAACAGTGGTGAGAGCCAGACGAGAGAGAGAAAGCGTTGCTGGCCGGTTCCTAACATCTTTGAGGCATAGAATAAAGGACTCTTGGAGAAGGAGAATACGTTTACAGAGTCATCTTTTATCCAGGGTAAACAAACTGTTCTACGTCATACAGACAACACACGCCAGTCCTGGGTTTTCTTTGAATAAACAAATACAATGTGTGAGTTGTAGTCTTTCTTCATTTCAGTGAAGCCAACTTGACGAAAGCAATGCACTGAAGTGAGTAAGGGAATGCACAGGAATGGATACACAGCATCCAAATGGCATGGATCCCCACCGCCAAGCTACTATTAAGAAAGAAATCAGAGGACAGGTAGAGGTGATGTGACGTCTCCAGCCTCATCCTATAGTGATAACTCTCAACACCTTGTTTAACTGTGGGGTTTTGATATATCTGCAAGCTGTTGAGATCTGTAAGCATCAGTCTTGTAACAGTGTACAGTACAAGGAAGTGCACGTTTATCATTAACTGGACATTCCTGATGGGGTATTTTAGATAGCTCCTACCACACTCACAGGTGTTTATCAGTGTTTGCCTATCGCTTTGTAAAAACTCCCCATCACTATCTGAACACTCTCCAAGGTGGAGTAGGTTGCATGCACCCACGTGAGACCTTATATGGGGTTCAAGCTGATATCATTCATTATTTTCTCCTTAAAATTCATAAAAACAGATTGCAAAATGAGAGAAGAGGTCCAGAGGAGTGAAGGGAGTCGAGAAATATTGCATTTTAGCTTTGACCACTGTGCTGTTTCCAGAACTGTGAACACACATCGTCCATTTGGAATGTATTTACATGAGTGCCACTTAGGAACCTGTGGTGTGGATTGGTCGTAGTGAATCCCTTTTCAGTTCTTGACAAGCACCTTACTTCACAATGTCTAACATTTCAAAGTGTTGAGCCCTACCTGATGGAAACGTCTGAGCTGATTTCCCTTTGAACAATAGCACAATGTCCCTTTGGACAGCAGCACTTTCTACCCTGATCAGAAATTGAAAATATTCTGCATACTTCTTTTCTGAGTATAGGAGTCGCAATCAAAGCACTAAATTCTCATTTGCTCAACAAAAAGGGGTGTTTAAAGAGCTGCATGCTCACTGCAACATTTATACCCTGCCAGTTTCTCAAGCTCTAATAATGGATTCTGTCATTCCCAATCTTAATTTCCCTATAGAGTAGGAAGCGTGACTGTGGCAGTGCCAAGGGGTAACCCAGGCTTCCTAGGCAATGCGTGAAGGCTTTCATTGCACGTTTTGTATAGGGCAGGGGCACGGTTTGTGTCCTGTCGACACGGTTCATTTTCTTGGACTCGTTAAATTCTATTTGATTGTCTGACTGAATCTAAAATGGGTAAAATAGCACTAATATCCATACGTAAAAGTACACTTTTCACAAACCTCAGTGTGGGTTTTCTCCGTTTGAAAACAAGATAAGCATTGATATGATATTTTTTCCAATATCAGGATAGTTTATACAGTAATGCAAAAAATCAAGAACTTCCTAATCATGTCATTATTGGATATTAAAAAAGTTTTAGCATTATGATAATTGAGAAACCTGGGAAACAAATCTAATGCAAATATGTCTTTATAACAATGTTTTAGAAAGCAAACATTTGGTAGTGTGCTTGCAGACTATTTCAGTGTTTTCACCACAGCACTGTTGCACATGCACTTAAGTTCGTAAATGCAAATTCCCACAGAGAAATGATCTTCCGTACAAAATTCTGGAGTGGAATATGCACTTTTGCAGTTTAAATAGGTATTAATCATTGCAAATGTGCTTATCAGTGTATTGCACACTAAGAAGGTTCATATACACACCTCACATGTGTGGAGTGAAATCGTTTCACAAAAGGCTGCAAGGTGGTTGGTACTGTGATATTGATCATGGTGTCTATTTAGTTTCTAGTGCATTTTTTAGTGGTAAATTCTTAAAATGGGGTAGCATAATTTGTCAATATTGTCACTGCCCGAGGTGGGCGATTTCCCAGAGCATCAGATCAACATATGACTACATTTGATATTTATACTCATTTTAATAAGCAATAATGTATGTTAGTACTTTCTCCGCTCTATACTGTGAGGTAGACTGTATGGCAGGAAAAGCAATCACCTAAGAACAAAATAGGTCTGGTGTTAGAGGAATGTGAGCAAATGCCGTCAAAACTCCAAATTTCTGCAAAATTCTCAACTTTTGCTAAGCTGATTCTCCCAGATAAATCTCTCTGAGAAACAGTTTGATGAACAGGTAAAAAACATGTTGGGTCTTAAAACTTATACCAATGTAATATGACTACAAGCACTTTAACTTCATCATTTCTAATACAAGCATCTCGATTATGCTATAAAGGGATGGCTGTGATATAAGTAGTTGAACGTAGGAATCACCTATGCTCTGATTCTGATAGGACAGTCTTATTGGATTGCTATAGGATGTCTGTAGGAAAGTAGTGTGACCTACTACAGTAGTAATAAAACAGTAGGGCATGTAAGCAATCATTTAGTGTGTCATATACAATAGTGTCCTGTTAGAATCCAGCATACAAGTAAAGTATTAATTTGCCACTATACCACTATATATACATATATAATATATATATATATATATATATATATATATATATATATATATATATATATATATATATATATATATATATATATATATATGTATGTATGTATGTATGTATGTATGTATGTATGTATATATTTTGTAGGAAAGCCAAATGAATGATTTTGCATGGGTAGGTGGCTTGAGTGACCATTTCTATGCTTACACATTATTCAAGAAATGTAATTGGCCAATTCCGTGACACCTGCCAAAACCATGATTATAATTACCTGGTACCTTTACTCGATGCCTAAATAAGACAGTCGGATGAGGATATTTTGTACTTTTTACCTGATTCAGCTCATAATGTTGTTTTACTTGTGTTGTATGCATGTCTACTACTGCTGAATTAGTTAACCAGATAAACCTGTAACGTGGGTCTTTTCAGTATTTCTGTTTTTGCTCTCTCTTCAAATCAAATAGACATGGAAAAGTGTCTGCAAATCTAAAATAGAGTGAGCACAGTTATAAGAACAGCACAATTTCATGTTATGTAGTTCTCCATTTATTTCAACACCACCAGACCTTGTTCCAAAGTCTCTACTCACACTTGTTTCCTTAGTTCTGATCTCACAAGCTCTTATCCTGGTCATTTATATCTGGAAGAATCCCTAATGCAATACTCAGTTCTGGAAGATCCTACACTTGGTTACGCTCATCTCAGAGATATCGTAAGACCTCTGATCCTTGACATGAAGTTCCCCTGAGCCACACAATGTATTATCGGTACGAACTATGAGGCACGCAAGGACCACGTGCACAATGCACCTTCTGAAAGACTTTGAGGTTACCTAAACATTTTTCTGGATGACCACTATAGTCATGAAATCAATAGTAAAAAATAAGGAACTTTAGATACGTGGTCACTATCTCCAGTTTCCCTCTTGACCGCCAGACAAGACCATAGCTGGGAAAAGTGAGAGAGGCATTAAGTGTGAGATGTTTCTTACGATTTGCAGTGTATTTGTGGGATTAAAGGGTACGCAAATCAAGGCCAGCTGCCTTCCAAACAAAACAAAATTACCACTGTATGTTACTTTGAAAATGTGAATAGTATTTTTATAGCTTGTTGAAGACACAGCTACATGCATTTGTAAATAAGGATGTTACGTTTTCTTTTTTCCTTCCTTCTTGGACATCTTGTTTTCTTGCATAGTTGGTCCGTTAGGCTTGATTTGTATATAAGTAACTAGCTTGTGGTTTTTCTTTCCTACGTTCAGTTCAGTTCGTTCCACAGTTATCATCTCAGCCATCTCGTGACGTGTATTCGTTGTATCGTGACGTGTTCAACCATTCTGCATTCAATGAGATCAATGCACTTGCCAATCGTTGTGTGGTGTATGGTTCCTTTCGAAAACTTTCTTTGCTATTTTTGTTCGTATATTTCAAATATGAAGGAACATGCACTGTTGGAACACAGTACGCTAACTTTTTTACAAAAAAACATATAAGTACCTGTTTTAGTATTATTTCCTCGTTTCGTTGTTGTTTTTCTTTCCACTCCAGATGGGATGGAGGAGAAAGGGAAGCTCTGTAACTCCTCCTCTCTATAATAAGTATGCCATTTTTTCAGTGTTTTTTCCGAAGATCTGTTGTAGGTCTCCGGTCTCGAGCTATATAGTAAAGATGTTTGTTTTAATAGATAAACGTAGAACGCAATCTGCTTTTTTCCTCATCCCGCACTTCTCACCTCGGCCGAACAATTTGAAAACTGTTCTGCGTTTTTGTTAAATGAATCTGTCAGAAATATATTTTTAATTTAATATAAATGAAATTCAATAAAATATGGAACAACAGCTGTGGTTTTTCTGTTTGTCATTGTGTCCTTGCATTTTTTGAATTGATGTAAAATCGAATAACAATAGGTATTGATAACCTGAACCCTGAGTAGTCCACTTATTAAACTATTATGCACGTTCGAAGCCCCTGCGGATCAAAAGTTCTGATTTTGTAAGTGAAACATTTTCATGTACAAGAACAACATAGCAATTCTCAAATTGCAATATCCACATTGCGAGCCATTGTGTGTTGCAAGGAAATGTGTGGGATTAAGCGATGTTGCTGTGGCTCACAAAGAAATGTGTGAGTGCTTTGCAACCTTTAGCAGTGATTGGTTACGGAGTACACAAGGCATGCACTATCCATTGGTTTCATTCACAAAGAGGAAGTTGTCTATCTTGGAAAACGTCTGAGGATGTACTTGTGCAATTTAGTGGCTGTAAGGGTGCATATAGCAATTCTACGCTCCCCAATCTCTTTTCTAAATGTGTCACTTTTGTGTGGCAATGCATCCTGTTTTCCTTTAAAGGGCAGGGGCTACAGTGTCAGCACATTAGGACCCTATTATGTGCAGTGTGAACTTTTCCTATTTGCGCCACAGTGCACCTTCAAACAGGTGCTTCGTGCACAAAAAGGGAAAGTGCTCTATATTAGGCTGAATGCGCTGCCCTCAGTGCTGCCTTGGGGCAACAAATTCAAGTGAAATACAAAGTAGTGCTTTAAAGCCGCTCCATGTTTTACTGTGCAGAATACACCCAACTGCACTTTACAGAGGGCAGAGATCCCCTTGTAGGCGGGTGCAGTGAGTGACTGTCCCCCGCCTGCAAAGGGATGTCTGGGGGGTCCATAGGCCCCACTTCACTCCTTCCAGAGGTCTGCCATCAAGGGGCACACTGTTAGTGCGCCTCCTGACAGATTCTTTACCTCTGCACCTGGGTTCATAATATGGTGTGGGTGCAGAGGTAAATGAGGGTAAGCCCTCTTAAGATAGCGCTGATGCAACATGTACACCAGCACTATCACAAGCGCCTGCAGCTTCATCTGTAATATTAAAGTGTCCCTGGGCTGCACCAAGTGGGTGCATACATCCATTGGGTCCCTGGGCCCTTATGTAATACGAGCCCAGGTCTGAGAGGCAAAAATCAGTTCTACCTTGATTCATCCATCTGTTTACAAGGTGTACAGTCGGATCTCATCTCATGCTCATTAATGAGTCTGGATATGTTCACATTATTGGACACAAATCCTTTGCACAGCACTTGATTTATTACATCCGGAGAATTGCATAGGATTAGGTGGGTTGCAGTGCTGCACAAACAAAATGCTTGATCTGGTTTAAATGAATGACCCTTTTATCATTTCCCACTAGTATTTCATTTGCTCAGATACTTTTTTCATTGTGGGGTATTTTTGGGCAATCCTAAAAACACATGAGAAAATAACAAAACAGGTAGTTACCCTTGTTCTGAATTGTTTCTACACATGTTTTCTTAAGTGATAAACCACCTGCTTCTCTTCGTTTGATAACCAGCCACCATATCTGCACATATGGAGCACGTCTAGATACAAAAGCACAGAATTAGAAATAGAAACCTGGAATGTATTTTTAAAGAAATTAATTTATTTAATTAAGAGTGGTGGAAGTTCCACTTAAATAATAAACACAGTCCATGTCAGCATGAACCACAATAGGCCCCGTTGGGGTAGCCGTGCGCTCTACAAATGACACTATAATAATAATAATAATAATTTCACCCGTGCTTAACCCTCTGGCAGCATGGCACTAAGAAGCTGGGGCTCAACGTACAGGCAATGTGTAGAGTATTTATGCAGCACTCAGACAGTAATAAAGTGAGAAAACAACACAAGACAAATACCACACCAATTTAGAAAAATAGAAGGATTTTTAATAAATAAAAGTACATCAAAATTATCAAAATCCAATCAGTAGAACCGCAGATAAGAGTTTTTAAATTTTAGGTGCATATAGCATCAATAAGATCAAAGTGCCACTCAAAGTTATCTGATCACACTTGACCGGGGAAAGTCACGATTTCAGGTGGACTGCAATGGTGTGTGGGTTGGATTCAGGGACAATGTTAGTCCAGCTGCAGAGATATCTTCTCAAGTTCATCGCAAAGGGTGCCGTTTGTGTTGACGAGGGCTGCGGGGAGGAAGCTGTTGGCGCGAGGAGCAGGTCTAGCATTGCTGCCAGTTGTTGCTGTAGCACGTGGAGCTGGTCCTCACTAGAGCTTTGCATTAGTTGATCTTCGCACAGGGTTGCTGAAGATCTCCTGTTGGCAGTCGTCATGGGCAGTCAATTCTCAGGTCACAGTGCAGTCGCAAGGAGCTTTAAATTTCTGTTTCTTCATCTTTTGTTCGGGAGGAGTTCTCAATGATGTCTACCAAGGGTCCAGGACCGTGGGGTCACATTTTGAGGGTCAGGTCTCACTCCAATATAAACCAGCACCAGCAGGGATCAGGCAGGCCCACTTGGTGCTGGTCAGCTGAGCTGTAGCAGGGAGGTATCTGGACGCGTGTTGTGTCCATGTAGCTCACTCAGGCGGTCAACCAACTGACCCTTGAATTCACTCTGGGTAGCCTGGGTTCAAGGCAAGCAGGTCTACTTCTCCTTCAGTCACCTAGGTAGTCCCTCTTTCTCATACAGCAGGTTAGTCGGTCTTCTGAATCTTCTACAGATCCAGGAGTGTTTTTTTTTGCGAGGTTCTGCAAGTCCCACTTTTATCCCTGGTGCCAGTCTTAGTGTGGGGGTATTCCCTGGCCTTCCCCCAAAATAGGTTCTGGTTACTTCTTTTTTCCATTGGTCCTGGCACTAAATTGTCTAGTATGACAAAGGCAAGGGCAGACCTTGTGTCAGGTAATCAGGGCAGTGTACAGATCCTCCTCATCCATACTGCCACGAAGACCCTCTCCCCTCACAACTAGGCTTCCTGTCTGTCCCTGTCTGGAAGGAAGAAACAACCTACAACGGCAGAGCGATTCATAGGCACGTAACCCAGGACACTGGCAGAAAGGCACAGTTGGTTTGTGCAGAAAAATGGCAACTTTCAAACGAGCGCCATTTTTAAAATTGTTACTTAAAATCGAATTTTACCAGTAAAGAGAAATTAAAAGTACAATTTATTCAGAGGAAACAGTATATCTATATCTGCTCCCAATCTGAAGTTGGCACTTATTAAGTCTCATAAGTTAACCCAGTGGCAGAGCATGTAAAACTTAAACACGCATGTCCTACTTTTTAAATAGCATGCATCCTGCCCTTGGGGTGGTTAAGGCCTACTTTGGATGTGACCCGTGCGTTTTAAAAAGGAGGATTCAGCTCTGGCAAAAATGACAGTTTAAAACTGCACTACAGACTGCAGTGGCAGGGCCGAGACATGTTTTAAAGTGCTACTTTGGTAGGTGGCACAATGAGTGCTGCCGCCCAGTAGTAGCATTTAACTTACAAGCACTGGGTACAGATAGTACCATTTCTAAGGTACTTCCATGTAATTTAAATGTGCCAAATAGGTGTAGGACAATTTAACCATGTTTTAAGAGTACAAACACTTTAGCACTGGTTAGCAGGGATAAAGTGCACAGAGTCCTAATGCCAACATAAGCAAGTTCCGCAAAGTAGGAGGATGACAGCAAAATGTTTAGGGGAATACCATGCCAAGGAAGTCTTGTCTCACATTAAAAGAGCCAACAGAACGCCAACTTGCAGTACCTAATAGATTGAATTTCTCCCATTTATTGCCACCTCGCTTACTGTCGAATGAGTTATTATCTCTTCTGGTAAAAGGAGAATCTAAACATTACATATGGCTGCTGCTTCATGATTTGCCATTAGAGAACATCATCTGTACTGGCCTGGTAATGGCTCAATGTAGAGTGAGCTTGAGATCCAGGCCACCCCTTGATCAAATGCACCCCAAGGATGAAACCTTAATTTAAAATGAATCTGACACATGCATAACACCAGTGAAGAAGGGCAGGGGAAAGCAAGGGGAGAAGGCATTGTCGCCACAGAATTTGATCAATGTTTACTTCAATAGGCTAGCAGCTAAGAAAAATTGTATGAACAGGTATTGTAATTATTCCAAGTCAACTGTGTATTTTGTGTAGTTTCAAATTGATACATATGCGTGTTGTCCCTGGTGGGATAATAATCTGTGTCTCCACTTAGCATGCAGATGGTGGTAGATGTGAAACCTATTGAGCTAATCATCCTACCCAGTTAACTTCATGTGGTAATTATAGCACCAGGGCCAATAGATATGAGCAGTCTTACTTGCTTAAGACTTGAAGAACTCTTGCTTCACCTGTAGGTGGGGTTTAGGCACAAAAATAGGTTGGACATTTGTTCCTGCATGTATACTCCTTTGTTTGGCATAAATGTTCCACTTTTCAGTATTCACAAAGGTATCCAGGAGTACTCAGGGAAAGCTGCCCCTGCCACAGTTTTCCCAGGAACACTCCTGGAATTAGTTTTTTAAATTATGATTGCTCATGAGCCGTCACCTCTTACATAGGGAGGGCAATAAATTGGGCATGCTACTGGCCTGAATCCTGAATCCTCCAGCAGGAAATGGAGATGCCTTCCATTTTGTAGATCCGGATTCTACATGGGGAATTGCAAACGAGCTGGCTGAACATTTTATAACACAAGAAATGAGAGAGTAAAGTTTGTAACAGCAAACAATCATAGGGTTCTAATCCTATAGAGGATAGAAGACGGCGATGACAGTGATGACAGTAATAATTATTCTTTCAGTAGAAGATGTTGTAGATACTTTTTATTCAATTTTTTATACACAACAGCCAACGCGTTTCACCCTTGCAGGCTTCTTCAGGGCAAGTGAATGGTACAGATAGTCCCAAATTGGTTGGAACTTTCATAAGTATTGTTCCCGATCAGAAGGTCTCAAACAGGATATCTTTTCGTATAGAGATCCACGGTCACAATCTGTCACAACCCAGAATGTGTGAAGTGTCGCACGCTCAATCGCTGGCCTAATCACGCCACCATCAAGGGAAATCCTCTCACGTCCAAAATTGTCTGCCTTTTTGGATCACTTCAAAGGAGTGTATCAGGCTGGTCTGACAAGCCCTGAGGGGGAAACGGATAGTTTTTGGCACAGGTTGAATGGCTGCTAGTGCAGCAAGCTCATACACAGGACTTGGAGGAGGAAATCACAATAGAGGAACTGATGTCCACCTTGAAAGAGCTTAATAGATCAAAGGCTCCAGGCGGGGATAGATTCCCAGTAGATTTTTATACTCTTCTGTGCTGAAGGAGAAATTACTGGAGGTCTTCCTTGATTCAAAGGAGGGGGAGCTTCTTCCGATGACCTTATGTGAGAGGATTGTGTGCCTCATGCTAAAACCCCGGGAAAGTTCCACCAGAACCTTCATTGTATAGGCCCCTAACCATGCTTAATTCAAATCTTAAGATATTATTTAAGATTCTGCCTTCTTCGTTGCAGGGGGTGGTCCATAAGTTGGTTCATGAGGACCAATACAGCTTTATGAAGACACGTAGTACCACCTACAACCTGCATAGACTCACCCATGTGTCACATGAAACCTAGGATGGCTATGAGGAGATGGTCTTGGTCTCCTTAGATCTCGAAAAGGCCTCTGTTATGGTTGAATGGGGCTACTTAATGGGCGTGTAACGAGGTATGGGAATCAGGCCCACTTTCTCTGCCTGGCTATAACTTTCGTACACTGAGCCTTCTATACATCTTAGGGTGGGCAGTGAGCTCTCAGAGCCGTGGAAGGTTGGCAGAGGAATTAGGCTGGTGTTCCCTCTTTCGTCCCTTCTTTCTGCTTTGACAATTTGTGCAATGAAGCCTGGGTGGATCCAGGTGGGTTTCTCCACTCTTGTTGTAACATTATACGTGGATGACTAAATGGTTTATTTTTAATCCCCCTGTGAGTCGGTTCTGCAGCTTCTGAGAGCTTTCAGGGAGGTCTCCAGCCTTACAGTTAATGTTTGTAAATCGCTCCTATTTCCCTTGGGTGGGTTAGTCAGAAAATATCTGGGTTACACACATAAAGGCAGACCAAACGCGCAGGAAGAGAGACACAGTTGTGCTGGGCCTTGAGAATTCAATCATGTTCTGGAACAAATTCCCTCTTTCCGTGCCATAGCGAAGATGGTTCACTTTCTAGGTCAATAAACAAAGCACATCCTGGGCAAATGTGTCATACCTCCCCCCCTAGGATGGCCCAGGTCCACAAAGGGGAAGCTTCAAAGGCCTGACACCTTTGTGAGCTGTCCCTGCCTTTTGCTGCGCGGTGAAGCAAATATCTCAGTCCCCTCCATCTTGAAGATGATATGACCCAGACAATTAGAGAGAGACTCATGCCCTCTCCTACTACAGGGTAGCATAATATTGGTCCCGACCTGCACACCCCTTTTAACCCCACTAAATTTAGTATTTAGGGGCGACCCTGAACCTTGCCTCCTTGGATTCGGGGAAGAAAGAAGAAGGACCGAAGAGCCATGCTGACCCAGGAAGAAGAGAACACCAACTGCTTTGACCTCAGCCCTACGATCCTGTCCTCACTCTGACATGCCTAAAGTGAAAACCCCGGTGTGTCTAGGAGCCACCCAGAATCCAGAGTGCCTGCCCTGCATTCATCTCTAATACTCAGTCTCCAGTGAGCACCGGATTTGGTTAGCTCAAGACTCTAACACAGAACCCGGATCCAGGCAGCACCACTCTGCACCCGACGCCCATGGCCAGAGTTTGACCACAGGACCTTTCTGGTTGTGGGGATATATAGGACTTGTAGGTACACCAAGAACCCAAGGTACCCAGAGCCAATAAAGGAGCTGTTTCTTGCTATGTTTTTTCATTACGTACCATGTATATAGCAAATTATTTGGTCAAATATAAAGAGTGAAAAATAGCTACCTTGGAAACCTATATTTTCCAAAATGAGAACAAAATATAGAGTTTAGAAGCAGTGGTTATATGCACATCTCTGAAATTGTGGGTACGCATACAAGCATGTGAATTAGAGGCCATTTTCAAAATAACTTATTTTTTACACATTGTCTTACATTTGGAAGGCAAATGCAAAGAAAGTCAATTGGTAATAACACTCATTCTAATAATCTGTGTTCCCCTAGTCACCCGATAAAAGTGGAACCTCACTTGTGGGCCTAGTGCCTGCGGCAGGAAATGGCCCGACACGCAACTTGAAAACTGACGTTTTTTTGCAATGTGCCTAGCTATAGATTTTGGACCCTAGTTCAGCCGGCACCTAGGGAAAACTAGAAAACCTGTACATCTTTAAAAACTGCACATCCAGGGGAATCTAGGATGGGGTAACGTGTGTGGCTGTCATCAGGTTCTGTTACCTAGAATACCTTGCACACCTCAAATTGTGTCCCAAAAAACTAATTTTCCTCACATTTCTGTGATGGAAAGTTCTGCAATCTGTGGGGATCCCACCCACCCAGCATTCACCAAAGTGTTTCAATAAAAATGATTCCTCACTTGTGTGGGTAGCTGTGGATTTTGGACCCTCGCTCTGCCAGCACCTATGGAAACCTAGCAAACCTATGCATTTTTTAAAACTAGACATCCAGAGGAATCCAGGATGGGGTAACTTCTGCGGCTTTCTCCAAGTTTTGTTACCCAGAATTCCTTGCAAACCTAAAACTTTGTAAAAAAAAAAATCTGCGTGGGTCCACAAACTTTCACCCACCCACTATTCCCCAAAGTCTCCCAATAAAAATGGTACTTCACTGGGGTGGGTAGGCCTAGTGCCCGTGACAGGAAATGGCCCAAAACGCAAGATGGACACATCACATTTTTCCGTTTTTTAAAATATGTATTAAGCATTGTCCACCTTAACATTAAACACCCACCCCCCTACCTCCTCGATCAGGGAATAAATAAAGTCATAGGAACCATACATAATAATCATCACATGGTAATGCAGTTGAGATACTGGAATAAAGCCATCAGCAACAAACATCCCATAATTAATCAAGGAGTCGTAAAATACAACATTATTTAAAATCCAGATAAAACAGATGTAAACATCGTACCATTATTTAAAGTGCAGTGTGCAGAAAACAGAGAAAACGGAGCTAGAACAGATAAGCATTCCCCGTAATTTACCTATCTTTACATTAAAAAAAACCCATCAGCTTTCCAATCTAGATAAATGTGCCCATATTAGCTTCCCTTTTTCCTTTGCTTTCAAGCCTTTTCTGCAATAAATTGCTTTCTCCATATTAGAAATGGCTAATAACCGGGCAAGTCAATGTTGAAAGAAAAGAGGCTGCGGATCGAGCCAAGCCGTAGCAATTAAAAGTCTAAAAATCGCCATTGCGACAGCAAGAAAATAATCTGTAATAGTCTGTTTCTCTTCGAACACCCCTAATAAAATTAGCTTTGGAGTCACTGAGACTCTAGTTTACCATGGAAAAAAGCTTGTATTTAATTTGTAACAGATTTTAAAGACTGACAGGTTCCAAACATATGAACAATGTCAGCGCAGGAAGTGGTACAGCGAGCACAATTAATTCCTGGGCCAAACTCTTTTTTGCAATTCTCGCAGGTGTACAATATAGCATAAAGCAAGTTTTAAAAAACTGACATTAAAACAGTTTGGGGTAAGCTAAGAGCCTTCGCAAATTCATTTTCCGAGATCACCATCTTATTTTGCCACTCAACAAACACTTTATATGGGTCATCTTTCATTTCATTATTCAGGCACTGATAAATTGTCCCAATACGAATGTTGTTCTGCGTTATTCAACTTTCCGCCAAGGCATTTTTATCACAACCACTGGGCCCGCCCGCTTTTTGCTGAAGGTAATCCCTAACTTGTAGGTACTTATAAAACTCTTTATTGTTAATACCAAACTCTGTCTTTAACTCATCAAATGAGACAAAGCCAAAAGAAGAAAAAAAAAAGTACCTAATTTATCTATCCCTGCCAAGGACCAGACTTGCATATAGCGATCATTAAAAATTTCAGGTAGGTTTGTTTCATTCAAAATTGGAGTATAGAAATGTATCCTCCCTAGACCCAGCACTTTCAGTATAGCGGCCCAAACCTTAAACACACCCAGAAGGCACCTGAACCATACTTTTTTGTCTGAAAAGAAACCCTCAAGCCTCCTTTCCTATCAGTAATTCAAATATATTTGGCGTAGAATTTGGGGGGGCGTCATTATCCTAGGTTCCATTAGTAAGATTGGGCTACATTGCAGCATCGTGGCCCATTAATATAGTTTAAGGTTTGGGAGAGCCCACCCTCCTCTCTCTTTTGGGAGTGATAGATACCTTAGCGCACTTCTCGGTTTAGAATAGGCCCATAAAAATCTAGAAAATACGGCATCAATGATTTTTAGGGATTCATTGGCAAAATCTAAAGAAATTGCTCTAAAAAAGTACAACCAATCATTGTAAGATGCTAATTATTTAATCTTGCTAACTCTTTCTTGGATTTATCTATCAATGGTTCCAGATTTAAATTAACAATAGCTCCCACATTAGACGATATAACAACACCTAAATATATTGCTTTTTAACCACTCTTTTATCAGTCAATTCAATCTTATCAATTCAGTTTCACCCACCCCATTGTTCCTTTCACCCCCAGCCGTCCCCTGAATGTTTGCAAGAGAGATTGGAAAAAATTAGATATTAATACTCTCAATCTAGCCCTATATTTCTATCCCCCCTCAGCATGCTCTAATGCTGGTTCCACTAAGGGTGATATAGAAATGTTATCAGGAAAGGTGGATGTTTGGCTCACGGATGCTATTAACTCCTGTCTCCCCTTGGTCCACAGACACCCAGCCCCCTGGTTCGATGAACCACTAAAATCTGTAAAATCCAAATGTAAGCGCCTAGAAAGGAGCTGGAGGAAAGAAAACTCCCCAGAATCCAGGGACGCTTACAAGAAAGAACTAAAACAATATCACAAATTATGCAATATGGCTAGAGCTAGCTATGTCGCTAAAACCATCTCTGAGGCTACGAACCAATCCAAAACTCTTTTTGAATTGGTGAAAGAATTAGCGGGTTCTAAAACTACAGTTAAACCACCCACCCTGAATAACAACCAGTGCGAAGAACTTGCCTTATTCTTCACAGAAAAAATCGAAACTATTTACCTGGACATAGCCAATCTTCAATCTAATACACCCCTGAACTTTCAGATATCCACCCTGAGCACCAATATTTGCCCTGTTACGCCATACCTGTCGTGCACCCACGAACACCTGAATTCGTGGCCACTTTTAAACCTGGATGACTTGAGGATGATCTTGGGCAAATTGAAATCTGGCTCACCCAAAGACCCACTTCCCATCCCAATATTAAAACAACTAGATTGCTCCCACTTATCCATGATTTGCAAAACCCTTAACCTTTCCCTGCAAGAGTCAACTGTCCCGGCTAGTTGGAAACACGCCATGGTGACACCGCTTTTAAAAAAGCCTACAGCTGACCCTAGCGTTTTTTCCAACTTCCGCCCTATTTCGCTGTTGCCTGCCTTCTCTAAAATTCTTGCGAGGCACATTCATTCCCATCTCGTTCAGTTCACTGAAACGAATCACATCCTCCATCCCTCGCAATCTGGTTTTCGTCCTGATTTCTCTACTGAAACAACACTATTGGGAGTCACGGAGAACCTGCGGCTTCACCTTGATAGAGGAGAAACTGTTGCGCTTATACTACTTGACCTCAGCGCAGCATTCTATACCATCTCTCACACCATTCTCATACAGACCCTAACCTCAATGGGCATTGGTGGCTCTGCACTGAATTGGCTTTCCTCTTTCTTATCTCACCGCACGTTTCAAATTTTCTCCAACACAGCAACTTCCAAAGTTCATTCATCTCCCTATGGTGTTCCGCAGGGCTCTGTGCTCAGCCCCCTCCTCTTTAACTTATATGTTAAACCACTGGCCCTTATCGCAGAACAAGCAGGTCTCACCCTATACACATATGCTGATGACTCCCAGATTACTTTTTCCCTTTCAAACCCGGGCCTGGACTCCACATCCCTCTTGCAGTTAGGCTTAGGGAAAATTGCCACCTGGATGAATAACAATCTACTTAAACTGAATGGTTGTAAGACCGAAGTCTTGATCCTGGGTCAAAAACAAGATCTATGCAATGCTAAGCACTGGCCCATCGAGATGGGTCCCCTTCCTATTCCATCAGACCATGTACGAAATCTTGGTTTCACCATTGATAATGCTTTGACCATGCACCATCAGGCTAGCAAGGTCTCGGCCACCTGCTTTACAATCTTGCGGTGGCTGAGGAAAATCATCTGGATGCTGCCATACGACACCCAACACACTGTGGTCCATGCCCTTATAACCTCTCGACTGGACAACGGAAATGTCCTCTATCTTGGGGCGAACAAGGCAGTGAAAAGATGACTGCAGCTGGTTCGAAATGCCGCCGCAAGGCTGCTACGTAAAATTCCTAAAACAGCTCATATCTCGAGACATCTTCGAGACTTACATTGGCTCAGGGTAGAGAGTGGCATTAAATTCAAAACCCTGAGCTACAGGTTCAAAATCAAAGTTGGATCAGCTCCACTATACCTACAATCCCTTGTCTGCCCCTACATTCCCTCTCGCCACCTCCGGTACTTATCCAAAGGCAACTTCACTGTCCCTAGAATTAGACTTTCTAGAATGGGTGGCAGATCCTTTGCGTACATTGGACCAACTCTTTGGAATTCTCTCCCCCTGAATATTCGCTTAGAAACCGGCTATTTCTGGTTTCGCAGAGCCGTCAAGACCTGGCTTTTCAATCAATAACGCTATCCCTGTCTGCAACGTTAGGCCACTTTGCACCTTACCTGTTCAGCGCCGGGAAACCCTTTTTGGGTAGCTGTCGCGCTTAATAAGCTTAATAAATAAAAATAATAAAAACAAAATAAATAATTATCATTAATTATAATTTGTGTCTTTTCCTTGTTTATCGAAAAGCCAGAAATATCACCAAAAACAGATGCTTCTGTGTCCATTGCCTTTATAGCAGTTTCAGGGTTAGGAGTCAAAACTGCCCCATCATCTACACACGCCAAGATGTTTGTTTCATGTCCATGCATGGGTATTGGGGAGATAGCAGTGTTTTGCTCTATTTTTCTTAAAAATGGGTCGATATACAGCACAAACAGGAGTGGGGAAGAAGGACACACCTGTGGGGTTCCACGAGTGATCATAACTGATCCTGTCATGATTTCTGAGATACAAACCTTTGCAGCTGGTTTGCATTATAAGGCCTTAATTCCTTGACTAAGTCTTGGGCCAAAGTCCCTTGCATACATTTCATGCCATAGGAACTGCCAGGAAACTCTATTGAATGCTTTTTCTGCATCTAACAAAATCAAAGCCATAGGGTCTCCTGACATTTCCACGGCATCAAAAAGTGACATCACTCTCCGAGTGTCGTCGGTAGTGTCCCTCTCTGCGATAAAGCCTTGCTGTTGATCCAGGACCAAATTTTTAATGACCTTAGCTAAACGAACTGCTAATACCTTGGAGTGAATTTTGGAGTCTCCATTAATCAATGTAATTGGCTGATATGAACCTAATTCTACCAGTGGCTTATCTTCGACTATTTTGGCCACGACCAAGAATCTGGTGATGTGGCTCCATTGAATATACAGTTAAAAAGTGCCAGCATCTGATCTTTGAGCTGGGGGGGGGGAAGTTTTATCAAATTCTGAAGGGATTGCAACCACACCTGCAGTTTTGCCCGAGGGGAGATAAGAGATTGCAAGTGAGCTCTCTTCCCATAATAGCTCTTCTTCTAAGGGTTCTAGTTTGTCTAATGATAATTTACTTGCGGGCACTGTTTGAGGAACTCCGTGTCCTTTCGAGGGCCATCGCTGATTTCTTTAGTATACAAAGTTTGATAGTATACTTGAAATGCCTCTTTGATTTTGTCTTTGCATCAGTGACAATCCCAAGAACAGGATCCAGAATCTCTCCTACCTCGCCATATGTGCACCTCTGCCTTGCTCCTACTGCCAGATGGTGTCCAACCTGCTCGCTACACTTGTATGTTCTTTCTTTTCAAGTAACATATTTTTCTGCTGCTTTATTTGTGAATATCCCCTCTAGTTCTGTCCTTGCGATTGTTACCTTAATCTGTGCTTCATTTATTTCGCCCGATTGTTGTTTCGCTTTCACTACATTTTCCTCTACTACCACTAGATTATCTTGTTTAGCTTGTATCAACTGTCTATCATGCTTCCCTTTGTTCAGTGAGAACCTTAGGGTCTCCCCCTTAAGCAGGCCTTGAAAGTATTCCAAACCATAAACGGAGAAGTGCTTCCATTATTCACTTCAAAGAATATTGGGATCCACCTGCTAATATGTTTGCAATAATCTTCATTAGGCTGGAGTGCACGTTCAAAGCTCCATGTACTTGGTGGTTTCCCCCCTATTTCCTGCAATTCTAATACAAGAGGATTGTGATCCGAGAGAAAACGTGGAGATCGATCAATCTTACATGTCACAATGAACTTGTTAGACACAAACAAATAATCTAGGCGTGCATGTGTGGAGTGTGGAGCAGAAAAATAAGTGTAGCCATGCCTCAACAGATATTTTTTATGCCACACATCTACCAAGCCATGATCTTTACACAACTTTTCAAGGGTATGAAACACTTTGGGTTTCCTCCCGGTATATTTTGATTGTCCACCTATATCAAAATTACTTGGAAGGCTAATATTAAAGTCCCCACATAGAATACTAGGAAGAGGACGGTGGGGTAGCTCTTTAGATACCTGATTGATAATGGAGGGCTCATCAAGTATACTGCCGTAGACTAGGCACAGTGTGAACTGACCTCCACATGGAGGATGACAAACTGCTGCCACCCATCTATTTTTGGTATCGGACCCTATTTGAGTAAATTTTAGCAAGCTACCTCGGGCCAAAACTGCAACACCGCCAGTGCGAGCACCTTGTGATGTGCCAGCTATCAGTCTATATCACAGGGAATTTAGAATATCCCTCTGCGGTGCTTCAACATATGTTTCTTGTAGGCAGACAATGTTGGCCCTCAGGGCTTTTAAGCCTAGGGAAGTTCTAACTCTTTTTTTTAGGATCATTTAGACCCCAAGCATTAATAGAAGCCAAACGAATTGTCTGATTATCAATTATTTCCTTATTTTACCCCACACCCTTGGCTCCAAACCCTCAGCATTATAATAACGGTGAAATAACAATGTACCAGAAATGTTGCTTTTCCACACCTAACTGACCATGACCCAGTCCTAGGCTTTCTTCCCTTTTTCATCCTGATCACGAGCCCTCTTTCACCCCCTGAGCACCCCTCAACCCCCACTCCCACACCCAACCACTGAGCAACCAGGCCTAGCCTGAATGATGCCATCTGAAAAGTCAGAACCCGCTCCAGAGCTCCCTCCACCAACCCCCTGTAAAACACCATGTCCTTCAACACTGTCTTTTTCAAACCCCTGCATGTTACATATATAAATATATATATATATATATATATATATATATATATATATACATATATATATATATATATATATATATATATAAGAATTTCCCCATTTCCAACCCTCACCGTTACAGCATTTCTGATAGATTCATAATTTTTTGATTTTGCTTTACCAGCTTTGTCTTAGGCTTTTTAGCTTCTCCCTAAAGATCAACCCCCCTCT
Source organism: Lissotriton helveticus (assembly GCF_964261635.1). NCBI lineage: Eukaryota > Metazoa > Chordata > Amphibia > Caudata > Salamandridae > Lissotriton > Lissotriton helveticus. The sequence continues at coordinate 599,791,391 of NC_136061.1, read as the reverse complement.
ACAGCTCTGCCAGGTATTCCTGAGCCTGAATCTCAGAAAAAAAGCTACAGGTGCGTCCCTTATAGATCACTTTAAATTTTGCAGAGTTTTGTAGATATACTTCGGCACCCAGCTTCTGGAAGGGAGCAACCATCTGCCTTAAACGCCATCTTCACTCTACTGTGGCATGGGCGAAGTCTGGTTGTGCAAAAAAAGGAAACTCCCACAAACTCTTTTTTAGAATTAGGACGTGCAAGATCGAAAATGCATTGTCTTAGTAAAAAGTTATCAAAGAAGACCAATACAGCCCTAAGGGTATGCATTACTGTCTGCCTGTTGCTTCTTGAGGGTTAAGAGGAATTAGTGTACCCTCTGTACATCCTTTTCCCAATCCTAGCCCTTAAGTTCAGGGAATGGATCCTTTAGGAGTTTGATTACATAGTCCCTAGGATTCCCTCCCTTTGTCCCTTCTGGAATACCCAGTAGTCTCAAATGATTTCTCCTTTGTCTGTTCTCATACTGCTCCAACTTCCGCATCATCTCGTAAAGCTTAGGGTCTTTAGTGATGCTCAAAGTTTTTAGTTCTGCCACCTGGAGTTCATGGTTTCTGTCAGAGCCTCCACGCTGGTCATCCTGTTGGAGATCTTGGTACTTATTTTACATATTTTCCTGACTGCACCCTGTAATTTTTTAGAAGCCTTTCGAACCCATCGGTTATCTGCCCGGACCACCGCCTGCATCTGTTTGATTGTAGCCAAGATCAGAGAAGGTGGGGGCACCAGCGCTGCTGTAGTCCCAAGCTGTCGTGGCTGATCCCCAGGGAGTACATCCTCCATGCTCCGCTCTGGATTGTCAAGAAATTCTATGGCGGAATAATCCCTTCTGAGCCTGGGGATTTCTTTCCGTGGAGAATCTTTGTGGCTTTTCCTTGCTTTTTTGTCACTTGCCGTCTGTTTCTTTTTTAAACTTGTAGATTTTTTCTTCATTTTTGATCCTCCAGATCTCTTGTTTCAACTAGCAAAGACAACAGATTCATCCAGCGAACTGCTACTGCCGGATATGGATAACGTGGAGGTTGAGGAGCCTAGCTCGGGCATTGAAGAGTCTGAATCGTCAGTTAGAGAAAAAAAATTCTCTCCGCCCCCCCCATAATATCAGGTGAGGCCAGAGGCCTGGGGTCACACAGAAAGCCAGAGCCTAACGCAACAGAATCCAATTTTACCAGTTGGGTGGAAGGGGGAGACATAGCCCTCCCTAGGTCGACAGTCCAAAAAATTCCAGAGCTGGGCAGATTCAGCTCGGGTTGTAATTTCTTCCCTACAACCTCCATAGGGGTGGCTGCACAATTTGCCTCATCACCAGTTTTTGGGCTCTTGGAAGAATCTGCCACAGTCTCAGGCACCACCTCCGACACATGACTGGAAGCAGATGCGATGACTGAAAGGGGGGCAGCGGTAATGAGGGACCTGGGGAGTTTTAGCGGAAAAAAGTCTGAGATATCCAGTTAACCCTCCTCTGCTACCACCAAACTACTCCCTCTAGCTGATTTCTTCCTAACGATAGCAATCGTCTCATCCCCCTTTTTCTTGTTCATCACTTCCGTGCCGGCTTCTTTCAGATTCTCCTGATGCATGCAGATCTTTGTAGTCCCAATTGGTGGACCAGCAGCTGCAGGGATTTTCCCCTTAGCAACTTTAGATCCTCTTCCGTCCATTGGAGTAGCACGATTGTCCTGCCCAGCAGTGCTCATGAGGTAGGCCAGCCTGAGCTTCTCTCCTGACGCCTCACAGAGTGCTGCTGCCCAAACAACCCGAGCAGCACGGCGTCTCCCGCCTGTACTCCGCTTCGGGATCGCACAGCTGTGATGGTCCGCGGAGCTCCAAAAAATCCGAAAAAGCCACAGGTCTTCTAGAAATACTAACAGAGCAGGCTTGGAGGCTGCAGTAACCTGACGGTTCCCTTCAACTACTCATGCTTCCTATGCTCCAAAACAGCGCAGCGAGCTGAAGTCCTATACAGCGCTCTACTAAGACCAGGTGACAAAAGTTCCCAGGCTTTAAGTGGAATGAAGAAACTGGGGAAATCTCTCAAAGGGGCGTATTCCAATGTAATTAAGGGCCTGGCTTAAAACACAAGCTAAAAAATCTGTGCTTAGCATAGGGCCCCGCCCAAAAAATGTGCTGCTTCTGTCACTGCATCCAGATAAAATATACAACAAGTAACAATACACCTACAACGAGCCAGGACTATTAGCTTTGTCAATAGTAAGCCACAACTTTGGCTTCTTTGTACATAACATAGAAAATGCTTCAGTTCTGGAATGATGAGACTGTGAAAAAACTATAACGGGTTGCTTAGAAGGCAGTGAAGGGTGGTACTGCTGCAGCGGTAAGATCTTTTTTTCACCCTGAGGGCAAAAATGGAGAGCGCAATAGAGGCCCGTCTCAGCAACTGTGCGAAGTAAGCAGGCGCGCCGAGACACTATTTAAAAAATGTGACATTTCTCTGTTTAACCCGGGCACTGCACATAAACTGGGGAATTTCTTTAATTTGGACCAAAGTGTCTGGAGACTGCTCCAAAAACCTGGACCGTCCTTGGAAAACCGGGACATCTTGTCACCCTAGTCCCAGGCTCAGTGGCCATATAGGGAAACCTAAAAAAAAACACACACATTTCTGATACCCAGGGAAGTACAGGGATTTGTGGCATTCGTGGATCCACCAATGCAATGTTTTCCTACCCAGAATCCCCTGCAAACCTCAAATGTGGGTAAACAATATCAAAATTCCTAACATTCTGAGTGGGATCACCGCACCGGCAAAAATGTCCTACCACCCAGCATTCCCATTGGTCTCCTGATCAAAATGATACCTCACTTGTGTGGGTATCCAATGCAGAATCACCCAAAAACGTATTTTAAAGAAAATATAGCCCTTAGAGTTTGCTGTGCTATCCCCTCAATCCCTATGTTTTTTGTCATTCCCAGTCACAGGCCCTTGGCGCACCCACACAATTGAGGTATCATTTTACTCGGGAAACTGAGGGGAAAGCTGAGTGGTGGGAAATTTGTGCCAGCACGGTGATCCCAGACAGAATTATGGGAAAAATTTGATATATTTTAGCTAAATCTGAGGTTTGCGGTGGATTCTGGGAAGAAAATGTTGGGGGATCCACACATTCCATACCTCCCCGAACTCCCCCAGTTGTCTAGTTTTCAGAAATGTCAGGGTGTGGTAGGTTTCCCTAGGTTGCCAGCGAGCCCAGGAGCAAAAACGCAGTGGACCCCTTGCAAAACCAGTTTTTTTGTGATAGATAATTTTGATGTCTCCACAATATATTTTGGGCCCTTCCCTGCTGCAGGAACTTCGCCCAACCACATAAGTGAGGCACCATTTTTATCGGGAGACCTGAAGGAACGCTGGGTGGTAGGAAATTTGCATCAGCCTGGTGATGCCACAACTTTCCCACACAGAAATGTGCAAAAAATTTGATTTGTTCAGCTAAATTTGAGGTTTGCAGGGGATTCTGGGTAGGAAAACTTTGGGAGATCCACGCAAGTCACCCCTTCCTGGACTCCCTCAGGTGTCTAGCTTTAAGAAATGTGTGGGTCTGGTAAGTTTCCCTTGATGGCAGCCGAGCCCAGGACCAAAAACGCAGGTGCCCCACTTGCACAACCAGCACACGAGCACTGGTGCTCAGGACGGAACCATTCTGTCATGAGCAGCGAAAGTGTTTTAAAAGCAAATACAAACCTGTTATGATTGTAATTTCAATCACAACTGCATTTCCTTGTAAAGTTTTGCATTTGGAAGTATATTTCACTTACCTGTACCCAGTCCTGCTCGGTTCTAGAAATAAAACGTAAATATAACTTTCCTATACTTACCTAATTGGTATGGATTCTGTCTGTGAGTGCGTGCCATCAGTCTTGATTGAGTGACTACAATACATGCTTAACACACCCTCCTGATAAGCCTAACTGCTTGACCACACTACCACAAAGAGAGCTGTTAGTGATGATATAATTTAGCCTCTGCTATACCTCTGGGGATCCACTGGACAATGTGCACACTATACCTTACTTTGGTATAGTATTTATAGAGCCAGCTTCCTACACTGGATAGCCTGTTGATTTCCCTGATATGGTCTGGGACCGTAGTCGGGTGACATTGGTGGTGTTTAAGAGGGACATTGAGGATGGAGGATTAGCCGTCCCGGATATACAGCTTTACTGTTATGCAGCGCATTTGCAACATGCCACAAGATGGTTGGCGGAGCTAAGTAACTGGGAGAAGAGGATTCTGGAGAATATGATAGGGGAAGACACCTTGCCACAGGTATTTACACGAGGGAGCCGGTTGGAGTGCCAAGTGCCAAGTGGTGAGTGGGCGGTGGCAGAGCCCATGAACTGCTGGCGCTTAGTTCGCTTGGCTGACCTGCTGTTTTTAAAATTGCATTTTCACGTTTGTCGCTGCATTTTAATTGAAACAATTGCAACTGGGGTATTTTAAAATAACAACTGGGAATCCTACCTGGCGGCATCAGTGCTGGTTTTGAGGGGCTCCTGGGCTTGCTCGGTGCTTGGGCTCGTTCTTGCAGCCTTCCTGACCTGGTCCGAAGCAGCGATTAGCGCCGTGGCGTGGAGGGCGAGGAAGGGAGAGCGAAGACACTTCCGGTGGGCCGAGTAGCGGTCTAGTTGTTGCAGGAGAGCGGGGATAAAGGTCACATGAAAAAACGGCCGCACAGCGGGCGCGCCATAAGCGCGCCAAAGGCAAGCCCGTCTGCGCCCGTCCGCGGCCGTACGGGGACCGGGGCCAGACATCCTGCTCCAACAGCGGTAAAAATTCAATATAGCTCCACAGAACTACAGGCATTGTGCCCTCCTATGGCTAGCGGCTGTAGGCACAATATGGCGGCCACCCTTGATGAGGCCTGCAGTTATTGCTCGTTCAGGTGGAACACTGAGCGGGTAAGGCAGTCAAGTAGCACTGTCCTATGCTGCGGGCTACTGAACTGTAGGTCTCTATGTAAACATAAAAGTGAAATCTATGACCTGCTCGTTGAGAACAAGTTTGATATTTTGTTTCTTACGGAGACCTGGCTGGATAATGATTCTGAGCCATATATCCTAGAAGCACTCCCCCCTGGCTACACTATAGCTAGAATGGATAGGGCTACACGAGGTGGGATAGCGGTAATTTTTAAACCCCCCCTTGAATGCCTCCTTGAACCTTCTATGATCTGTGACAGTGAGGCGGGCTCCTTTACATTTAAAATTAATGCTAATTTTGCTGTGAAAGGGCTTTTGGTCTATAGACCTCCCGGTCCCTCTACACGTTTCCTCCCGAGTTTGGTTGAGGGTGATCGCCCACTTGGCACTAAGACATGATAAGCTTCTGGTGTTGGGTGACCTGAACCTGCATTTGGAGGATCCATTGGATAAGGAGGCCTCTTGCCTACGACAGGACCTGTTATCGCTTCACATGAGACTGAAATCATGTGCCCCCACACATCAACATGGACACCTCTTAGACCCTGTGTTTGCCAGTTGGGAGGATGTAGGAGTTAACTCCCCTCTCCCGGTTCCCTAGTCGGATCATTGTTTGATCCCCTTCAAGGTGAAGGTTCCAGAGACTGGTGGTCCGGAAAAAGAGCCATGCAATCACCCGCGCAGGAAATGGAAAAACTTTGCGCGGGATGATTTTAACAGAGCACTGACAACAGGCGGGCCCCCAGGAGGCACAGATATTGAAACTGCCTGCCTGAACTTGGAAAGGCGCATAGACATTGCTCTTAACAAGGTGGCCCCGCTACTCCCTAATAAATCTGTGGGTAGTGCTCAGAAATCTGCACCATGGTTTACATCAGCCTTGCATCTTGCAAAAGTCGAATGTAAACGCCTGGAGAGGTAGTGGATAAAGGGTTTTTTGTGCCATGACAAAGCGAAATACACTGAGGAACGAAAAAAATACTATGGCCTTATCAGGAGGGCTAAAGCTACCTACTATCAGACGAAAATTGGGTCTGCAGAAAATTCCACCAAAGAACTCTTTAAAATATATAAGGAGATCTCCTCCCTCGCAGCTACCGCCGCACCAGTAGCTGGCTCAGCTGAGTCATGCAACCGGATTGCAAACTTTTTCACGGAAAAAGTGGAGAAAATGTACTCCTCCTTTCCAGGGACTGGATTCAGGGGTGTGGATTTCGAGGAAAAGACTGGGGAAGATGAGGTGGATCAGAGATTGTATAATTTTACTATTCCCTCCCCCGAGCTCCTGAGAAAAATCTGCAGTAGCATCAAGTTTGGCTCACCCAGGGACCCTGCCTCACCCAAGGTTTTGGGTGAAAGTGTGGATATTCTGGAGCCCTATATCAGGAATGTTTTGGAGGTCATCATTAGATACGGTGCCTGGTAGGTGGAAAAGGGCCATTGTTCTCCCTCTCCTGAAGAAGCCGAACATCAGCCCAGACATACTGGAAAACCTGCGTCCTATTTTGCTTCTGCCATACATGGCCAAAATAGCTGAGAAGGTGGTCAATCAATAGATGATGACCTATGCTGAGGAATCCAGCCTCTTGCACCCATCTCAATCGGGCTTCCGGGCATTCCATTCTACGGAGTCTGCATTACTCCTGGCCACAGAATCCATCAGACAGGAGGCAGATGCTGGGCACACTATGGCCCTGGTTATGCTAGACCTCAGCGCTGCCTTCGACACTGTGGCACACTACACCTTGCTGCAGTGTCTGAATAAAGGTGGCGTCTCTGGCCTGGCTCTGAAATGGCTGAAATCATTTCTGGTAGAGCGGAGCTTCCAGGTCAGACAAGGGACGCACTATTCCAAGGATGTCAAGCTAGAACACCTTGTTCAATCTGTATGTCACCCCATTGGCTGAGATAGAGCAGGGTTTCGGAGTAGAGGTGGTCTCAAATGCTGACAACACACAGCTGGTGATCTCCCTATCTCGGGCGCCGGAAGTTGCTGCCTCTAACTTCAGGGCATGCATGCAGGACCTTGCCATCTGGATGGCAAAGAACTGCCTGAAGCTGAATGGCAGCAAAACGGAGGTGCTTGTGGTAGGGGGAAATGCATCGGGCTGGACGTCGGCATGGTGGCCTCCTAGTCTGGGCCGCACTCCAGTTCCATGTACCCTGGCTAAAAATCTCGGGGTCTGGCTGGACCCCACTCTCTCCTATGAAACACACACTAGACGTGTAGTGGGGAAATGTTTCGGAGTCCTCAAAAATGTGCGGAAAACAATGGATCTCCTTCCTATAGAAGGAAGGAAGACGTTGGTGCACGCCCTCATTACATCTCGCCTAGACTATGGCAATATCCTCTATCTGGGCACTACTGTGAAATGCCTGGGGAGATTACAGGTAGTGCAGAACGTGGCTGCGAGACTGGTACTGGCGCAACCTAGGAGGGCTGCTTCCAAAAGAGCCCTTGATGCTTTGCACTGGCTGCCAGTTAGGAAGCGAGTGATGTTTAAAGCACTGTGAACATGCCATCGCATTACCCAGGACTTAGGCCCCTCTTATCTGAAGGACCTTGTCACCAGCTATGTGCCTGGTAGGTCCCTGAGATCCAGTGGGACTGGCCTTTTGATGGTGCCTAAAGTGAAGAAGGCCAGAATGGGAGGCAGATCCTTCCGGGTCTTGGCAGCTCAGAACTGGAATAAACTCTCTATAAATCTCCGGATGGAGACCTCCAAAGTTATGTTTAGGAAGGCGCTTAAAACCCACTTGTTTTCTGTTTAAGCTAATGCTGAGGCCGTGAAGCTGGGTCGCTGCCACTCTATCTCACCCTAGCACTGGGACACGGCGAGATGGTGTAACCATGCGCTTTATAAATTTCTTTATTATTATTATTATTATTTAGTAACGGCTACTGCTAAGGTCTGGGAAAAGGTGGTTCAGAAAGGTATTAGTTAGGCCCTCTATAGTAGATATAATGGATTCAGACTGCTTCATTTTTGTGTTCTACATTGCACCTACATGACAACTTACAAAATAATAGAATGGATTCCTCTAGAGGGGCTAAGTGTGTGCGCTGTGAGGAGGTGAGCGTTAACTTTTTTTGTATTTGGCTTGGGAGTGTAATGGGATTCACATCTTATGGAGGCTGGTGTTACAGAGAATTGAGGATGCCACTGGTGTGGCTATTCCTCGATTGACTGTCTGCTGGGTGTTGCGGATAGACCATGGGGATGGAAAAGCCCCAATTAGCTTGCTCATTTGGCTCTTCTCTAGGTGAAACGTAGCATGGCTATCGGGTGGTTGGGCACTGAGGTCCAGCTGGTGGCTCAGTGGCTGTTGGAAAGTGGATTATTAGTAGTGGTAAATATGTATCTACCACTGGCAATAATGCCACTAACACAATGTAGGGCTCAGAATAAGTCTCAGAAAATTATTCCCATGCTCAACTCTTGCTAGCTTGCCTGCGAGCAGACAGGCTTAACTTCAAAGACAGGTATATAAAGCATTTAAAAAACACCAATTCAGTAATTAATTAAGACACAACACACAATAATAATCCAACACCAATTTATAAAAGCAGGAAATATTTGTATCTCTAAAATGACACCAAACGTAAAAAATCCAATGCAGAGAACCGGAGATATGAATTTGTTAAAGATTGAGCTTTATATAGCACTATGTAGCACGTAGAGCTCCCAGTCAAACCTATGGAAGTCAGACCTCCGGAGCTTTACAGTGGGATGAACGCGGTGGAAGGTGGGCGCTTTGACTTTCGTGGTTGGTCCCGATCACCTTTTCTACGTTCAGACTTAGAAACTTTTACAGAGCTTTTTCTCCCAGGGTACCTTGATGTTCTTCACCAGGCCAGATTCGGTAAGGGTTCCCCAGCTTGGGTTTCGACCAACTCCCGTTCAAACTCTGGAAATCGGACCTTCAGTGCTTTTCAGCTAGATGAACCTGGAGAGCAGGCTAGCTTGCGGTTGAGGATCGGCAGCTTGGACGGCTGGTCGAGTTGGTCCAATTATGGAGCTTTTTTTCCAAAGTTGCTCCAAACTTCTTCACACTTATTGAAATTCTTCCTGAAGTTTCTTTGAGGGTCCCACCGTGTCCAATACTCACTCCAAGGATCTGAAAGATCCAAGATGGTCTTTGAAAGTTTAGGACTTCAGTTTCCACAATCCACTTGGACAAAACCCTTACAAATCCACTGGTAGTCCATGCTGGGGATTCTTTGGTGATAATAGTCCAGGTGAGCTCTGCTAACCTGTAGCTTGCAGGGAGTCCACTCTTTATCCTTTTGAAGCAGGTTTGATCAACAGGGCTGTAGTTCCAGATTGTGTAGCAGGCAAAGTAAGTCAGAGTGTAGGGGCTGGTGGGTGCAAATCAAACTTCCAGCATGGACCCTTCTTCATCTGTAGTTTCATACAGGAGATCTGAGAGGCACTGCCCAACTCAGATACATATTCAGTGTTCTCTGGGGTCACATAGGAGGGCACTCCTGTCAAATGAGGTGCAGGATAACTCCCCGGAGCATGACCATTTCCTCCAAAGTGGGGCACAATGGCCTTCCAGGAAGCACTATTTCTCCAAAATTCAATATGGCTGAAGTATCTGCAGAGAGGCAAGAGCTGGCTAAACTAACCTCCAGGATGACTCATTATCATATTCTTCCTCCCCGTGGTATCTGTACATTCCTTCCTTAAGCCTGCCATCTTGCTGGATTGAAACAGCAGGGGTGTAAATGAGATTAGCTTCTCCTGCCTGTCACCTTCCTTTGAAGATCATTGTTTTCGATCCCTCCACCTTGTTTGGCATTTTTATTTACCAGAACCCTCTCCTCCCAGAATGGCTCCTTCGCCCCAGGGGCTACTTATCATCTCATCAAAGCAGCCTTATCTAATCCAAGTAGCTCTGACCAATCAGGGCAGATCACTAAAAGGCTGAATTTTGGCTTACAGACAAGAAAATCTTACAACTTCTGGTCCTTACATTTTAGAATAAAATTAACAATAGTATATTGTTGGATTTGTCAATACTATTCTCGTTAGTCCTTAAATTATATTTTTCAGACTTTCCTAGTGTGAATTATTAATTAATAACTTCTTGCCATGTTAGCCTTTGTGGCTGGGGATCTGGAATGAGGGAAATTAACTTGTCAATTTCTCCAACACCAGGGCTTGCAAAACCTGTTTTCTAAGGATCCTGCCTATATCCACAGAACACCCCACCTCTGGAACCCATAGGGAAGACGACTTTAAGGTTTCTAAATATGTAAAAATATTGCAGATCCTCAAGCCACAGGGCTCCTAGCACAAAAATCGATTTTGGGAAGTCCTTTACTACAATGTAGGACGTGAAATGTGCAATTTCACTACACCCAAGGCATATAGAACCTATTTTACAAGAGTCCTTCTTTTAAGTACCTGACCCCCTACCACTGGGACTCCTAGGGGAGACCCTGGGGGTACCTAATATGCCAAAGTATTGTCTTTTATTAATTTGTAAGTGCCCCAAACACCAACGTCGAGTTTGGGCACAATTTGCATGTTATAAGCAGTCATGCAACACAGGGTTGCTATGAAACTGAACTCCGGTCTCAGCAGTGCACACATGCATCAGAAAGGGCTTCTGCCCTCTAAACAGCCATGTTCTATTATATACTAGGATCTTAAAGGTAGTTTAGACCCCCTGCCCAATTATGCACTAGGGCCTCATTGAGGAGGGCATGCCAAATAATGCCTAACCCATAGTGTACCCTAGTCCATGTAGGTGCTTTCAATGTATACAAAGTGCGTTTTAGCATAGCACTGCCCTGGGCCTGGTTAGGCAGAGCCCAGCTACAGTCAGGATCAGGATACCACCAATACCAGACAGCAAAATATGGGGGTGCCAGGGTACAGGATGACTTTTCCACAGTGGCTGAGCGATTTAATGGAAAGGGGGTGGGGGGTGGCAGAATAGCACCACATGCTGTTGTCAGGCACTGATGAGGAGGCAGAGAAAGAGATATTGCTCTGAGTCCAATTGCTTGAGAAGTTCAATGAGGATGGAGACTCAAGTGCTGATAATTGGTCCGAGGAGGAGGGGGTAAATGACCTAGTTGATGTTTGTGCTGATATTCCTATGGCGACCAAGCGAGTTTCTTTTGTGGTCATTTATTGATGTTTTGCTCAACGGCTTGGTTCATTTACAAAGTTGCATTTACCAGTGCATGTACCTCTCTAAGATGGTAATACCGGACATGTGGGATGCACCAATCTCTGTACCTGCTCATGCCTCACAATCATTCGGATCTGATGTGTGAAACTGAAACTCTAGCACTGTCATTAAACACAACAAAAACAAAATAGTTGCTCATGAACATATTTACCTGTATTTGGTCCCCTTTCCATATGAATGAGCCCATTCCATCCTGGATACAAATTACTCCTGAACTCACCTCCAACGCAGTGCCCTTACCAAAAAAAAACCACTGTAATTAACATCAGAAAAGACTCAAAAGTCACTAAAACTCTATAATCAGTTCGGTGTCTTGTGGGCAGTGTTTAACTTTTGTTCTATTATGATCAATTTAAATTATAAGACCGGAAGAAGACAAATTAATTGGTATTAAACATGTGTTGCCATTTCTTTCTTCCATAAATCTTGAGCTAATTGACACACTGGAAATCATTTTTAAAAACCTCAACAATCGCTTAATTTTGTAATTAAAAAAGTATGAATAAATGAATACAACATTGAACACTTTAATCTACGAAGAATTTACACGTTCTTTAAACCTCTATTCTGTCCTTATGACTTCTGAACTGGAAAGGAGTAAATCTTATATCGTATCCAGGTTAGAATGAGCCTTAAAAAAGTTTGTGAATATCCAAAATTTTTATCAATATGTAAGACATTATCAGCCTAGAATACCGGTTTCCTGCCTTTGTGTCCAGATTTCTACCATATAACATTACACCAAAGCCATGATAATGTGATTGTTAGATTTGGGGGTCTCTAGTTGGCACAGGTAGGTATTTGTGACAAATAGGGACCCTCTCCTCTAGTCAGGATAAGGGGATTACACTCCTAAAATAACCCCTGCTCACCCCCTTGGTAGCTTGGCACGAGCAGCAAGGCCTTATCTCAGAGGCATTGTAAATTAAGCAGTTGTGACCACATACAGTAACCCAGTGACAACACTACAAATGGACACCACACAGGTTTTATATAAAAAATAAGTAGACTTTATATAGAGTTACCACAAGACCATAAACAACAAAAATACACAATACAATTACTTTAAGATGGTAGGTTTAAGCTTAGTTCAGTTCACTTCTTAGATGCAACACTCAGCGTCAATGTACCTTAGGTTGCGTTGCGCTTTCACGACAAGCGTTGTCGCAGCGATGGGAAATGCGGCAAAGTCCAGATACAAAGAAATAAAGACATGAAGATCTTCCAGATAAGGCACGCTTCTCGGGGATGCGCGAAGTTCTCAGTTCGATGCGTGGACTGCAGCAACGACACCATTACGATGCAACAACAACAGTTCCAGCGGCGACGCTCTTCTCCCACGATGCGTGAAGCTTCCGCTCGATGCGACAACTACAGCGGCGACATCCAAGATACGACAGCGTCAGCTTCAACGGCGGTGCGCTTCTCGGGGATGCGAGGTGCTCTTGGTCGATGCGGTGCAATGCGACAGTTCCAGCGGCTACACCCACCTTCGGAGTTGCGACGACGACACGCTCCGACCTCATTGCGAGATTCTTCTCCTGATGCGGTGCAGTGCGACAACTACAGCGGCGACACCCTCCTTCGGAGTTGCGACGGCAGCAGCAGCAGCAATGGTGACACGCTTCCTCTTTGTTGCGGCACGCTTCGGAGTTGCGACGGCAGGCACAGCAAAGGCGACACGCTTCTTCTCGTTGAGTCGCGCTTCCAGCTCCTTGCGACACGCAGTTCCTCAGCAGGCCCAAAACAGCAGCAGGCACTTCCAAAGATCTCTGGGGAGCTGGGGGGGGGTGAAGTCTGTTGTCCCTGAGACTTCAGCAGGAGGCAAGTTCTTTTCCAAGCCCTTGGAGATTCTTCACAAGTTGAAAGCAAAGTACACAAAGTTCCTTTCTCCTTCCTTTGGCAGTAAGGCAACCACTGCAGGCCAATCCCCCAAGCAGCACTTCAGCTTGGGAATAGTCTCTCCTCGGTTTCTTCAGGTTCCTCTCCTCAGTAAAGGTTTCTTCTTGTAGTCCAAAGTGATCTAATTTCATGGGATCAGGGTCCCAATATTTATACCCCAAAATCCTTTGTTCTCTGAGGGGAGAGGGGCCTTTGCCCAGTCCAAACAAGTTCTGAAGCACTCTGTTTACCAGACTTCTCCTTTCCTTTCACAGTGCAGGGCATGCACATCAGACGCCCCACAGGAGGTGGAGCCAGCATTGTGGAAGGCAAGTACAGTGCTGGAGCACTTTGTTTACAAGACTCCTTCTCATCTTTCAGTGTGCAGGGCAGAGACATTAGCCGCTCCCCAGGAGGTGGAGCCAGCATTGTGGAAGGCAGGCACAGCCCTATTCAAGGATCAGGTGCAACTCCTCCCTCCTATTTAGATGCAGATCTCTCTATTCACCACCGGGTGACTCTGCCTGTCTCCTGGAATTCCCCAGCCCTGTCACTCACAAAACCAGACATAGGAATACACAACCTAGCAGAGGCAGGTTTGAATGGTTAGACAAGCAAATACCTACTTTTTAAAAGTGGTATTTGCAAACACAGAATATTAAAAATAACTTCACTAAAAGATGGCTCAGGCACAGAGGATATACGACATGGCAGATCCTGCTCGGACAGAGGGACAGGCATCTGAGCAAACATCCCAAAAAATATCTGAACATTCAACCGAATCAAATATCCATCTAAGTGACCCAGAAGAGCCAGAAGGGCCAGAAGTGCCAGAAGAACCTAGAAAACCTACCTTAGAGACACAAAACACTAACAATGTCCAAAAAACAAAAGATGGGCAACGACGACCTGAAACCAGAGGGTCCAAGGCTAAAGAAAACTCAGATGAGAAAAGTAACGCTAGCAGTGGTAATATGGAGAAAAATAAAAATAAAGACAAAAGCAAAAATAAAGCGATGATAAAAAACACAGACAAGACCTTGGGTCAAAATCCGGAAAAAAACAATGATAAAGATAAAGTTAACGACAAAGACAAGAATAAAAATGAAGGCAATGATAAAGTAAAGGAAAAGGACAGAGCAATCCTAACCAAAGAACAAAGCAACGACAATGAGAATGTGGAGCTGATAGCCAAAAAGGCAAAGAGATTGCAAACTATAAAAAACCTGAAAGCGGCAGCCAAAAACACAGGCCAACAGGTAGACTCCCAGCCCAGGATCTCTAATATATTTACGCCACTATCCAAGGAAGGGCAGAAAAAATCTACAGCAAACTCAAACGCAAACATGAGCAAAAACACTAACTCATCTGCAAATACAAGTGATGCGACCGACCCCTTGCCTATACTCTCAATTCAACCCCTGAGACTTGAACACTATTCTGCCAGGGCCAAGGTACAAACAACGACTGATGGTGGCGAACTATTCCCTGAGCCTAAAGTACCCGCCTTAGACGCAGACTCTGACTCAGACATCTACGAAACAGGAGTATCTATTTCCAGCGCGACAAGTGTTTCAAGCGAGGCAAGTGAGGAAGACAATCCAACTAAAAAAAGCTCAAGCCTCAAATTGGTAGAAGCAACGTTGGAGGTCTCTGATATCATAGGCGAAAGGAAATTTGGGGCAGCGTGTCAAAATCCCACTTCCAAAAAAAAGCTGGCAAAAAAAGAATTAGACATAGAAGACACCGCAAACTATCATATGACGAAACCACCGACCCCGGGAGCAATACGGAATATGCTAAAGAAAGACTTAACCACAGCCAGAATGATTCATTAGTTAAAAACCCCGGAGAACCCGAATTAGATATGTGTCCTAACGAGATTCCATTAGAAATGGCCTCAGCCCAAAATGGAAAGTACAGCGACAGACATGAAAACACAAATGAACCATCTCTGAGCGAAGTACTCAACTCCATCAAACTCTTCCATAAGGATGTCAAAATGGATAGCAACAGGAATCATGCGGCTATACAAAATCTTCAAGATGCTGTACAAAAAGTAGACCGAACTTGCTCCGAAATATCTAATCGAATGGCCTCTGTCGAAACCCGTACTGAAGACCTTGAGAACCGAAGCAGGAGAAACAATCTGCGCTTGCTCGGCATCCCCGAGGGCGCCTAGGGAAATGACCCAAGGGGCTTCATGGCCGATCTTCTGAAAACATCTTTTTCCGATCTCCAAACTTGGAACCTGAATAACGAGATCCAATGTGCACATCGCTTCCCCTTGGTACTCCCCAAACGTAACCATCAAACTCAACAGTACCCGAGAGCCATGTTGGTCTACTTTGGAAACTTCATCTTTTTTTTTTTTTTTTTAAATATCTTTTTATTTTCCCAATCTATGCACATTGTACATTCAAACATTTCATGTCAATCATAGGTTACTAAATAAATAAGTAAATCATCATATTATATATAAATGGTACAGCTTCTATCTCTGTAATAAAAAAAATATATATAATAAGATGGAGCCTTAATCTTGATGTGAACCCAAACTCTCTTTCCATCTGGTTATAGGTTCCCAAATTCTAAGTCCTCTCATCTTACCTCTCACACCTTTCCGAGCATATATAGGTTTTTCCAGATTATAAGCTGCTAGTAAATTAGCCAGCCAGTTTTGCATAGCAGGTGGATTTCTATCGAGCCATGCCCTGGCTATTGTCAATCTATATACTGCAGTGGCCACAAAAATAAATTCTCTCTGCATACCTCCCATATCTAAGCCTATCCCCAATAACAATAATGAGGGGGTTAGAGTTATTTGAATACCCAATGTTCTATTTACAAAGCACTCTATATTTCCAATCAGGGTATGCAATTGGGGGCAAGTAGCAAATACATGTACAATATCTGCCTCCAAGGAGTTACATCTTGGGCAGGTAATACCAGTAGTACCTCCCCATTTGGCTATTCTTGCTGGGGTAAAATATAATTGATACAAAGTTTTATAGTGCTGTGATTGAAGGGGAGCAGAGCACAATACCGTGCGTGCCAATTCAAGTGACTCCTGGAATATTTCATTCGGAATGCTCAACTTTTCTACCCATTTACTACAATACTTTTCCATATAATCTACTTTCCCTTTCATCAAACATGCATACAGTGATCTAATTGTACAGTCCGCAGATACCTGTATTTTCTCCATAATTTCGTTTCTTTGGTACCCTGCAGGCCCTCCCTGTTTGCTGCTCAAGAAGCTCCTAACCTGCAGGTATTTAAAAAACGACCTCCTATCGATACCATATTTCGCCATAAGGTCTGTAAACTGTAGTATCTCTCCCTTATCCCTCAAATCCCCGATCTGTACTATTCCCTTTTCAGCCCAACTAGCCATTGTACCATCGGCAAAAACTGCCTCGGGGAATGACCGGTTCTTATATAGCCTGGTATATCTATTGAATCTTCCAAGACCTGTCTTTTTTAGAAAAGCATTCCACATCCTAACTGCTGCATTAAGTGTTTTAAATCTGGTCCTTTTGTAGTACCCATATTCCGTGCAATTTAAGAAGCAATTTTCTGCTTCCTCACCTAAAACAGCCGCGTAGACTTTTGTAGACATAGTGGTCACTCTTTGCTCTTTACCATCCCCCCCCTATTAACCCCTGCATGTATTGAAGGACAGTAGCGAGATAGTACATTCTAAAATCAGGTACCCCCCATCCCCCTCTCTCGGCAAAGACATAAGTCTGTAGGCTCTCCTGGTCTTACCCTGTGCCCAGAAAAATCTATTCAAAATAATTTCTAATGAGTTAAACCATTTGATTTAAAAAAAAAAGTGGGATGGATCTAAATAAATAAAGAAATTTGGGGAGGATTAACATTTTAATAATATTAGTAGTACCTACCAAGGATAAGTGTAGGTTATTCAATCTATCCAGATCAGATTTTACTCTTGATATTAGGGGGGCGATATTATTTTCAACAACTTTGTCTAGATCTGATGAAATAGCCACCCCTAAATAAACTGCAGTGGTAGTCACCAGCAAGTCATTGCAACTAGAGTGGACATTTTCTACAATCTGTGTCTTTGACCTGTTCAGACTATATCCGGGGATTTGTCCAAACAGCTCAGCTTCGGCTTCCACCTCTCTAATTGCCAGAAGAGGGGCTGGGGTAAGTATTGCCACGTCATCTGCATAAGCAAGTGTTTTAACCACACATCCATTCATCCTCATGGGAGATATGAGTGGATTGAGTTCGAGCTTGCGCAAGAATGGCTCTAAATAAAGTGCGAACAACAGTGGGGATGAGGGACACCCTTGCCTCGTCCCCCTTCCAATTTTAACAGCTGCCGAATACCCTCTGTTAACTCTAATTTTAGCCGTAGGCTCATTATATAACGCCTGTATGGCCCTAGTAAATCCCTCTCCTATACCGCACCACCTCATAGTTTGCCATAAGTAATCCCAGGAGACCCTATCGAACGCCTTTTCGGCATCTAAGAATAACGCTGCCATAGGGTCTCCCAGGACACCTGCCGCATCAAACATGGTGATGACCGTCCTAATGTGCTGCGTTGTCCCTTTGCCAGGAATAAATCCATGTTGTGCTGGACTTACCAAATTCTCAATAACCCCTGACAACCTCATAGCTAAGATTTTGGAATATACTTTGACGTCAGCATTCATCAATGTTATCGGTCTATCCGCCCCCCCCCCCCATGATTGGGGGATTGACTCCCCTTTTTGTGCCAAAACCATGATGTTAAACATATCAACCAACAGCGAACCTTTGAAAACTTTATAAAACTCCACCGGGATCTGATCTGGACCTGCTGCCTTACCCGATGGTAAACTACTCAATGCAACATTAAATTCATCCATATGTAGTACGGCTTCTAAGACTTCATTTCCATCCTCAGCTAAGTTAGGGGAAGCGATTTCTCTAAGGTATCTTATGGTATCATCGATACTTCCTTCCTTCTCGGGAGTATACAGGGTAGAGTAATAGTCTCTAAATACTTCTCTGATTAAGTCAGCCTCTCCTACCAGATTACCTTGGTGATCTTTAATCTCTTTAATATCTGATGTGGCCAACCTCTGTCTAGTACGCACAGCCAGGATGTGTCCTACCCTTTCACTCAGTTCATATACGTTCTCTTTTTTAATCAGATAATTCTTTGCAGCTTTCTCGGCTATACCTTCTATGGCTTCTGCATTTAAAGCTATAATTTTAAATCAATGCAATTCTAGCGGGCAATTCTGTAGAATAGCCAGGGCCAGATCTTCTTCCTCTTTTATCAATCTTAATCTTACTTCCTCTGTTCTTACTCTCTCTTTCTTCTGCCTTGCTAAAACATAACTTGTAGTCTCCGCCCGTATCCCGGCCTTAAAAGCGTCCCAAACGACACCCGGCGGTGCAGTTTCTCTATTAATCTCCCAAAAAAATTTAATCCATTCCTCCATATATTTTCTATAGTCGGGATCCTTCAATAAAGCTCTTTCAAAAGTCCACTGTGTTCTATTGTTCTGTTCCTGCCCCAATTTCAAAGTCAATATCAACGGGCTATGATCTGACACTATCCGTGGTTGCTTCTCCATTTGCGAGCTCTGTATTAATGATCTAGAAATTAAAAAATAATCCAACCTGACCAGAGTCCTATGTGGGGCTGAAAAAAATGTACTGCCATATAGATATGGGTGTAGCTTAACCCATGGGTCCACCAAAGAATTATGTGACACCAGATCTACTAATAGCCTTATATTCTTTCTTTTTCCTCCCCCCGTACTTCCCTCCTATCTGCAGAAAAGAGCTATCTGGCACATGAATATTTAGATCCCCACAGCATACAATAGGCTCTGGCCATTGAGCCAGTTCAATATCCAAATATTGCAGGACATCTGGATCGTCCTCAGTTGAGCCGTATATTGATGCTAATGTTAAGACCTCCCCTTTAAAACAAATTTCAAGAATCACCCACCTCCCCCATTGATCCTCTTTCTTTCTTCTTACTACTATATCACTGTTCCTACCCAACACTGCAACTCCTCTTGTTTTTGTCCCTTGCTTAGTGTTTGCTAACACTTTAAATCCAAGTTGTTCCAATAAATACACTCTTGTTCCTTCTATGTGTGTCTCCTGTAGACATACCAAATCCAAGTTTTTAACCAAGCCGCCACTCTCAATCTTTTGTTAACACAATTGAGCCCACAGATATTGATAGAAGCAATCTTACATGTCATCGTAATGCCACAGAATTCTTATGCAAAAACCTACTATTTTTGTGTACCATATGTCTTTAAACCTCCACCATGTACCAATGTGCAGAATCCAACAGTTAATACCAAAAATGTGAACCTTTTCCCCCCCCCCACCACCCTTCCACCCCTCCCCTCCCTCCCCTCCCACGTCCACCCTCCCCCCCTTTACTGGCAAATAGGTCAAAATGACCTATGTGTGGCCGCTTTTGAATTGCGTCAATCGCATCCCCCCTCAGCCTACGTACCTACATACTCCCAAGCTGACACACTCCCTGAATCAGCCCTCGTCATAGATCAATCAATCAAATATATGCATTAATTTCGATCCATCATAAACAACATTTTCAGCACTTTAGCCCCCTTTCCTGTTTTTCAGCTCTTCAATAAACTGCTGCGCTTTTATTTGTTTGAGTTAAACATTCTTATTTTCCCTTTTGTCACCACTTTCAACTTAGCAGGGAAGAGGAGATATGCTTCTGACCCTAATGCCTGTAATGATGCAATCAGCTGTCTGAGCCTCCACCTTCTCTCTACTGTTACATGGCAAAAATCAGGCCTAGCGAAGAATGAAGTACCCTCAAATGCTCTCTTACAATCAGGTCTAGCTTTAGCGATAATTTCCTCCCTCAATAAAAAGTTCCCCACATTTACTAAGATTGCTCTGGGGTAGGAGCCCTGCCCATCCTTCCTTGCTCCATGCTTTACTGTGAAGGGATATCTGTGTGCCCGTTGAATCTCTTTCTCCCATTGCCATTCTGACTCTGGGAAGGCCCCCTTCAACATATTTACTACAAATTGCCTCGTGTCCTGCCCTTCAATCCCCTCTGCCACACCCAGGAGTCTAATGTTATTCCTTCGCTGACGATTCTCAAAATCTTCCAGCTTCCATTGAAAATCTTCTGAGAGTTTTTCCTGGTCTATTTTAAAGGTCTTAAAGTCTCCCATGTCGTCTTCCAGCTTGCCTGTCCGTTCCTCCGCTTCCGTTACTCTTTCCGCCAGTTCATCATATAGTTTATTCATTTTTCTCATTGTGTCCTGGATTTTTTTAGCATCCTGCCTTGCTCTCCGGCTTTCCGCCCTGGCCTCCGTCTGCATTTGTTTAAGGGTGTTGAACAGGAGCTCAACAGGAATCTGTTGCATTGTACCCTCAGGTGGATTTTCTGGGTTATTGCCATCCTCTTCCTGGTATGCCTGAGAGGTAGCTGAGTAGTCCCATAGTAATTTTCTTTGGGCCCCCTCGAAGCCCCCTGTGAGCTGTCTAGATAACTTTAATGATTTCCTTTTCCTTTTCTGGGTGGTGTCTTTGTCCGTGCCAGAGTCAGAGCCAGAACCAGTGCCAGAGCCTGAAATCTCCTCTGAGCCCCCATCGCTTGTCTGCTCTAACTCAGATTCCTCATTAAGGGAATAAAAACAGTGTCCTTCTGCAGAGCCTCCCTCGGCTTTTTCCGCTCCCTCCACCGTTCCATCTTTACTTGTGAGGCTAAAGGTACTTCCCCAAGTCTTAGTAGGCTCCCCCCCTCCCTTTGCTAGTTTCATTTCTTTTTCTACTAGCATGAGGGCCCCCATCATATCAGCATTGCCAAACTCGAAATCGCTCTGTGTCGAGCTCTTGCCAATTTTTGCTGTATATTCCACATTCGGGACTGGGCTGGGGATTTTACCTTCTGGGCGTGATACCTGACCTCCCTGCTCCGTCAAGCCTGTTGCGGTGGTGTCTGCAGTCAGTTCATGCACCGGCTCGCTCACCAGGTCGGAACTGCGGCGTTGCCTAGCAACCGCGGCCTCAGCGTCCACAGCGTCCTCGAGGACGCTTTCCCGGAGATCCTTCTCATCGCCCTTGCCATCTCCAGCGTTGCCACTGTCCCGTCTGCCTTTGCTGCCTGGATTCTCCTCTGCCGGCTGCGACGGCAATCTCGGCGAAAAGGCTTCTGTGACGGTAGGCTGTCTCAGTGTTAACTCTTTGCCTCTCTGTTTCTCGCCATTCCTTCCCGCTCTGCCTGAGATCACCGCTCGCGTTGCTACAGTGTTTCCCTGCGCCGGTTTAGATCTCTGCTCTGTTTTCTGTTCTGCTTTCTTTTTTGCCCCATCTGGGATTCCTGACTTCGGGATGGCCCCAGGGTTACGAGGGGGTCTGCTCGAATCGTCAGTGTCCCCGGGTGCACCTCCCGACATCACTTTCTCCTTCTCCCTTTCTTGCCTTGGTGTTCTTGCGGGCATTTTAACCACTTGTGCCTGCAGTTTCTTCTTAAGCCCGAGCGAGCTCATCAGACCTTCAGCACCTCTCTTGAGCCAGGCAACACCTCGAAAACACCTCTGTAAGTATTTTATGGCTATCCTCGTGCCGGATATACTGGGCAGCCTAACGCCAGCATATAATGTCCATTCAGGTGCCATTCAGGGTAATCAGCATCTTTAAATCATGCTTCTGAAAAGTTCTTAAGGCTGGAGAGGGGATGAGTGCGACTGCTTACAGCAACCCAGCGTCGGCCATCTTGCCTGCACTTGAAACTTCATCTTAAGGGAAAAAATCTATGATATTGCAAGACCCTCAAATAAAAAAGAATACAAGGGATTTACTTTCTTTGCGTGCCCCGATTTCGCTCATGCGACAGTAGAACGCAGATGGCGGATGAGGCAACTGTTTGCCCAATTTGAAAAAACTGGAGCAACAATATACCTACAAAACCCGGCGCGTCTTAAAATCATCTATAAAGGAATAACTAACATTTTTACATGTGAAAGCAGAACACTGGAAAATAATCAAAAGGCATCCTGTAAACGGTTGTAACCATTAAAGTATTACACTTTATTGAACATATATGTCAGTGGACTACACACCGGCAGCTCATTGGGGGAGAGGAAAAAAAAAAGTGGAGGAGGAAAAAAAAGAAAAAGACTAAGATAAAGAAGGAGAGTATCTCGATCTTGTAAAAATTTGGGTTGGGAAGACAACAAAGTGAAGTAACTTATATGTATTCTATGTACCCAAAATGTATATATTTTTGATCAGGCCACGGGGCGTGCGTGCTGGGACATTTGTCCCTGCCGACGTCCACACCTGGGCTCCGTATGTCCCAGGACGTCTCGCAGGGAGAGGGGGGGATAGGGGGAGGGGAGGGGAGGCTGGGGGATGAAGGGGGGTGGGGGAGCATTTAAAAGAAATTAAAAAAACAGAACCAGAGTTAATTTAAGTCTTACATTTTATTTGCAATCAATATTACTTATATGGAATAGGACAATCGAAACCAAGGCAGATCATACACACTATCAATATGAGCCGAGGTCATTGGCAGATTATGGCTCACTAAACATAGGACCATGGAGAAGTTAACTATATGAACTTGGAATGTTTCAGGACTCTTAGATAGTGATAAACGTCAACGGCTGGGAGAGATAATTTACCGAAACCCAGCAGATGTCATTTGCCTCCAAGAGACGCACCTGCCCTGGCTGAAAAGACATCTTCTTAAAATCAAGGGATATAATCTATTAGCATGTACCACACAAACCTCCAATATTAGGGGGTAGCAATGCTTGCTAAAACTTTTCTGGGACAGGCCACCCATAAAGTAGTAGACACACATGGCAGATGGGTAATTATCAAACTGGGCATTGGTATCACTATCTGCTCTATTTACGGATCTAATCAGGATGATCCAACTATATTTGAGACAAAAGAGCTCAAGCTAGCACCTATACAGGGCCCACTTATATTATGTGGCGATTTAAATATATGATTAGGCCCTCGATTCAGTAGTTACACACACCCTCACTATATTGGCCGTAAGCCCCGAGTCTTTAAAGCTCTTAGTAGACTTTGCGATAGCTTTGGGTTAAGCGATGTATGGGATCTAAAAAGTTATCCGGACCCTGGCTACACTTACTAATCCATCCCCCATAGCAAATATGTCAGGATTGACTATCTATTTGCTATTAGCGATTTGACTGACAATGCCACAATTTCAAAGGAATCTAAAATTATCTCAGACCATAATGCTCTAACTCTCACTATTAAACTTAGATCCATCAAGAGGGAACGAAGAATCTGGACATTTGATAGGAAGCTGCTAGCTAACAAACATTATATTACTCATATCACTAGCTGGGCCCAATAATTTTTTGATATAAATAGATATAGTGCCTCTAGGGTGATTGTATGGGATAGCTTTAAAGCGGCTCTAAGAGGCGAAACTACGAGCTATCAAGCTAGAATACGGAAGCACAACAATATGGGATATCATCAACAACTGGCTGATCTGACTAGAGCCGAGATAGAGCACATTGCACAAATAGCCCAAGGCGAAAATGGGAAACTAGCTTTGCACCGCCTGCTAGTGTTAAAAACCGAGCTTAACTCTGGCTTGACGCAAAAAGCTGCTGAGACATATAAAGCACATCGGAAAGAAGTGTACGAGAAGGGGGAAAAAGTTGGCAAACATCTCGCACTTCATACACACCAGCAAATGTCCTATAATGCCATCACAAAGATAAAATCACATGGGCAGACGTACATACAAACACCAGAAATAATTGATGCATTTCAACAATACTATCAGACCCTCTACCAGGATGATAACAGAACCAGCAGGGTAGACGCAGATTTGTTTTTGAAAGATCTCCTTGAGCAACCAGAGGTAAACAAGACTTTAGATGAGAATACCAGAGAAGAGCTTGAGAAAGAAATTACCCTTACAGAGGTCCAGCTTGCTTTGACTTCGCTGGCTTCTGGGAAGGCAGCAGGTCCCGATAAAATACCGTTGGAATTATATAAAATTCTCAGTTATACCCTGGGCCCACTATTATATGATCTATTTTTAGGGATTTAAAGGAGTGGTATTCCACCCACCTCATTATCTTTCCAAAAAAGGGTAAACCTCAGGATCAACTATCATCATATCGCCCGATTTCCCTAATCAATTCTGACTCCAAATTATACGCTAAAATAATGGCCATCCGGCTCGGACGGGTTGTCGAACATCTGGTCTCCCCAAGGCAGCATGGGTTTATTCCCGGCAAAGGTACAACCGACCACACTCGGAGAGCAATCTCCCTGTTTGATGTAATGTCTGCAACAGGAGGCCAGATGTCGATGATTCTTCTGGATGCCGAGAAGGCCTTTGACCGGGTGACCTGGAATTTCTTATGGGCTGCCCTGACGCAGTATAATTTCGGCCCCAAATTTGTCAAGTCTATAATGGCTATGTATTCTGAACCTATAGCAAAATTACAAATAATGGACTCTGAATCAAGTATAATTAGAGTATCCAGAGGCACACGCCAAGGCTGTCCCTGTTCTCCAATATTATTTGCCCTATATATTAATCCTTTAATTTTGAAACTTTTAGAGAACCCACTAATTACGCCTATAGTTGTTAACAAATTTGAAACTAAAGTATTGCATATGCCGATGATATTGCGGTACTAACGCCTAATACTTCCGTGGCAATATCGGAAATAGAGGTAGTAACGCAAGCCTATGCACGTTGCTCTGGATATTCTCTGAATAAAGAAAAAACAATCATCCTATGTACAGACAACATTAGTTGTAATGATTCCAGGAAAACTAACAATGCTACATACCTAGGTGTCAGCATAAGCCCGGATGTTACCCAAATCTCTCAAATCAACTATGAGCCATTACTAAACACTGTAAAAAAAGACCTAGATCGGGTTATTAGTTTACAGCTATCAATAATTGGTAGAGGAAATTTTTTTTAAATGAATATCCTGCCAAGGGTGCTTTATCTTTTTCGGGCTATTCCATTGATGCCTGAGGAAAAGGTCCTCAAAATACTAGACTCTCTTATGTCCAAATGTATGTGGCAACAAGGCAAAACCAGAAGATCCTTGAAGTTTCTGTCACTACCACAGAACAGAGGAGGATTAGCAGTTCCAAACATTCTGCTATATCTCTGGGCTTCATTTCTCCAACAGATGGCCCCCCTTCTCTATGAGAACCCCAGCTTAGAGACCATGGAGGATGCTCCCATTCCATCTATATACGAGCTTTCCCTAGGGGAAAAAGCTAAAGGTCTTTTTTTGAGACAAGTAGAGAGAAGCTACTACAAGAAAAATAAATTCAAAGTTATCACGAGTGCCTGGACAATCTGGTTAAGGACAACAAAGTTTATGCATAACTCACAGGTTAATAGGTACTCTCCCTTATGGCATTCAAACCTTTTTCCCGTACTAGGAAGCGATATTATCGCAAAGAAATGGCATGCTCTAGGAATTACCATAGTTGGTGACCTTATGGGTGCGAATGAGGCTTATACCTTTACAGATCTACAACAAAAATGTCACCTTCCAAATGGGGACTACTTTAAATATTTGCTGATTCATACTATGCTCAAATATAGGGACTCTAACATTAACTCGGAGAAAATTGAAATTATCGTCAGCATCGCTAAAAAAACAGCAAGAATAGGTACAATTTATGGTCAACTATTGGCTAAGGTACAAGATGATTTAGAACACACAGAAAATGCCTGGGCAGACAGACTTGATAATCCGAATGTAGATATTGACATGAGTCTCTGCCTATCATCACGACTACTTATGTCAGCCAGCTTAAAAGCACAGACCTATACAACTATCTATAATTTATACTATATTCCGGCTAAATTATATGCCTGGGGCAAAAGAGAGAACGATCACTGCCCCAGATGTTTTAAAGGCCCGGCAACGCTTATTCACATGTTCAGTGAATGCGACCAATTAACACTTATTAAAAGAATGATCTGTGAATTCTGGGAGGAAGTGTTTGGCCATAAAATACCCGACTCCCCTACTCTATATCTACTAGGCACTGATAATACTCTAAACTTGAGCAGGGAAGAAGAGGACATGCTTTTTATAAGCTTGGCGGTCCTCAGGGTAATACTAGCAGAACGTTGGAAAGACTCAGATCCACCGAGTTTTCAAATGTGGTTAGCACGTCTTCTCTGGGTTTTCAATCAGGAGAGCGCCATTTATGCCACTAGAGGGCTTAGATCTGCTATGCGTGGCATGGCGATCTGGCAACCCATTACAAATTGGAGGAGGAGGCTTAGCCCAATGTGATAGTGTGACAATGTCCTGTTATATGTCTATCTATTGCCCTTTTTCTTTTCTTTTCTTTTTCTTTACCATTTTTCTTCACTTTTATTTCACTCTCACTTCTCAATATGAAAAAGAAAACGAATCATATTTGAAAGTAATTGTTTATTTTACAATCTTATTGTATTTATACTCCTTTTTCTATTTGTACCTGTCTTATCTGGTTCTGAGAAATAAAAAAATAAAAATAAAAATAAAAAAGATGTATTTTATTATTCTGAGTTCAGGCATACTAAACTTGAATTTCTACCATGTTCTCTGAGACAGTTAGGATTATAAAATGTAATAACTCTAACAGCCCATTCTGGCCTATGGAGAACAAGTAGCCTTGCAATATTGAAAAACAAAAATGGCTGTAATTCACTATTAGGACATGCCACACACATCAGGCTTGTCCTACATTATACTTACAATGCACCCTGCCCTTGGGCCTACCATAGGGGTGACTGATATTGGTCGATACGGTGCAATGCGACAGTTCCAGCGGCGACACCCTCCTTCGGAGCTGCGACGGCAGGCTCCAACCTCGTTGCAAGATTCTTCTCCTGATGCGGTGCAGTGTGACAACTACAGCGGCGACACCCTCCTTCGGAGTTGCGACGGCAGCAGCAGCGATGGCGAAACGCTTCTTCTTTGTTGCGGCACGCTTCTCTCTGATGCGGTGCAGTGCGACAGTTCCAGCGGCAACACCCTCCTTCAGAGTTGCGACGGCAGGCACAGCGACACGCTTCTGCTCGTTGAGTTGCGCTTCCAGCTCCTTGCGACACGCAGTTCATCAGCAGGCCCAAGACAGCAGCAGGCACTTCCAAAGAACTCTCGGTAGCTGCGGGTGAAGTCTGTTGTCCCAGAGACTTCAGCAGGAGGCAAGCTCTTTTCCAAGCCCTTGGAGATACTTCACAAGTTGAAAGCAAAGTACACAAAGTTCCTTTCTCCTTCCTTTGGCAGTAAGGCAACCACTGCAGGCCAATCCCCCATGCACACTTCAGCTTGGGAATAGTCTCTCCTCAGTTTCTTCAGGTCCTCTCCTCAGTAAAGGTTTCTTCTTGTAGTCCAAAGTGATCTAATTTCATGGGATCAGGGTCCCAATATTTATACCCCAAAATCCTTTGTTCTCTGAGGGGAGAGGGGCCTTTGCCCAGTCAAAACCAGTTCTGAAGCACTCTGTTTACCAGACTTCTCCTTTCCTTTCACAGCGCAGGGCATGCACATCAGACGCCTCACAGGAGGTGGAGCCAGCATTGTGGAAGGCAAGTACAGTCCTGGTGCACTTTGTTTACATGACTCCTTCTCTTCTTTCCGTGTGCAGGGCAGAGACATCAGCCACTCCCCAGGAGGTGGAGCCAGCATTGTGGAAGGCAGGCACAGCCCTATTCAAGGTTCAGGTGCAACTCCTCCCTCCCATCTAGAAGCAGATCTCTCTATTCAACACCGGGTGACTCAGACTGTCTCCTGGAATTCCCCAGCCCTGTCACTCAGAAAACCAGACATAGGAATACACAACCTTGCAGAGGCAGGTTTGAATGGTTAGACAAGCAAATACCTACTTTCTAAAAGTGCTATTTGCAAACACAGAATATTAAAACCAACTTCACTAAAAGATGTATTTTATTATTCTGAGTTCAGGCATACTAAACTTGAATTTCTACCATGTTCTCTGAGACAGTTAGGATTATAAAATGTAATAACTCTAACAGCCCATTCTGGCCTATGGAGAACAGGTAGCCTGTCGTGTATTCCTATAGGTTCTGAATCGATCCCCCTATTCCTGACCCTATTCTGGTTAAACTAACTATCAAGTTAACTAACAGTCAGCCCATGAGGCAAGACAAGCCCCCATGATGCAGATACCGTTATCTGACGCAGTCACACTACGGCACAGGAACGTGTTATCTGATTAGGTCATAACGCTTGAGATCTAATTAGACAAGCGACATTCCTCCAGCCCCTGATAAGGCATATGACGTTCTCATAACAAATCAAACCTATGACAACCTGGAAAATCCGTGCGGCCATTGTTTTGATTTCACAGAGAACTTTAGTAAAGAATGTGCTAACGAGCAAGTCGTATGACATCTTTATTGACGTATCTATGTCCATCCTTACGTCAATCTCGGCACCTTTAAGGTATAAATATTGCCGATCTTGCCCTATGCAAACACACGCGTGGTGACAAGACGGAGCAGCCACACTTGCCGAAGCCGAGAGCAGAAGCAGACCCCGCTGGCGCAGCCCCGCCTTCCTGACGCGCTGAGAGACGCGCTGCTATCTCAAGCCGAGAGACCCAGCACCGGCGCTTCTGGGCAGCCCTCGCAGGCAGCCTGGAATATCGAGAGCAGAGAAAGAGATACCATTCCTCATTCATCCTAAATTCCAGGTACAGAACTGAATAACCCCTCACAGAGAATTCTTTAGTTATTCACTTGGCAAAAACAAACTTAACTTAAACTGTAACTTTCTATTCCCGCCCACGCATTAGACTTAGGTCAGGTACACGGGGTAGGCGTATTTAGAAACACCAGTTGAGTACGTTTAGTCAAATGTATATGTGTATGTAAATATATTTTAATCATTTCAAACATCATATGGCTCAGAAACCATATCAATGTTTTTACAGTATTATTTTATACTATTGCTTTTAATGTATGCACTTTACTTAACTATAAGTATTGCAATAATATCGATCCATTTCTCATGTATGAGAAAAGAGACTGATCAATAAATAACACCTTTTTATTGAACACGCCCGTCTCTTCCTTTTCTCTACATTCTGATGAGACTAAGAATGCACGTACTGACTGAGTGAAATAATTGCCTTGTGCTCACACGACTCTCGAGATTGACTCTTGATTAGGGGAGAGCAAAGTTGTCATGTTCTATGGTTGTCAGAAACTAAATCCCTTCTTGTCTAATCAGGGAAGTTAATTCCTCCTTGAACATTCGAGAAAGTTTCTAGCGAACTCTGAGCTACGCTGGCAAACCCAAAAATTAAGTCTAGTATCGACAGTAGTAGACCTAGTTAACGTCTGGTCTAGGCCTTTACTGCTGTAGGTATTATTCCAATGCGCAGAGCCTATTGGGAAAATAGGAGCTACACTACATGGCGCCCAACGCGTTTGGAAAGGGCGATAAAACTAACGTAAGACATTTAGAGTAACTCAGTCGTGCTTTCTCACTCAGACCCCTTTTCCCATTGTACTCCAAAGACGTCTGGAGTGGGTGAAAGGTTATATCCTCCAAAACCTCGCAGGAGGGAACTCCTATGTATGGTTCTTGGTATAGTCAACGTTGAAGGATACACTGTTCCAAAATATTGTGCATCTAATCTCTGTTTCCATAAAGAAACCTGATCTGCAAACAGCTATAATACCATCCGGTCAGTAAAATGACTGAAAGTGATGATGAAAGAGAAACAGTTAGATTAGCAACTGAACTCGCAGATGCTGATGCTACCATGCAAGCAGCAGACCCGAATATAACACTCATTCCGGTCATTAAAAGGAGATCTATAACCTTAAAACTTATAGAAAATGGACTGACACCTAGAGGTGGCACAGTCATATTCGTAATCGAGGCACACGAATATCGGCAGACAGAGGTATATTATTCATGGATACATTTTCCAGCAGCTAATGCTGTAACAAAGTACTTCCACTATTACAAAGAAGAGGAACCTCCTAATGAGTACACTCCTTTCGAGGAGGTGGAAGTACCACTCAAATTCCAAGAGCATTTGCTCTTATTTGATGGCGCCCTAATACATAACAATCACATTACAAGGCTCGGTCCTTTAGGAAGACCAGGAGCAACGTGGCCGGTCTTAGCCGGATACACACCACATCCAGACATCGAAAGAATGCCTGCAGCAGAGCTGTTAATACAGCTAAAACAACTACTAAAAATTCATAGACAATTAGTTCAGTATGTAATGCGGACTTCAACAATTCAGCCAGCGATTAAACTTCCACAGCTGACCCCTCACCAGGGGAACACAAATAAAATTACACCACAGAACATCCAATCCTGCCTAGGTAAAGTTCCAGCTAAACGGGAACAAATACCATTCTGGTTGGCACAGAAAATTACCCAAATAGAGGCGGTGTTTCCTGACACCACCCCATTAGAAAAACACAGGATTCTGACTATAGTCTCCCAATGGGAATCGCACCACACATTGAGGACTGTGACACTTGGGGTACAGTCTTTGCTTCCATCTACACAAAAACGCACGGTGTTCCATCCATTTCGGTAATACCAGATGTGCTAAAACAAATTCAAGATGAATACGGTCCAGAACCTGCTTTAACTCTTGGTATGAAATTACTAAAAGACTTCAAGCAGGTCTCGGCTATATTATTAGCCAACATAAAAGGTGAAGCAGCAAACGTGGCGATCCGCCAGAGGTTAAAAGAGACAGATATAGCAGACCAACCAGCTGAAATTGCCAGAATCATAGAAAAATCCTATGAAGAACTAGGCAGAGATAGTCTAGGTGGAATACCAGTAAAACCGCAACTGACTACAAGTCCAGAAAAAATATTTTTTAATAATAATTCACCAAAAAAGAACTGGGATAGAAACAAACAATCCAATCCTAAAGAAAAGAAATTCCAGTCCCGAGGGAGGTCTCCCAGGCGAAGAGAGAAATCTCCAAACCAAAGACAGAGGTCACCGCAGAGTGACCCCTCTGGGAATAGATATAACCTTAGAAATAGGGATAATATTAAAAAACCTGATAGATATCAAGACATTGATACACGTCCCTCTCAATCTTTTCAGACTTCCTCGCAGAAATCGGAAAGAAGAGGACGATCAGAAGAGCACGCCAAGTCCAAAGACAAAGAACCTGCTCAGCTAAAAAAGAAATTACAATTTCCAAAAAAGAAGGTAGCCAGTATCAAGGTAGTTAACAATGCCGAGAATACTGAGGACACAACTGAAAAACGGAGAGTGGGCGCAGACAATGCTAGACAGCGCAGCAGAGGTGAGCATAGCTCGCAAAGTCCTTATGAATCATCTGGAGACAGTGGACACGAATGAATATCTTCAAGTGGAAACTGCAGACACCAGAGTTAGCAAACCCCACAAGATATACGAGATAACATTACGTATAGAGGGAGATAAGACTAGGAAAATAAGGGGACTATTTTGGGATAATCTCTCCAAGGGCTATGATATCCTTCTAGCTGAAAAAGACTGGCCACCAGAATTTGTCAGGGAGTGCCCTCATGGCGAAGAAGTAATTATGCCTGCCTTCTCGAATCAAATCCCGATTCATAAAAAATACACACTTGCTAGAAAGTGGGCAGTGGCCTTAGCACCTGCTTTATATAAAAATCATGTAGGATGGGATGAGGATTCTCCTCCTCACAAAATCCAGTTAAAATCACAACCTACTGCACAAAGGCAGTACCCAATTAAGCAAGAAGCTAAAAAACAGGTAAATGAAATACTAGATCAGCTAGAATACCAGGGGGTGATTGAAACTTGCACCTCACAAATGAACAATCCTTTGTTTCCGGTCTCCAAACCAGACAATTCATATCGTCTAGTTTTGGATTACCGACACCTTAACACATGTTGCAAAACCTTTGCAGTGCAAAACTCACACAGTGCTGCACTAATGAATAACATAGTGCGCAAAAAATACAAAACAACCTTGGACATCTCCAATGGATTCTTTTGTCAAAACATAGCACCAGAGAGCAGATATTTAACTGCATTCTCAGTAAATGGCACTCAAAAGCAATTCTGTTGGTTAGCCCAGGGGTACAAGAACAGCCCGGGGGTATTCTCAGCGAGAGTAACAGAATTACTACAACTATATGATGATGAAGCATTATCCTATGTCGATGACATTTACTTAACAGATGATGACTTGGAGACTCACTTGAAAAGGGTGAACACCATAATACTTGGGTTCGCTGCAGAGGGTTACAAATTCAACTTCAAAAAATCCAGAATTGCCCATCTGACGGTCCTATTCTTAGGATATGAGTTATCAAGTGAAGGCAAAAGCCTGGCAGACAATTTCCTAGAGAAATGTGCCGTAATCCAAGCACCTAGAACACTAAAAAACTTACAGTCGATTCTAGGTTTCCTAAATTTCGGAAGAACATACATTGCAAATTACGCAGAAAGGGTCAAACCCCTTTATGATCTAATTAAACCAGACTTTAAAAGATCCAGTTGGACTCAAACACACACAGAAATTTTGAGATCCTTACAAACAGACATGCTAATTAAAACAAAATTAGAAACACGTGATAACACACGCAATCTTGTGATTCGAGTCATCCCAGGGAGATGCGGATTCACATACCTGACCTCTAATGAGGGAGAAAAGGTACCAATTGCATTCAAATCACACTTGTACACTAAGGCTGAAATGAAATTTAGCCCAACGGAAAAAATTCTTACAGCAACACAGACAGCTATAGCAAAAGAACGAGCCCTGGCACAAGGTAAACGAATAGTAATCGTGACACCAATACCAGCCTTAGAGGCGGTAACAAAAGCAAGCATTCCAAATGCTAAAGCACTCCATCCGAGATGGATACAATGGGCTAACTCTCTTGGCGCAACAGACGTGGTGTACGAATTTGACCCTTACTTAAAAACACAAGAATTTCTCCAATATGAATTTGAATGTCCTACGCCAACCGAAATTCTGCCTCTAGATCACTACGGCTGTATAATATATACAGACGGATCAGCACAACCCGCAGTAGGGGGTAAACAAGCTTACAGTGCTGCGTGCGCGATTGTTAAAGGTCGTTGGCACGAAGGGAAATTTAAACCAACCCTCACTAAAACACAATCCCTAGGAGATTGTACAGCTCAGCGAGCTGAACTACTAGCATTCAAGATGGCGCTTGAAAATACCGATCGAGAATTCCCCACACTCATAGTGTGCGATTCGTATTATTGCGTTCAGTCTTATAATGAATACTTTCAGATCTGGCTTCAGAACGGTTTCAAGGATGCGAAAGGTGGCACAATCAAGCATAAAATGCTCTGGGAACAAGTAGCTCTTTTACAAAAAGAACTACCAAAGACTCACGTGATACATACACTGAGTCATCAACGTGATGGCGTTCACGTTGCAGGGAATTCATTGGCTGACGAGGCCGCGAAGGCAGCTGTGCAAACGGCTTCCGTAGCTGCCGTCACCCGGTCAAAAACAAAAATAGACAGCGAAATATTACAAGCTGTCAGCGCTTCAGAAAAGGATTCGATAGAACCACTCCCTAAAGGCTTTCCAGTAAAATACTCATACATAACTGATGCAAACAATGTTCCTTTTGCTCAAATCCCTGGAGTGGGGGAGAGGGCAATTCCAAACATGGAACATAGGTTAGGACTAATAATAGCGGCACACGAAGGGCTTGCTTCTATCCATGCTGGCGTCTCAGCCACAGTATCATTATTAAAACAGAGATACTGGTGGCCACAAATGAGAAGACAAACAAGGAACTATGTTCTAGAATGTGAAATATGTCAAAAAATGAAAGTATCAACGGTGAGACGTCCAGCTCAGACGCCCCTTCTAATCTCGGATAAACCATTAGCCTGTGTTTATCTAGACCACTGCGGTCCCTTACAAAGGGATGGTAACTATAAATATATCTTGGTTGCAGTGGACTCATGCACAAGATTCATATGGATGTGGCCCCAGCGAACGGCTGACGCCAGAACTGTTATAAAAGATTTGCGAGTCTTTATCGGCACATACGCAATTGGCTTGCTGCATTCGGACAATAGTCCCGCTTTTAGCTCTCGGGCTTATAAGGAGGCCATGGTCAGCATGGGCGTGCAATTGCGGTACTCTTGTCCATTTCACCCTGAGGGGAACGGAATTGTTGAAAGAAAAAAACGTGACATAAAGCAATCTATAACGGCAAAGGTATTAGGTTCGGGAGCTGGGTGGGTCAAACATCTAATAAGTGTCCAACGTAGTCTAAATAACTTGCCAAGAAATTCTCTGAAGGGATTCAGTCCGTACGAATTATTATTTGGAACTAGGATGATGATCTCTGACCTTGATAGTCAGACTTCAGTGGTGAAAGAAAAAACCTTTGATGTCAAAGACCGTTTGGCTATTTTGCAGGACTTAAACAAAACAAGAAAAGACCTGAGCAACATAGAGTTGAAACAACAGCCAACAACCACTGAAGAATCACCACCTGTCCCAGCAAGACCTGTCTGGATTCCAAAAGTCGGGGATCTAGTCAGGGAGAAGATCGCGGTAAAGAAGGAATTTGGGCCTTCGTACAGAAAAGCAGTTCCTGTCTTGTCTGTCAACGGGACAAGGTCAGTTGTACTACCGCCACTTGCTGGAAAAAAGGAGAACCGAGTTGTATCCATCGACCTGGTAAAACCACAACATGTGGCCGATAACAAACGGTAGGCCAAGTGGACTCCCAATAAGTAGCAGAACACCAAGGTTTGCTACCAGCACAGAGGTCCTATCAAAAAGGCTCATCACATTCGAAACGCCTGCAGAAGAACAAGAAGGACTATGCAACAATGCAATAGAACTCAGACCTCTGAAAACCCAAATAAAGACATTTAGCAGAGACACACCAATCTATACTGAAGTACCAAGT
This sequence comes from Lissotriton helveticus, assembly GCF_964261635.1. Lineage (NCBI taxonomy): Eukaryota > Metazoa > Chordata > Amphibia > Caudata > Salamandridae > Lissotriton > Lissotriton helveticus. Next base: position 599,756,363 of record NC_136061.1, on the reverse strand, counting down.
GAAAATGCAAAAAACAAAAATCCTGAACCAATTGGAACAATTGACAGAACTGCATCCGGTTACTTCATCAACTTCGATGATTCCTCTGACGGCTTCAGTGAATCAAAGACACAGCCATCATCAAAATCCTTTAAAGACAAAGCGAAGGAACTTTTGAAACAACTGAAAGAAACATATCTGATTTCTCCATGGATTGAATTTTGGGTGGGTTTTGGTGCATTTATCCTCATACTTTGGCTCATCATGGTATTTACTTTGGGACGCTTCATTGAGGGAAAATATGCTAAAATGGACACAGCAAGTCAGAACATCAACTTGATCCTCAAACCACACACATCTTCACACGTCGAGAAAAGAGAACTTTCTTCAGAACTTTCTTCAGCCAACTTCACAGCCAATCCGATACCTGGTGGGGTAGCCTGGGACAACACTGACTATGAAATTTATGGTCCGGTCGAGATCCTGAAATATCCACACCAAATCAAGATCTCCTTGAGTGATTTTGCAAAACCAAACTCATTTGCTGATGATTGGGACTTCGAAAGCATTAACAACATGATGTCTGACTTAGTAATGTCTGCTAAATTTACAAAACATGATTATTTGCAAGGTTCTACAAATTATGATAGTATGTATTGCTATAACCATTATGATAACCATTTTTTACATAAATCTGCACAACCTAGAAATGTTTTAAATTATAATCAATGGGAACATTGTGCTACACCTCCAAAAGGGAGCTCTAGAACCGTGTATGACAAATATTCATATTTTTCAGGTTTTAACACAAGTAATGCTGAAACATTTTATTTTCAATTGTCGAACAAGACAGGGATGAAAACCATGATAACCAACACAAAATTGATTTATTCAGACTCATTCTTTGAACAAATGAATACTTTTGGATTTGATTATTGGGACAAAAATGTTGATTTGAAAAGTGTTTGGGGTACAAAAGAATGGCAACTACAGGGTATAGAAGCTTTGTTTAGAGCCTGCATGATCCCAGAACAAATGATATTTTTAAATGACACTGTTCAACAAACCACCTGTCTTGGCTTAGCCAAAATCAAAGATTTAAATAAACCGTCTATTCCAAAGCCAACAATGTTTAGCAATAGCTCTGATACAGATGAAGAGATAGACGTAAACCAGATATTAAACCAAAACAGAACACATCCTGATTGGAAACAATGGTTGATCTGGCCCACAGATACAAATAACTGTCAAGACAGATTCCTGAATAAAACACAGGGGTTCAAAATGACCAGGCCAGACCCTAGATATCCTCAAAGACATCACCCAGGGATAATAACAACCTACAGTGTGGGCAAATTATGCCTTCAATGGCTACAAACTTCCACACTGCCTGAAATTAAGCAACACCTAACTTTACTTACTGATGGTGCTGACCTGCGTGATTTCATTCTGGGACCACGCAAACAGCGTCAAAAGCGTTTCATAGCAGCCTCTGTATATGCAGCATACAATGAGGCCTGGAAGGTTACACAAATTGAAACAGCAGAAAGAATACGGGAAATTGACCGTATTAATTTGGAAAAATCACTTTCTATAGTGGACAATGGGTTAATGACTCTGTCCTCCAGAATTTTTTCATTGGACAGCATTGTGTCTTCAGCAATCGATATATTATCGCAAGACTTACTGTTATTACAACATGGTCAGTCACAATTGCGTTCTATTGTACAGCTTGGCTGGACGTTACAAAATCTGCGTTCAGGCTATGTGCCTTGGCGTTTAATCAACACAACGTCACTATTCCAAATCTTTAACCTTACTGATAGACAAATCGGTATGGCGCAAAAGGGTGCTGATTATACAATCTTGAGCATTGAAAAACTAGAAAGATTACCAATGACAATGTCAGAACGACCTGTCAGTGAATGGATAATACACGGAATCATAAATATTCCAATCTCAACCTTCAGGTTTCAATACTGCCAAAAATATATACAGGCTGGCATGTACGAGAAATTGGGAAAGGGGTACCTTAAAACAACTTGGAACCTGCCCTATTCACATGCATGTGTCAGTAATAAAGGACAGAAAGTGTTTCTTAGTGGCAACAATTGTGCTATGTCACTAAGCGGCACGCTTCTGTGTAACGGTATTAGTTTGCACGGAGCCTGTGAAGGAAATTCATACAACCTTTCATGTCACCAGCAAGGCGCACCTGCAACTGAAATAGAACCATTCTTTCAAAGACTCTATAATGGGAGTTACATTCTTATTGTAGACCGCAGATGTTGTAGTCTTAGGCCCGGGACTCCTTATCTAGTCACTACGACGGCGAAGGTCAAGTGCTGTGGACGTTCTTTGTTCCCCAGCTCCTTTCCAGACAGGGAGGCAAGGGCATGGCCCAATTTGAAAATTACTTCTATTCGAATAGATACTTTAAGCAGAATGAAAACAGTGCTTCTACAGACGCCTACAAGGCTCACGTCATCAAAAGAAACGTATGATCTACAAGTCGCAAGGACGACTGCAGAGATACATACATTATTATCAACTAATTCCCCCGTACATTTCGCGGAAATCCTGAGCGAAATCTTAAATATTTCTGATACCAATGGGATCTCAGGGGTATTTAAGACAGTATTTTCGATGGCATTAACACCATTCAAAGCCATACTGGGTATTTTTCCAGATTTCGTCCATTAGATTTTTGGCGGACTTCCCCTGATCCTGGGACTAATTGCAGGAATCCTATTCTTAGTCCTTATTTTTCGTTATGGCAACCCATGTCACAGATCAAACTCTCGCGACAATGGAAGAGACGATCCTAGCCATTGGATACCGGGACCGGATATCAAAAATCCTGGGACTCTCCCGGCTTAGAGACCTGAACATGACTTGGTTTCTATCATTTCGACCAATGTGGCAAAGGTGTGTTTTACCTGTACTAAGGTGTCTGCTATGCGGAGAAGAATGCGTGTTAGACACCTGTCTGACGCTACAATCGGATGCGCCAGTGGATGCAGATACACTGTTGGTTCCTACCAAGGTTCACGCTTTGTGCTGCCCTCAAAGGCTGCCAATCCTGATGACGGCATTCCTGGAATCTTCACCACTACGATTGAAGAGTAGTGAAGTTCAAGATGAAAGCAGCATCGAACAGGTACGACCTTCTGTCAGCAATGCGAATCAGAATGCCAATGGAGGCAATCATGCGCATGAATGCATGGTTACACCTATTTCCGACTTAGTGGAACTTTCCCATGAAGCTGTTGACAGTTTTTTCGAAAGCCTGAATGATATGATGTTCTCTCCAGAACAGAAATAGAGACTTTTGAGTAAACTCGCACACGGCGTTCCCTGAATTCGGCCTTCAACTTTAAAAATAAAGTCACATGAACAATTACAATCCAGTTCACGGACAGCAATTTTCAGCAACCCCCTAAAATATTTTCCCATATTTTTTCCGGGACACTGATCTTCTGCTTAAAGTAAGAAACTATTCCTAGAGAACTAAGATTTCTATTTTTAGATACTTTATAGACTTTAGTTGCCCGCTGGGATGTTCACAAATATTTTATTATGTGATGAAATGGTCTCGAACTTCCTTTCTGTATAGCTATATTAAGAGCCATTTCATGTGTATTTCTCAAATACCAAATTAGCAATAATGCATACAAATGCGTGTTTACTTTTGCATTTAATTCATAGCTTAAGTGCATACAAAATATATGACTGCAATTTTTCAGTATATTTGAAAATTTCAAAATGCATTTATGTATTTTGGGGTGGTAAGGTATACACTATTCTCTATAGTATGTTGTACTATGTTATACTATGCATAGATTAGTAAATATGACCATAGTTAGCGTGGAGTGGGTGTCGTGTATTCCTATAGGTTCTGAATCGATCCCCCTATTCCTGACCCTATTCTGGTTAAACTAACTATCAAGTTAACTAACAGTCAGCCCATGAGGCAAGACAAGCCCCCATGATGCAGATACCGTTATCTGACGCAGTCACACTACGGCACAGGAACGTGTTATCTGATTAGGTCATAACGCTTGAGATCTAATTAGACAAGCGACATTCCTCCAGCCCCTGATAAGGCATACGACGTTCTCATAACAAATCAAACCTATGACAACCTGGAAAATCCGTGCGGCCATTGTTTTGATTTCACAGAGAACTTTAGTAAAGAATGTGCTAACGAGCAAGTCGTATGACATCTTTATTGACGTATCTATGTCCATCCTTACGTCAATCTCGGCACCTTTAAGGTATAAATATTGCCGATCTTGCCCTATGCAAACACACGCGTGGTGACAAGACGGAGCAGCCACACTTGCCGAAGCCGAGAGCAGAAGCAGACCCCGCTGGCGCAGCCCCGCCTTCCTGACGCGCTGAGAGACGCGCTGCTATCTCAAGCCGAGAGACCCAGCACCGGCGCTTCTGGGCAGCCCTCGCAGGCAGCCTGGAATATCGAGAGCAGAGAAAGAGATACCATTCCTCATTCATCCTAAATTCCAGGTACAGAACTGAATAACCCCTCACAGAGAATTCTTTAGTTATTCACTTGGCAAAAACAAACTTAACTTAAACTGTAACTTTCTATTCCCGCCCACGCATTAGACTTAGGTCAGGTACACGGGGTAGGCGTATTTAGAAACACCAGTTGAGTACGTTTAGTCAAATGTATATGTGTATGTAAATATATTTTAATCATTTCAAACATCATATGGCTCAGAAACCATATCAATGTTTTTACAGTATTATTTTATACTATTGCTTTTAATGTATGCACTTTACTTAACTATAAGTATTGCAATAATATCGATCCATTTCTCATGTATGAGAAAAGAGACTGATCAATAAATAACACCTTTTTATTGAACACGCCCGTCTCTTCCTTTTCTCTACATTCTGATGAGACTAAGAATGCATGTACTGACTGAGTGAAATAATTGCCTTGTGCTCACACGACTCTCGAGATTGACTCTTGATTAGGGGAGAGCAAAGTTGTCATGTTCTATGGTTGTCAGAAACTAAATCCCTTCTTGTCTAATCAGGGAAGTTAATTCCTCCTTGAACATTCGAGAAAGTTTCTAGCGAACTCTGAGCTACGCTGGCAAACCCAAAAATTAAGTCTAGTATCGACAGTAGTAGACCTAGTTAACGTCTGGTCTAGGCCTTTACTGCTGTAGGTATTATTCCAATGCGCAGAGCCTATTGGGAAAATAGGAGCTACACTACAAGCCTTGCAATAGTGAAAAACGAAAATGGCTGAAATTCACTATTAGGACATGCACACACATCAGGGCTTGTCCTACCTTATACTTACAATGCACCCTGCCCTTGGGCCTACCATAGGGGTGTCTGATATGAAGAAAAGGGAAGGTTTTAGGGACTGGCAAGTGGGTGCACTTGCCCAGTCAGCATGACAGTGCCAGACTGCACGCAGGCTGTGCAATAGAAGACCTTACACACATTTTACAAGGCTGCTTCTGTGGGTGTCACAACCAGTGCTGCAAGCCCACCAGCAGCATTTGGGCTCACTCAGTGCACTAGACAAGTAAACCAAATAGCCAAACATGGAACCACTGATTAGTACATCAATTTACAGTAGGGAACACTGCGGCACTGGATAGCAGTGGAACAGTGCCTAAAGCATCTAACACCAGCAAAAATACATGAGGCAACAGCAAAAATGGAAGGGAGACCCATGCCAATGGTGCCAGGTCTAACAGTGATATTTAAAAAATCAATTTAAAAATGTAAATTTACATTTGTGAATTGTAAACGTGAATTTGTATTTGTAAATCATGCAATTTGTGCACATAAATTACATTTAGGTGTGCAAAAGGCTTTTGAACTGGGCCCAAAAAGTCACCACCTACAAATGAAATTTGTTGACACAAACTCCAAAAGAAACCATAAGCTGAGGAACAAGTAATAAGAGAGCTGTAAACATCTTTTCCTGAGTTACTCTTGTCCATGCTGGCTCAGAGCAGGCGGTAAGTCCAGAGGGTCATTAAAAAGCTACACTTTCACTAAACGTTAAGGGGCCAATTTACAAAAAAATGCTGCATCTGTAGAGATGCGTCAGTTTCCCTGTGCCAGCCTGCAATACCCTTGCGTCACCATGGTTGCGCCATATTTACAATATTAAAATTTTAAATTACTCAATGTGCGCTACTGGATAGAGCTTGCGACCATTGTTTGCCCATTAGATATTAAATTGTGTGACAGTAAGAAAATCCCTAGTAGGCACATTTACCCGCTAATACAGTGATTGGCCAAGCCTCCAAGGGTTTATTGGGTCTCCCACTCTTTCTTGTACTAGTAATTACAATACGGCACACCATGGCGCAAGTATTGACAGATGCGTCAGAAATTCTGGCGCATCTGTTGTTGCAAAAGTCATGCAGTGCTGGAGACGTGTTGCAAGCATGAAGCAACTTCAGCAATGCACGTTAAGGCCTATTCTCACTACACTGCATCACTCCTTACACCTGCTTCAAGCAGGCGTAAGATTTTGACGCAGTGGCATCCTAGAAGTGGCGCAGTGAAATCTTGTAGATTTCACTGCATCACTTTTACGAGTCTTTTACGAGGCTTTCCTGTGTGGGCACCCCCACTCTGCATACATCATACCTGACGAAGGTATAATTTGGAGCAGGGCTTTACAACGTGACCCACCTCCCTAGATACGTCATGTTGTAAATTGGCCGAATTTTTTACGCCGCGGCTGCATCACAAAAGTGACACAACTGCAGCACAAGGTGTTGCAAGGGGCTTGTAAATCTGCCCCTGAGTACTGCATGGAAGAAGACTTAAGTTCCGGATTTCCTATTTAAGAATATGTATGCAAACCATCAATCAATACTACAAGTATCACATCAGGGTTTCTCACCTATCCTGGGGCTTTTGTGTTGCAGGCCGAGGGATGTCCAACCCAGCTCCCCAGGCCACAGGTGTGTAATGGTTTGCCCCGGGGGTCAAAAGATTCGATTTTTGAATAATCCGGCAGACCCGCATGTTGGGAGTTCCACTTCAGACTGCCACAAGTGAGCAGGCTGTTTGGTTCAGGGGGACTTAAACCCATGCTCAAGGTCCTCGGGCTGGCCTTCACACATGGCCTCCCCGGACTAACTAGCGACAATTATGGTTTTCCTCCGCCCTCGCACTGGCATGCTGTGCCGAGTCCTGTGGCCCCTCAATTCCCTCTCGATCCAGTTTGAGGTGCCGTCAGATGACCGTACCAATTGCTCTTGCTCTTGGCTCCTTACATTCAGCACGGATGGCGGCCTCTTCATCTGCACGACCCACCACCCGCATCACCTGCTATCAGTGCTTGGCGACCACAATTTTTGGAACCTCCATCCCAGGGGCTACAGGTTCTGCTCCCCACAGGGCATCCACGACTTCAGGATAGGTCGTACACCTCTCCACTTAGGTGGCTGAAGGAGGATGTATCCTCCTTCAGCCACCTAAGTGCAGAGGTGAGGCCTGCAGTGGAGCACAGGTGCCTCAAGAGGTGAGGCCTGCTCCCACTGCCCACCAAGTTGCCCCCACGTGACTCCTGGCCACCTTCACAAGGATCAGCACAGGCCCTGTCCTCCCCACCTCCACTTTCTCATCCATCAGTTGCACAAGGGCACACTGTTTAGGCTGTCAACTCTAGTCACCGCCTAGCTCATCCTCCACGTCTCCGTCCTTCGTCCTCCATGGTGACCACCAGTGTGTACGACCTAACTGAAATGTAGACAGAACAGCTGAAACAGGAAAAGAACAGCAAAAAGGCCCACTACCGTCATTTACCTCAAGTATGAGCATCATCATAGAGATCTGTTCCACCAGACTATTGTCTACAAGTTAGAGGGGCCACGCACCAGGCATCTGTAGCCACCATTGAACCCTTTGCTCTCTCTCTAGAGGCCCTTCCTCTCAAGCCGCAAAGTAAGTAGGCAACCTGGATAATTTTTCTTGAAACATACTTTGGTATTGTAGGGCTGGAAGTGGACAGCGTCGGCCCATGCTCCATCATCTGAGAGGAGCCACCATGCATAAACTATCCAAAACTGTAGGCAAAGCTGGCCCGCCTTATAGCTATGCTTTGACTGCCCATTTTGAGCCCCTAGCCAACCCACAATAGGAACGGTTCCTGCTTTGCAAAGCCTGCCAAATGCCGGACGAATCGGTGGATGAATTTGCTGTCATGCTCCTGGAGCTTGCGAGCACTTACACCCTTATGGATTTGCTAGATAAAATCCAGGCTCAGTTCATTTGAGACTGTTCCTTGGTTAAGCTACAAGACTACATACTCCAAGTGCAGGGCATGATAACGGTGGTCATCCTTACTTTGGGCCGGTCAAAGAAGTTCTCAAACTCACAGTTGGCACACATGGAAGCAAACCTCCAAGACCAAACCAGTCAAGCAGTAAGCGGGAACCACATTGGCTCGCAGTAAACGAGATTGCCCTAAAACATCACAGATTAACAGAGCATGCAGATGGTGCAGTGGTTTCACCCCATATGCGGGAAACTGCCCAGCAAAAGGGGGGGAAATGCTCCATGTGTGTGAAGATAAATCACTACACCAAGGTTTGCCGCTCAACAACCCTGCCACAAGTGGCCATCATGAACACAAGGGCATCGGTCAAAATACTACCTATAGCACGACACCGGATAATGACCTCTCCACTGACACTTTGCCCCACCACCAAAAGGGTGTACGCCTTTGCAACCACTACATGCCTCCCACTTGCCAACGTCTTCCCCACTATGATCTGGCAAAAGTATATGTTTCTAAGGGAGGGTCTCACATGCTCATCAGCTGCCACACGGCCGAGGGCCTGCATCTAGTCCAATTTGCTTTGGGATCCAAGCCAGCACAGTACACTTACTGCTGAGCGAGTTTGACCACATTTTTCAAGGCATCATATGCCTGACAAACCAAGTCGTCCACCTGCACATCAACCAGTCGGTACAGCCCATAGCCCTATGCCAAGACTGGTGACATTTCACTAAAAGTGGAGGCAGAGTTACAGAAGCTAGAGGCAGCAGACATCTAGAGAATGGTGGAACCAATGCTCTTGGTGTACCCATTGCGGTAGCCCGCAAACCAAAACTGCACAGAAAAGTACAAATATATGTCGACATGAGGCTCTTGAACCCAGCCATAAAGAGGGAGCTCCACATAACCCCGACTGCAGATGACATTGTAGGGGAAGTCTCTGGCTCCCGGCGGTTCTTGACAAAGGATCAGAGGTCATCTTGGCACCCAAATCCCAGCATGTGACAACTCTCTCCACTCATCACGGTTTGAGGCAGTACAAGCACCTCAATTTTGGCATCTCAAGTATCGCCAAGGTATTTCAAGAGATCATCAGGGTAGTGCGAGTTGGTCTCCGAGGGTTCTTAAATGTTAGTGAAGACATTCTGGTCCACGCAACCACTCTCACAGAACATATTCATAGACTGAAGGCAGTGTTAAAAAGCCTCCAAGACTGCAGAAAGAGAAATGTGAATTTCTCAAAGAAGAAATATGCTTTTTTGGCTGTCATTTCCCCACCAAAGGAATCACCCCATATCCGGCTAATGTCTGTGACATTGAGTCGATACGATCACCGTCCACGGTCACTAGTGTCAGACAGTTTTTAGGCATGGTCACTGTTAGATTTGGGGGTCTCTAGTTGGCACAGGTAGGTACTTGTGGCAAATAGGGACCCTCTCCTCTAGTCAGGGGATTGCACTCCTAAAATAACCCCTGCTCACCCCCTTGTGAGCTTGGCACCAGCAGAAGCACTTTAATTCAGGGGCGTTGTAAGTTAAGCAGTTGTGACCACATAGAGTAACCCAGTGACAACACTACAAATGGACACCACACAGGTTTTATGTAAAAAATAAGCAGACTTTATATAGAGTTACCACAAGACCATAAACAACAAAAATACACACGATGATTACTTTAAGATGGTAGATTTAAGCTTAGTTCAGTTCAGTTCTTAGAAGCGACACTCTGCGTCAATGTACCTTAGGTTGCGTTGCGCTTCCACGACAAGCAATGTCGCAGCAATGGGAAATGCGGCAAAGTCCAGATACAAAGAAATAAAGATGTGAAGATCTTCCAGATGCGGCACGCTTCTCGGGGATGCGAGAAGTTCTCGGTTCGATTCGTGGTCTGCAGCGGCGACACCCTTACGATGCGACGACAACAGCTCCAGCGGCGACGCTCTTCTCCTACGATGCGTGAAGCTTCCGCTCGATACGACATCTACAGCGGGTACATCCAAGATGCGACGGCAGCAGCTCCGACAGCGGCGCGCTTCTCGGGGATGCGAGGTGCTCTTGGTTGATAAGGTGCAATGTGACAGTTCCAGCGGCGACACCCTCCTTCGGAGTTGCGATGGCAGATACAGCGATGGTGACACGCTCCGACCTCATTGCGAGATTGTATTCCTGATGCGGTGCAGTGCGACAACTACAGCGGCGACACCCTCCTTTGGAGTTGCGACGGCAGCAGCAGCGACGAGGACACGCTTCCTCTTTTTTGCAGCACGCTTCTCTCCGATGCGGTGCCGTGCGACAGTTAAAAATAACACCACTGGGTTTGGACTCTCAGCAGTAAGGCCAAGCCTCTTGAAACAACAAAACTAAACATCTGCCAGTACTGCTACATAACTTGTATTCTCATTTATAGGAGAACATATTGAAGATCCAACAACATGAATTAGACTTCTTTTTCTGTCTAGAATTAATCTTTTTCTTTTTCTTTTATTTTTCACATAACAAAATCAAACATTTTCTTACAAATACCAACGCAATCTTAACATTGTACAATTTCATTTTCTAAAACAAACTTTTTCGTTATTATTTGAAACACCAGTCATGGCACATGATATAACAACACATGGGTTGACCTATTAAAAAACAATTGGACTCTGTTTTAAATTCCTATAGCTGACCAGTTTGTTTTCTAGCTGTAGGAATTTAAAACAGAGTCCAATTGTTTTTAAATTGGTCAACCCATGTGTTGTTATATCATGTGCCATGGCTGGTGCTTCAAATAATAACAAAAAAGTTTGTTTTTGAAAGTGAAATTTATAGGGTGTGTATGTGTGTTGAATCTTGAGGATGAAGGGAGTATGAGAAAGGTAGAATGTAAAATGTGATGATTTTTTAAGAAATACGATTTTGTTACGAGGTACAATGTTAAGATTGCGATGGTATTTGTAAGAAAATGTTTGATTTTGTTATGTGAAAAATAAAAGAAAAAGAAAAAGATTAATTCTAGACAGAAAAAAAAGTCTAAGGTACATGTTGTTGGATCTTCAATATGTTTCCAATAAATGAGAATACAAGTTATGTAGCAGTACTGGCAGTTGTTTAGTTCTGTTGGTGTGACAGTTCAAGCGGTGACACCATCCTTCGGAGTTGCGACAGAAGGCACAGCAACGGCTACGCGCTTCTTCTCATTGAGTCTCGCTTCCAGCTCCTTGCGACACGCAGTCCCTCAGAAGACCCAAAACAGCAGCAGGCACTTCCAAAGAACTCTGGGGAGTTGGGGGGAGGTGAAGTCTGTTGTCCCTGAAACTTCAGCAGGAGGCAAGCTCTTTTCCAAGCCCTTTGGAGATCCTTCACAAGTTGAAAGCAAAGTACACAAAGTTCCTTTCTCCTTCCTTTGGCAGTAAGGCAACCACTGCAGGCCAATCCCCCAAGCAGCACTTCAGCTTGGGAATAGTCTCTCCTCAGTTTCTTCAGGTACCTCTCCTCAGTAAAGGTTTCTTCTTGTAGTCCAAAGCGATCTAATTTCATGGGATCGGGGTCCCAATATTTACCCCAAAATCCTTTGTTCTATAAGGGGAGAGGAGCCTTTGCCCAGTCTAAACCAGTTCTGAGGCACTCTGTTTACCATACTTCTCCTTTCCTTTCACAGTGCAGGGTAAGCATATCAGATGCCCCACAGGAGGTGGAGCCAGCATTGTGGGAGGCAAGAACAGTCCTGGAGCACTTTGTTTACAGGACTCCTTCTCTTCTTTCCGTGTGCTGGGCAGAGACATCAGCCGCTCCCCAGGAGGTGGAGCCAGCATTGTGGAAGGCAGGCACAGCCCGATTCAAGGTTCAGGTGCAACTCCTCCCTCCCATCTAGATGCAGATCTCTCTATTCACCACTGGGTGACTCAGCCTGTCTCCTGGAATTCCCCAGCCCTGTCACTCACAAAACCAGATATAGGAATACACAACCTAGCAGAGGCAGGTTTGATTGTTTAGACAAGCAAATACCTACGTTCTAAAAGTGGTATTTGCAAACACAGAATATTAAAACCAACTTCACTAAAAGATGTATTTTAATGTTCTGAGTTCAGGCATACTAAACTCAAATTTATACCATGTTCCCTGAGACAGTTAGGATTATAAAATGTAATACCTCTAACAGCATATTCTGGCCTATGGAGAACAGATAGCCTTGCAATAGTGAAAAACGAAAATGGCTGTAATTCACTATTAGGACGTGCCACACACATCAGGGCTTGTCCTACCTTATACTTACAATGCACCCTGCCCTTGGACCTACCATAGGGGTGACTAATATGATGAAAAGGTGAGGTTTAGGGACTGGCAAGTGGGTGCACTTGCCCAGTCAGCATGACAGTACCAGACTGCACGTAGGCTCTGCAATGGCAGACCATAGACACATTTTACAAAGCTGCTTCTGTGGGTGGCACAACCAGTGCTGCAGGCCCACCAGCAGCATTTGGATGTACACGCCATGGGCACACTCAGTGCACTAGACTAGGGTCTGACAAGTAAACCAAATAGCCAAACAAGGAACCACTGATTAATATATCAATTTACAATAGGGAGGACTTGCACTGTGGCACTGGATAGCAGTGGCACAGTGCCCAAAGCATCTAACACCAGCAAAAATACATGAGGCAACAGCAAAAATGGAAGGGAGACCCAGGCTTATGGTGCCAGGTCTAACAGTCACCTATTGTGGCCGCTTCATGCCCAGCCTCACCTAACTTACTGGACCCCTGTGTGACCTCACCAAAGCGTTGACCCCCTGCACTGGTGCATCAAACAAGAGCTATCCTTTCAAAACCCTAAGCAGGCACTGTCAGAGAACACCATGCTCACTTAGTTTGACCATAACAAAGACAATGAGCTGATAGTAGCCACTAGCCCCACTGGCGTAGGAGCTATACTGTCCCAGAAACAGTAATACGGGGCCCCTGTTGCATATGCCATCTGCGCACTGACATCCAGCAAACATTGATATTCCCACATTGAGAAGAAGGACGTTGCCATTTACTGGGGCTGTCAGCATTTCCATATCTTCCTAAAGGGTTATCCATTGACAGTAAGCATCGATCACTAACCTTTGGTCCTACTGTTTAAAGGGTCTGTGTCAAAGCTTCCGCCGTGGATAGAGAAATGGGCACTGCCTTTGCAAGTACCAACCAGGGGCCCAGAATGACGCTGTCTATTTGTTAGGGCATGCCATGCCTCAGGAAGAGCAGGAAGGTGCTGATGCGAAGGAATATGTGAGAATAATCATGGAACGATCGCACTCCATCCTTGAATCTCTGATCAACATTGACGAAGCCACCAAAGCAGATGACTGCCTCCAACAGGCCATAGAAGCTACCATCTTGGGGAAATAGAGTGTCGTAACCACAGATTTTTCCCAGAATATTGTGGAAGCCTGGAGTACACTAAGGTCCCTACACAACGATTGGGATGAGCACCGCAGATGGATGTCTACTAAGGCGGCGCCGGCTCATTATACCAGCTAGTCTGACCCAACAATGGTAGATCTTACCCATGAGTCCCACCAAGGGGTCATCAAGACAAAAAACAGGTAACGCAGCAAAGTGTGGTTTCTTTGTTTGGATGATGAAGTCCAGCAAATGGTCCTGCACTGTGACCTATGTCAAGCCACTGGAAGAGCTGACCCACCTCTACCCATTATCCCAGAAAAAATCTCTGAAATTCCATGGCACCACACCAATGCGTATTATGGTCCGACCCGGATGGCAAACACTTGTAGGTTGTCATACATGCTTTCTCAAAATACCCAGAGGTGGAGATCGTAAAGATCACCTCTGTGGAAGAGACAATACCTGAACTAAAGAAGATAATGGGCACTCATGGGGTAATAAAGGAACTCCGCATAGACAATGGGCCACCTTTCAATGGCCAAGACCTTGGCAGTGTTTTTTTTGTCCTGAGGGACCAAGCGCCGCAAGATCACTCGCTGATGGCCTCAAGCAAATAGAGAATTCGAGAGATTCATGAGGACTATTACGAAAGCAATCCGCATAGCCCAGGTTGAGCAACAGTACACCGAAAGGGCCTTTAGATCTTCCCGAAAGACTATTGTCTGACCCTGCGCACCACCCAGCATTCTCTGTTTTGGGTGAAGGGTTGAGGATGTTATCCCACACTACACAGTAGAAACTTCTTGAATAAACAAGAAGGGATTAGTTTCTGACAACCGCATAAACATGACAACTTTGTTTCACTTAGAATCGGAACAGTTTCAGAATCGTGGAAACACTAAATAACAGTTTCACTCAGTCAATTGTGCATCCTTCGTTTCTGCAGAGTTTACACAAAAATAGTTAGACGGGCGTTTCAATAAAAAAGGGTTTATTGAACAGTCTTATTTCTCGTGCAAGAGGTATGAACTGCTACAATCGTAAGATAGAATGCGAAGTATAATACGTACAGCATTAGCAGTAAGATAAAATACTACTGCAATAGCATGGTTTGTAGCTATGACATATATTCAGAAAAATACATACATAAATAACACAGACTAAAAGGTGAATACTCATCTGATGCTTCTACTTAGTTCTACCCCAGTGTACCTAACCTAAGTGTAGTACGAGGTAAGAAGTAGGTGGTGTTTTCTAAATTATAGCTAGCTATAGTTAGTTTTGCCAGAGTTGCTAAGAGTCCCTCTAGGTTCTAGTCTGCTCCATACCTTAGAATAGAGAAGTTGGGATCTCTTTCCGGGTCTCGATCTCTAACGCCCTGCAAGGGGAGTCAGAAACACTGGAGCTGGATTCTCTGCGAGGAGGATGACAGTGTCTGGTCAGTGCGTCAGGCGGTATCATTACTTCTTTTCAAACTTGCTGCGGCGAGCCGCGTCATGCAAGTAGGCAGCAGAACAGAGGTTTGCATTGGCAAGTGAAGGTATATTTATACCTCGAAGGTGTTTAGGAATGCCAGTATTGACGTAAAAGTCAGGCAGAAGTACGTCATGAATGAACTTTCTAAGGATAAGGTGTCCATGCATAATAAATGAGTTCTTAGAGAAATCAATAATCCAAGCAAGGGGAAGTCCTAAAGGCTTAAGAGTCTGATTTTCCAAGAACTCACTGTGACGATGATGGACGGATGTAGGTGGCCATGCCTGTATATGGTTAGCATGGATAATGCCTAAATAAGGGAAGGATTTCTATGCCTAAATATGGGCAATGCAAATTGTGGCCGTATAAGGGCATAAATCGAGAAACCTATATACTGTATCTAAATCGACACACAACACCAACTCCACTTTCGTATGAAGGACACTACTAAATTCTAAACATGCTAAACATATCTAAAATATAGCTACACATGATTTGCTAAAAACATGTCGTAAAATACATTGTAAAAAATGCATTAAAATTGTTGTTATGCATGAAAATGCAATGGTGCTGTACATATTAAAGCAATGTTTCATTCTAAGCACAAGTTGGCATTGAATGTTAAGTGAATGAACATACATATATATATACATTATGAAATGGCTCGTATATACAGAAGAAAAAAGGCTTAAACCATTTCATGTCAAGTTACATAAAACAATTGATATTGACAAGGTGACATATTGTATCTGAATGTGTTTCAAATAATTCTGTTCTCTATAAATAGTTCTACTATAAGCACATTACTTTGCCAAAAAAGAAAAATACAAATTTGGAAGAAAATAAATTAATCATAGGAAAAAGTTCCAAGTTTAGTCTTTGTTTGGAAAAATGAAGGCCAAATTCAGAGTCTTCCCGGAACACTTTGTGCTGAATCAAAAGTTAGTGTGTGGGGATGGAGAAAACATGAAATCTTCTAATCCTGTAGACAAAAAGTCGTCTACCGTTGTTGGTGAAAGTTGGATTACCTCGTTCAGAAAACTAACCGCACATAGATGAGAAGCATCGCCTTCAACATTGGTCGCATCAGCAATGTTCGTATCAGATGTTAGCTGCGTGCCTGTTGTTTCCTC
Source organism: Lissotriton helveticus (assembly GCF_964261635.1). NCBI lineage: Eukaryota > Metazoa > Chordata > Amphibia > Caudata > Salamandridae > Lissotriton > Lissotriton helveticus. The sequence goes on along the minus strand of NC_136061.1, from coordinate 599,740,111 downwards.
TCGCACCTCAGCAGTAGCAATTTGCGTCTGTGAAATCTCAATGAATGCCGTCATCAGGATTGGTAGCCGCTGGGGACAACACACAGCATGGGCTGATACCGCGTCCAGCAGAGTATCGATATCCGTAGGCATGACTGATGGGAGTGTTAGACAGATGTCTAGCATGCATTCTTCACAGTGCGCAGGCAGCGTAGAACAGGTAAGATGCAATCTTGCCAGATTGGTCTGAATGACAGAAACCATGTGGTATTTAATTCTCGTAGATGAGGTAAACCTAGAATTTGGACTTTGTGCTCCTGACACTTCATCTCCAATAGAGCTCTCTCTATGGTGCTTGGAGTGATGCTGGTGATTTGGCTTGCCATATTGCAGCAGTAGGAGCAAAAATAGGATTCCTACAACGAGTGCTAAAAGTAGTGGCAGTCCGCCAAACACAGAGTGCACGAAGTTGGGAAGTATTCAGAGGACTGCTTGAAAAGGTGCTAACAGTCCTGAATACACGTTCTTAAATACATGTACAATACCGCTCGTATCACACATGTTTAAGATACATTCTGACATTTCTGAGAAATGTATAGGGCAGTTTGTATTCAAAAGGGCTTGTATCTCCGCTGAAGTCCTTGAGACATGTAGATCATAGGTAGATCATAGGTTTCTTTGGCCGAGGTCAGAGGCACTGTTTGTTGTAAAAGAATGGCTATCATTCTGCTTAGAGTATCAATTCGTATAGCAGAGATGTTCAGTGAAGGCCATAGAGGCGACTCCCTGACTTTCTTGATCTGAGGGAACAAGACTTGCATACAGCAAGTGACCCTGGATGTAACTGTTACTAGATATGTAATGCCTGGCAACATGCCACAACAGCTGTTATCATTCATCATGAGGTAACTTCCATTTGAAAGTTGTCCAAAAATGTCTTTAATCACTGCATCCGGAGAACAATGCAGGCAGCAGGATAAGTTTGTAGTGGAACCATCCCAGGCCCCGTGTAAATTAATACCCTGACATAGGAGGGAACCGCTTAGTGCGTTTTCACAGTTTGTACCGCTACGAAACACTTCACGTCCCCCACTCCAACATCTGTGTGTGTAAGGTAAATCCCAGGTTGTCTTGATGTATTCTTTACCCAACCTTTCTTATTTGCGTGCTGGTATATGTTTTAGGCAATATTGAAAATGGAAAGTTGTAACAGGCAGAGTCATTTTACCATGTAGGATCCACTCAGTAGCTGTTTTTTTCTGCCACCGTGAATGGTAATTTTACCAGTTTTTCAATGCTCAGCACCGTATAGTCTGCTCCCATTTATGTCAGTTTGATCTGTTTATCAGTGAGATTGAATTCTGAAAACAGTGACGTAGTGTTGATTAAACGCCAAGGCACATAGCCTGCACGCAAGTTTTGTAGCATCTATCCTAATAGCATGATAGAACGTAGTTGAGACTGACCATGTTGCAGCATGACCAAGTCTTGTTCCATAATGTCTATGGCAGAGGATACTATGTTGTCCAATGAATATATCCTGAACAACAGAGTTGTTATCCCATTGTCTACTACAGCAAGAGATTTCTCTAAATTAATACAATCAATTTCTCGTATTCTTTCTGCAGTTTCTGCTTGGGTAACCTTCCATATTTCATTATAAGCAGCGTAGATACCGGCATATATGAAACGTTTTTGACACTGTTTTCTTGGTCCTAGCAAGAATTCCCTAAGGTCTGCGCCTTCTTTAAGTAAAGATAAGTGTTGTTTCACATCCTTTAGCGTAGCTTTCTGTAGCCAATCAAGGCAAAGCTTCCCTGCACTGTATGTTGTTACTACCCCTGGATGCTGTCTTTGAACATTGCGTGGGTCTGGCATATTGATAGTGAAACCCTGTGTTTTGTTCAGGAATCAATCTTGACAGTTTGTGTCTGTGGGCACGAGCAACCAGTTGTGCCCCCTCGAAAACTCCAGCCAGGCTAAAGTAAGTCATGAGAGCCGGGTCAGACAACCCCCCGTAACCCAGAACACTCAGGGTAGTAACCCAGGTAGTTAAGGACTAAAACCGGACAGAGCCCAGGGCTTTGTGCACTCCCCTCAGAAAATGGCAAAGATAGCAGCCAGCACTTAACCGCGTATAGTACGCTCACAGCCACTTGACCTACCCTGCCGCCGACACCGGGATGGTAAAGGTTTGTCGGCGGCGGGTCTTGATGTAGGAGTGGGAGCTGGTCAGGTGACTTGTGACGTGTGCTCACCGGCCCAGGACAGAGAGGAAGGACTATACCAATGAGGTCTTCAATAATGAAAACCGCCGTGGCGGCCATCTTATAGTGTAGTGCGTGCAGATTAATAAAGTATTAGTTAAGGAATCGTGTTAGCTCTGTAACACCATGGAGGTCAGTTGGTAGTTAGAAAGAAGGTGTTATCTCCCCAGTATTTACGTTAGGAAGCATTAAATTGTCTAATTTTTCCTAACCCTTGGTAATAGTATTGACCATGTAATGTGGCGCGCAGTAAGCCGGGATATGACAGAAGGGCGAGTGTTCAGAGAGCGAAGCAGTACGCATGGTGCATGAAGTCGCCCTGCAGGTTGCTAAACCACCCCGGATAGTGTGTGATGGGTGGGGAATGATGATTCAGCCGGATGTTAACAACAGTGTACACGTTGAACAAGTGACTATTCCGGAGTAGACTAAAGGTATGTACAAGGCAACACAATCTGAGTGTTGGATGTGGTGCTGCTGTAACAACTATCCTTATATTACCAAAGTCATAGAACTCACAAGAATAGTAAATAACGTGAGAGGGTCACCACCCTATGTGAGTGCAGGTAGGGTTTTCTTCCTCTCTTATCCCTGGTGTGTCAGCAACACAAAAATGTCAACTGTGTTGTCGGTCATATTGATTCCTAGGGTAAGATTTAGTTCAGCAGCCCCCAAGGAATGTCATTGTTTAAACCAGTGATGTGTGTGGATAGTCTATGCACCCATCTCTGTTCAATCCTGAACAGTGCAGTTTTGGTGATGTTTGGAAAGGCTACCAGTATCGTCCAGCATAGATTGTCAGGGGTGTGAGGTATCTCTTTATAGTGAGTGTACATTTTTGTCGTGATTTTTTGACAGCGGATGTTGCTTCTATGTTCAGCGATCCGTGTCTTAATAGGTCGCATAGTCATACCTACGTACTTCATGCCGCAGGGGCAACTGAGCATTTAAATGCATTGTTTGGTATTACAATTGGTATGTCTCTTTTGCTTCCACTTGAAATTAGGTAGAAGTGATAGTTCTTTGGTTATGGTGGTTAGCGGACACACCACACATGAACCACAAGGGTAATGTTCAGTCACTGGTGGAAGGTCCCACAGCGTCCTCTGTGTGTCAGTGTTCTGTTTCTTAGGTCTGGTATGAACCAATGAGTTTCTTTAGGATGCGCGTTCTTTTATACGCAAACCTAGGTATGGGAAGTTGTAACTCCCCTGTGTTAAGGATTTGCCAGTGTTTGAGAATTATCTTTTTGACTCTGGCAGAGTCAGTGACCCCTCCCGCTACGCTGGTGGTGGTGACAACTCCTTTACTCTCCTGCTTCCTCTGGTACGTTTTGCACCAGTACTCTCTCCGCCCTTGGGAAGTCGCGCCTCGCCGCGCTTCTCTCTCCTGCATCTTTCCCACCCCCACGGCCGACTAGGAAGCCTAAGGGGATTTTGGGAACTGTAGTTCGCCTTTCTTGCGTGCGGCCATATTGGGGGAAGGTACGCCCTGCTGGTCGGCTGACTAGCGGTGCGGTCTCTCTCTCGCCTGCAACGCTATATATTCAGAGGATGCAATCTTTGCGCAGCGAACGCGCGCAGCGGAGGCGCCAAAGGAGCGCCTAAGGAAAGCCCGTCTGCGCCCGTCAGCGTCCCGGAAGCGGCCGGGTGCGGGCGGGGTCTGATTTCCTGGTTTCCTGCTCCTTCGCTGCCTCTAGGCACTTTCGACATTATGTTGACTTACACATCATCTGAGCTTGTGTCACTGAGGGGTAAGCCAGGTAAATGCTGTGTTGTTTTTCCGGGTCGACATAGGGGCAAAAGGCGCAGCCCTGGTTAAAATTGGTCCCCGCTGAATACCCCCGTCAGTATCCCTAAGATTCCTCCTTTGTCTAGTACCTGTCTACTCTTGAATACTAGATCCCTCAGTAAGCACGCCATAGATCTTCATAGCTTGCTTACAGACACCAAACCAGCCTGTCTGTTTCTTACTGAAACGTGGCTGAACGACTGCTCAGGGCCTGACATAGCCTTGGCAGTCCCCTCCAACTATGTCATCTTTAGGAAGGACAGAGTCACCAGTAAGGGGGGTGGCGTGGCGCTGGTGGTGGATAAACGGGTTATCTGCTCAGTCATTCCTACTGATGAAATCCGCGGCGGTGAGGCCCTGGGGTTCTCACTCTCGCTGTCCCCTCGTCATTCCTGTGCCGGGCTTCTGATTTATAGACCTCCTGGCCCTATCGGTGCTTTTCATGAGGAACTCCATGCAGTGGTCTCCACTATCTGTCTAAAGACTGAACAGTGTCTCCTTTTGGGAGACTTTAATATTCACATGGACAGCAGGGAGGAGGCTGATACAGTCAAGTTATTGGATACCACATCCCCTTTGGGCCTGTTACCGTATCTCTGTGTACCAACCCACAATAAAGGCCATACACTTGACCAGATTTTTTCGACTGTGCCTATAGGGATTTCCCCCCCCGGTCCCGGTCCTGTGGTCAGATCACTTTCTGGAGCTTTTTCAGATCTTTCATTTGGATAAAACGCCTTCTAGCGCCGCTGGTCGTCTTTCCCAGTCGGCGCGTGCCTTTTTTCGTATTTCCCCTGACATGCTCACTCAAGCTCTTGTGTGTCATCCTTGTGAGCTTACTGGCAATCTTGAGGTCGATCTGGATCTCTTCCAGTCGTGGTTCGTGGAGAGATTAGACGAACTTGCTCCCGCTGTAACCACCTGTAAGCCCAGCGGCCGCATGTCTGCACCTTGGTTCTCGGCTGCATTGGCTGAGAAGCGGAGGCTATGTAAAAAAGCCGAAAGGGAGTGGCGTCGCGCGTACGACACTAGTGCGAAGCAGATTTAAAAAGGGCTAATTAAACAATATCATTGTGATATCTTGCTGGAAAAGAAAGCCTTCCTTGCCAGAAGAATAGAAGCGGCCACGAACACAGGCAAAGAAATATTTACTATAGTTAAAGAATTCATGTCTCCCTCCTCTTGTACTCCTCCATGCTCCTTCTCGGAAGAGTGGGTTTCCCAACTAGCCACCTTTTTTACTAACAAAATTAAGACCATTCAGGACTTTTTTCTGGCCCTGGGTGCCAGGATAGCCCCGAGTGCTTTATCTGCATCTGCTGTTATGCCTACCCTTTCTACCTTCCCTGACCTTTCCTTGCCAGCTTCATTGGATCTTCTGGCCAAACTCAAATCGGGCTCCCCGTTGGACCCCTGTCCAGCTAAATTTCTTGCCAAATCAGCCTCAGCCATTAATGTTCTCATTAACCCTGTGCTCAATCTGTCATTGAGCTCAGGTACGGTTCCTCCGGCCTGGAAGCATGCTTTCATCTTACCGCTGCTGAAAAAGCCGAATCTCGACCCCTTGGCCCATGCTAACTATAGGCCTATCTCCCTCCTGCCAGCCCTTGCTAAAGTTGTTGAGAAACATGTCCATCAATCTCTCTCCAACTTCCTTGAGGCGAATAACATCTTGCATAACACCCAGTCGGGCTTCCGCACCAATATGAGCACGGAAACGGCTCTACTGGAAGTGACGGAGGCCATCAAGGAGGTATTTGACGCTGGAGGCAAGGCCTTGCTAGTCATGTTAGACCTTTCGGCGGCTTTTGACACCGTCCCCCATGGCAGCCTCCTTGCTAGGCTTAGGGAGATTGGGCTGCGGGGGACGGTGTTCAGTTGGTTCGAATCTTTTCTGACGGACCGCCGCCAAACGATCTGGGCCCCCCCGTACTCAGCCAGTATGCCGTCATTGGAGGTGAGAGTGCCTCAGGGTTCTATCCTGAGTCCCACTCTATTTAACATCTTTATGACCCCTCTGGCGGCTCTGGCTGAGTCTTTTGGAGCCCAGGTCGTTTCCTATGCGGATGACACCCAGCTCCTATTCACCTGTAAGAGGGGCGCCGACTTTGACGGAGAACGCATCAAGGGTTGTTTGGAAGCCGTGTTCAGCTGGTTCCAGTGCAACGGCCTGAAGTGCAACTCAAACAAGTCCGAGGTACTCTTTTTTGGTTGTTTATCAGACCCTAGATGGATGGAATGGTGGCCTCCGCCCATGTTCCCACCTTCCTCGGTGTCCACTTCGGCAAAAAATCTGGGAGTGTCAATTGACTGCGGTCTTAACCTGAAGCCCCAGATCCTCGGCTTAGTCGGCAAGTGCTTTGGCGTACTCAAAATGCTGAGAAAGTTCCTTCCATTGCTATCCCTTGGCCATAGGATAATCACGGTACAGGCGTTAATTGGCTCACGCCTGGACTATGCGAACTCGCTATATCTGGGACTGCCGGAGTATCTTCTCTCGCGTCATCAGATAGTCCAAAATGCCGCAGCGCGTGCCATCTTTGGCCTTCACTGGAGATCCAGTGCCAGTGAACTTTTGTCTACTCTTCAATGGCTCCCGATCCGGAAGCGCATTGTTTTTAAAGTACTTACATTGGTTTTCAAAGCTCTTCACGGATCTGGCGCGAGTTATATTAGGAAGCGGTTGTCTTTCTATCAGCCTTCCCGGGTGCTTAGATCAGCGTCGCAGGCCATGGCGGTAGGGCCTGTGATTCAGCGAGCCCGTATTGGAGGCCGGTCTTTTAGACTCCGTGCCCCTCAGCTGTGGAACTCTCTGCCGGCCACCCTGAGAAAGTCGAGCACTTTGCTGGCTTTCAGGAAGGAATTGAAGACCTGGCTTTTCGTCCAATAGAGTTAGTCACACTGCGCCCACCCTGTTCCGCTTCTGGTTAAAGCGCCGGGACACTCCTCGAAGTAGCTGCACGCTATATAAATCACGTTATAACATAACAGTGGTAAATGATGTTACGCACGTCAGAGTGTCAGTGGGTGGTTTGGTGTGAGTTTCAAGTAGTGACTCCCTAGGGTTGTTCCTTGCACTTTTCAGTGAGTCTCTGGTATGTTTCTCTGGGTAGCCTTTGGCCTTGAGACTGGATGCTAATGTGTTTGCTTCTATCTTGTACTCAGCAACTGTGGAACGCGCCTAATTCACGAAAACTGACCCACCGGTAGATTGTCCCTCTGCGTTTTAGGGTGGTCGCTGGTGCAAAGAAGCAAACTATTCCGGTCAGTAGGCTTTTTATATACAAAAGCGTATTTACAACCAGCAGTCTTATCAGCCAGGGTAACTGGAGTCTGCGCGCTGCTCCTTCTTACTTTCTCCCATATTAGCACCCAATTGGTGTTTCCTTTTAAGAAACCGCCGACCACTGTAGTTAACAATGATTTTGTACAGTTTAGGTCCTATCATGTCTATCATTAATATGTCCATTGTTTTTATCTGTACTGTGACTTGATGAATGAGTGATTTGATCATAACATGTTGTAAATGGTATTTTACACTTATCACTCATTTTTCTCCACGTTTGCTAGGTCATCCAATACATTGACCCTTGTCATGAGCACTGTTTCACTGGATGAGTCAAGACCGTCGTGTAGAAAATGTTTTTATTTTTATTTTTATTTTTTGTGCGATTCTAAAATATTTCCTTACAATTTTTTTCCCATATCCAGGTCTACTATGAAAATACAGGGTATGTAGCTTTAACTTACCTTGTAGTGTAGATAGTATGACGTTGATCCTGAAGAAGTGTCCTGATCAGTTTGACAATTAAGACACAAAACACGTTGATCATTTGAGAGTAGGGCACTCACCACTAGACACCTTACGACTACTTTGGGCCCCTCTCCACCTTTACATTCAAAATAAAGTTTGGATAGGACTAACTGACCTATTTTAACACACATTCCTCCGACATCTACACACACTAGGCCCCATACCCCCACTGCACCTACCGGCAGGAACAAAAGATCCCTGTCAAAGAGCCCCGGTGTCGGGTGCCCGTCAGGTATTGCAGCGCCGACCTGATGAGGGGCAGGCTCAAATGATGAAACATGACACCTAGATTGCTGTGTGTGTGAGAGCCCTTGTTCCAAAAGGAGAATTCCCCCTCCTGCTATCACACAACAGTGGTCCTCTAGTGACCCCTGGACTGGCTCATGCCCAATACCTCTTGAACCCATCAAACAGAGGAACTCCGTACCGATCTTGCAACATATTTGGTTTTGTCCCAAACTATACCATCTGGTATAGGAACGGCTGTGATGGTCATTGCTGACAAGTCTCTTGCTTCACGATGGGATGATTTGTGTGGCTGGAGAAATAAGTTCACTACTTTACTTGCTCTGTCCATTTGAATATATCTTCCATTTATCAGGATACCCAGAGTTATTACCACAGCTAACCAAAGTAGAAAGAAGAATATTCCCAAAACAATCCATAAATCAGTCCATGGTGAAAGCAGATAAGTCTTTTTTAGGTGATGAAAAAAGTCTGTAGCTTGTTCTTTGTGCTGGCGTAGTTTCAGGTTTGCTGGGATCCTCAGAAAACGTTAATGAAATAGCCAGGGGCAGTTCTGTCAATGGTTGGAATTGCTTCAGGATTCGTTGAATTCTCTGGAACCAGTTGATCACTTGCTACTTTGTTGTAGACAGGTGTATCAGGACGAACTATTATTTGGGTTTTAAGAGGAACGAGTTCCATTGCTTTATTGCATAGTCCTTCTTTTCTCACTGTATAATCTTCAAAGGTGATGAGTCTCTCAGTTTGAACCTCTTGGATTGCAGCTAAAGGAGTCCGTCTGCTACATTGTCGGAGTCCACTTAGCCTACTGCTTAGTATTGGTCACACAGTGTGGTTTGATCAGGTCGATGGGCACACATCTTTTCTCCTTTTTACCAGAAAGAGGCGGCAAAAGTACTGTTTTTGATCCGTGGATTTCTAGGACAGGTACTGGTTGTCTGTAAGAGGCCCAAAATCCTTCTTGTCCGCAATCTTTTCTCTGACTAGATCATCAAGCTTTAGGATCCAGACAGGCCTTGCTGGGACGGTTGGTTTTTCCCCAGTGGTGGTTGGCTTCAGGAGCACGTTGCTTTGTTTTGATCTTAGTTCGTTTAATTCCTGTAAAACAGCCAAACGATCTTTGATGTCAAACTTTTTACTTTCCACCACTGTACCTTTCATGTCAAGGTCCGGTACCAACATTCTAGTCCCAAATAGGACCTCATATGGAGTGACACCCCCTAGAGAACATCTTGGCAAATTGTTTAATGAGCGTTGGACCCCATAAAGATGTTTGACCCACCCATCACCCGAACCTAATACCCTAGCTTTTATAGACTGCTTTATGTCCCAGTTTTTTCTTTCCTCTACAGAATTTCTCTCAGGCTGGAATGGAGAAGAATACCGCAATGCTACACTCAAACTGGCCATAGCTTCTTTGTAAGCTTGAGAGCTAAACACAGGGCCCTGGTCAGAGTGTAGTGTGCCAATTGCGTATGTGCCGATAAAGACTCGCAAATCTTTTATAACAGTTCGAGCGTCAGCCGAGCGCTGAGGCCACATCCAAAGGAACACGAATGAGCACGAATCCACTGCGACCGTGATATATTTATAGTTACCATCCCTTTGTAAGGGACCGCAGTGGTCCAGGTAAACACACGCTAATGGTTTATCTGAGATGAACAGGGGCATTTACGCAGGACATTTCACAGTAGAGACGTTCATCTTCTGGCATATTTCACAGTCCAAAACATAATTTCTGGTCTGTTTCCTAATACCTGACTACCAGTATCTCTGTTTTAATAACAATACTGTGGCGGAAACACCTGCATGAGCAGAGGCGATCCTTTCATGTGCTGCTAGGATTAGTCCTAATCTATGTTACATGTTTGGTATTACCCTATCCCCCACTCCAGGGATTCAAGCAAACAGAACATTGTTCGCATCAATTATATATGATTATTTCAGTGGAAACTTTTCAGGTATCCCTGCACCCTTTCCTTTGCTTAAAGCATTGACAGGCAGTATTATTTCACTGTCTATTTTTGTTTTTGAACGAGCGATTGCAGCAACGGAAGCCGTTTGCACAGCCCCCTTTGCGGCTTCATGAGCCAATTAATTCCCTTCAACGTGAACGGCATCACGTTGATGACTCAGCGTGTGTATCACGTGAGTGTTTTGCGTCTGTTTCGCAACTGAACTACTTGTTCCCAAAGCATTTTATGCTTGATTGTGCCACCTTTTGCTTCTTTGAAACCATTTTGAAGCCAATTCTGTAAATATTTATTGTAAGATTTAACACAGTAAAAAGAATTGCACACTATGAGTGTGGGGAATTCGCGATCCGTATTTTCAAGTCTGGTCAGTGAATCAGGCGGGGACTTGACTTCCTTCCGAACTTGCCGCAGCGAGCCGCGTTGTGCAAGTAGGCAGCCGAAGCGTGGTTTGCCATGGCATGTGAAGGTATCTTTATACCTTAAAGGTGTTTAGGAATGCCAGTATTGACGTAAAAGTCAGGCAGAAGAACGTCATGAATGAACCCCTAAGGAATAGATGCTAATGCATAATAAATGAGTTCTTGGAGAAATCAATAATCCAAGCAAGTGGAAGTCCTAAAGGCTTAAGAGTCTGGTTTTCCAAGAACTCGTTGTGACGTTGATAGACGGATTTAGGTGGCCATGCCTGTATTTGGTTAGCACCGATAATGCCTAAATAAGGGTAGGATTTCTATGCCTAAATATGGGCAATGCGAATTGTGGCCATATAAGGGCATTGATCAGGAAAGCTACCGATGGTTTCTCAATCGACACACAACAGTTCTTCCAGGACCTGTACAAAGGTACCCTTTGCCCATGACCCTGATGCAGGCTGCACCCATCCTTGTGGGCTCTGTCAGGTGCCCGTCGAGGAGCCAAGGTCCAGTTTATTAAACTTCAATACTCAAAGATTGGCTAGTTTGTGAAATAAGTTATTAAATGATGTATCTTTAAATGAAATATTGCACATGTAACAGGCCAAATTTAAAAAAGCGCTCATTGATTACTCACAATAAGGATTTAATGCAAGAAATCATATTTGCTAAAAATGTTTAACTGGGACATATTAGCACTTCTATGTATTATCTACTATAATAAGTTCATTAATAAGATTATAAAAGTAAACAACTGATCTGGTTTTTTGATACACTGGTAATATGGCCGGGTTCTTCTCTACCAATTTACTCCGGAACCCTTGGTCAATGAATCTTTGTTATCTGCTGAGAAGTGAGGAGGGGAGAAATAACTCATTAAGGCAAACTAACAACTTTAAAGAACCATGACCCTGAAGAATCCCAGACTCTGAATTCCAATTTAGTGGGTTTATTACAAAGCCAAAAATAACTGGACATACAGACACCTCAAAACGAGATTGTAGAAGTACATTGAAACTAATACAAATACAAACCTACGGGCGAGATTAAAACGCTGTATCATGAAAAGAATGACAAATTCTAGAGCCAGAACGCAGGCAATGATTGCCCCCACGTCAAAATCAGTCTTCATTTGGGATTGGTGAGTGAAAAGCATTAGTCTGTCCCTACACTACTACTACCATAACATTCTTACTTAATTCCCCAGGCAAGAACAGGAAAAGGTGTCAGCATGTGAAGAGACTTCCTAAGAAGTAAACTCACGTGGTATTGGTCAAGTAGCCAAAGCTACATCAGGTCTGCTCTTTAGTTGACGTTGTCCTTACTTTATGCATGCAGTGATGTTTTTGGCTCCACTTCATCTATCATACTAACTGAGAAAGCATAACTATAGTTCATTTCTATCATTTTGTACATGCTGGGCACCTAGGTGCGTAGCACGCTGTTGTTTCCACAGATTACAATGCATCAGCCTCTGACTTTGTATTTCCAAATAGGATATTTACAGACTGCATTAGATGTTTGGTTATCTGGTTGTCTGCTTGGCAAAATGGGTCGCGATGTTGGGTGGGGGTGGTGGGAGAGGAAGTTAATTGACCCATTTGCTGTTGCTTCAATTCTGGCTCCACGCTTGACACTCACATAATACCCACAACTCACCACTTTGTTATCATACTTATACATGACATACATGGTCACAACTCCTTTAATAGTTGATCATTCGACCCTCTCGCTTATCACCTAGAATGTAAGAGGACTCAATAACGCTAAAAAATGCAAACAAGTGATACATTACTTGCAACTGCATAACGTTGACATAGCCTTCTTGCAGGAGACTCATTTACCCAGGTCCACATGTTTCACGTCAGGGTGGGGAGCTCACAGTTTTTTCTCCAACTACAGAAACTACGCCCGAGGCACTGCGATTCTCATCCACAAGAAACTCTCTTTCTCCTTGACTTGCTGCCACACTGACCAAGAGGGCCAATATACTATTGTGGTGGGCAATCAGATGGACCACATGGTTACTCTAGTGTGCGTGTACGCCCCAAACGTTGACAGTCCTGCCTTCTTCCACGAGCTTGACGCCAAATTACTGCGCATGAGCGTGGGCGGTTTACTGCTGGGTGGGGATTTTAATTTGTTTCTAGATTGCACCACAGATAGCTCCTCCAGTGCGGCAGACTCCAGGCCCAGGGCGTGGCAAGTATTACTGAATACATGCGAAGCGTTCCAGCTCGGATGCTTGGGGAGTCCGCAACCTGGCGAATCCGGGATTCAAGCACTAATCTGCCGAGCACAATACCTGGACCAGACTAGATTTTTGGGTCCTCTCCCCCACCCTCCTTACCTGGTACACCACACTAGAGATAATCAAGCGGACCTACTCCGACAATGCCCCTGTTCTGCTTAAGCTTCGCTTCTCCAGACCTGAGGGACATGAGCATCAGTGGAGATTCCCAGGTAGGGCGTTAAATGTTGACCTATATGACTCAGAAATTAGGGAAGCCATTGAAGACTACTTCAAATTGAACACCGGGTCGGTGGACACATGCACCATTCTCTGGGAGGTCTTTAAGGCGAACATTAGGGGCATTGCCATCACAAAACACGCAAGGGCCCTGAAAGATTTGCGGAAGACTGTAGCCAATATCGAGCAACAGCTCCTCGCTGCCGATGCTTCCATGCTTCGTTCCGCTGACACCGCTGAGGGCCAGCGCCGCCATTTGGCTTTACTGGTAGAGTTCAGGGAAGCTGCGGAGAGAGAAACTCATTTCCTCAGCAAATATGCAGTGGCACGCAGGTATTGCAAGGGCGAGAGACTGGGTCGCACTTTAGCACGACTGCTGAGACCCCCGTATTCCAAATCACACATTACAGAATCCGTTCTGACACAGAGACTATCTTAACAGATACATCTGACATCCGGGACACAATCTTAGCCTATTGTGAACGCCTATAACCTTCCAAAATAGCACACACCTCAGCTGAGCGCAAAGAGTATTTTGAGATGATTGCACTAGTGCACGTGGATAAATACATGCAGGACTTCGTCGCAGAGCCATTTTCAAATGAGGAAGTAATAGATGCCATAGATGAGCTAAACGGTTCCTCTACCCACGACCTTGATGGCTTCAGAGGGGACTTTTACAAATGATATAAAGACATCTTAGCTCCGAAGCTCATAGAAGTTTATCATGAATCTTTAGAACGGAACCAGCTACCGCCTACTTTGCGAGAAGCAGTGATCGTCTTATTACCCAAACCTGGCAAGGATAACCTGCACTGTGGGTCGTATCGGCCATTATCACGACTGAACTTCGATTATAAAATACTAGCGAAAACGATCTCGACACGTCTTGCTCTGCTGTTGGACAAAATATAATATCCCCTGTCCAGTCAGGGTTTGTACCCCACAGATCTACTTCTCTAAACCTGAACACACTCTTCACGGTCCTGCATAGAATCAATCTGGCTACTCCGGCCACAGCGGTCCTGCTGGACGCGAAGAAAGCATTTGACTCCCTAGAATGGCCGTTTATGTGGGCAGTCAATCACAGGCTGGGCATGTCCTTTGGGTTCATCAACCACACAACGCTGCTGTATTCGGCCGCTACTGCCAGACTGCTCATAAAAGGCACGCTCTTCTATTCCTTCACCCTACTGTACCAGACAGGGTTGACCCCTATCCCGGCAGCTTTTCATACTAGCGATGGACCCACTCATTCGACACTTCCAGAAGCGTTATCTCCATAGAGGAATCCAATTTAACACAGGGCCACTATTGACATCCTTATATGCAGATGATATTATCCAATAAGTCCGGGACCCCCAAAACAATTTAGGTAATCTCATCCGGGAGATCATCAGATTTGGCGGCTTCTCAGGCCTTGGAGTAAACTGGCACAAGTCTGTAATATTCCCCCCTCACCAGGGGCACGGTCCGCTGGGAGTGTGACTACCTGCTAGCCTGGTGCTTAGACTCTGTTAAGTATTTGGGTGTAAACATACACTTAAGTACCAATGACATCATATTATCGAACTATGGTACGGCGATTCACATGCTGGAGAAGCAGGTAGATAGGTGGCTCAGATTTCCGCTTTTAATAGCTGGGCTTGGTTAAAACTGGTTCGGCTATTAGGATCACCGCTACTGTATTCTCCGAGCCTACCGCTCCCGAATCAACAGTGGATACCCATCACTGGGGAGAGGATAGTGCAGCGCACCCTTACCCATTTCGACATGACTACTATTGGGGATCTTTACATTGATGGCCACGTTTTTTTCTGTCTCTGACAGAGATAAGTTTACTGAGGCATCGTTTATGGACAAATTTGTGCTTGCCTGACTTCGTGCCACTTTAAGGGCCAAGATCCCTGGTTTCACTGTCAAACCAGACCCGTTCACTCCCCTGTCCACAGTTATAGATAGCGACACTGGCATCGTTTAATTAAAGAAAAGTAAGAAACACAGTTGTAGCAGCACTGTACACAAATTAATAACAAAACAACCCGAATTGGACTTGGTGCTCGGTATGTGTAAGTGACACAAAAGGTGCATAGTGTGAAAGTGTTTAAATATATACAGTGAATCAAGAGAACAATGTGGCTCAAAATAAATTGCAATGAAAACGTTTTTCGATTTAAACGAATACTTCAGATGAGCCACACTGGGGGATGCACCATTTATTGTGCTGAGTCGTCGACGACGTTTCGATCCTCGTTAGTTAGGATCATCTTCAGGACCGGGTTGCACTTGGAAAACAGTGCTGTACGGGAAAGGAAGGAAGAAGATGAGGCTGGGGAGGTGGAGGGGGAAGGCGGGCGCTGGCGCTAGCGCAGAGGGTCATGGAACGGCAGTCCAGGGGGTGCGGGCGCAGTGGGACCCCGGGACACAGGAGGGGGCAGGGAAGGCTGAGGTGTATTAGGAGGACATGTGGGAAACGAGCAAAACAGTGGGGGTGAGGAGTGTACAGAGATGGAGGGATGTGAATTAAAAGGAGACACACGAGGGATTTAGGTAGTATGATCTACCTGAGCGAAGGATCCAGAGGGCGGAGGAGGGAGGCTGGGTGGGGTGGGGGAAGGGAGACAGACTAACATGGTGGGTGGCGTGAGAAGGATTAAATTAGCCAGGGGGAGAGGTGGCATGGGGATCTAATCAATGGAGTGAGGAACCGCGGGCAGAAGCCTAGGGATGGGTGAGAACAGCGGGAGGCAACCATGCGAGTGGCGGGCGGGTGCCATGGAAACCATGTCCAAGGGGTGTGGGCTTGAAGGGTGAATCGGGCGCTGGTGTGTGGCCGGCAACAATCAATTATGGTGAACTCATTGAGGGGCTGTGGGCGGTGGGCGGAAGCTGGGGTCGAAAAGGAAACGCGGATGAGAGCAGGGCGATGTTGCTAGGGGGGCAAGGCGCGTGTCAGGGTCGTGGCATGTAATACCTGCTGCAGCGAGGCGGAATAAGTCGTACTCCAAGATCGGGTCTGGCGGAGATACGTCCGGTGGCGGCCTGTGGGAAGGGGGGAGCGGGTAAATGAGAATTCCGCTAGGTACAGGCAAGGGTGTGGGTTCCAAGCTGTGAGGGCCAATTACCTGGCTAAGAAGGGAATCTACCTCGGGGGGTGTGTCATTCGTTGACGGGAGGTAGCAAGTCCGGAAAGGGGTCGGAGGATGATGCCTCAATTGGACCATAACCTGAAGGGGTAAAGGCAGAAATTAGATGGGGAAGGTACGGTAAGGCAGTACGGGGGAGTGGAGGATTAGGTAGGGGCTTACCTGGAGCTGAATAAAGCAGCAGAGAACGGCGTTACCTCGGCACGTTCGTGTGCAGAGTGCTGTGGTTTAGACAGCTAGGAAGTCAGGCGAGCCCGTAATCAATCGGGAAGGTGGGCGTGGAGTGGGCCCGAGGGGCGTGTCATGTCCGGAGCCAAGTAGAGCGCAAGGATGGGTGAGAGGGGGAGGAGTGGGAGGCGGGGAAAAGGAAGAGAACGGGAAACACAGTCATAGGTTGAAAAAGTGCGAGAAACAATATAGCTTTTGAATTCACTTGATACATGAGGATGCAAACATCACTTGAAGGAGGAGAGCGGGGAACACAGTCCTTTGGTGAAAATTCCAGATACAATAAAGCTTTTTAATTCACTTGATATATAAGGATGTAAATATCAATTCTACCGCAAGGTCAATAAAATGAATGAGAACGAGATGGAGTATGACATCAAAGTGAACAACCAGTCCAAATTTCACTTTGCATAGGAAGTTATCAGTAGTCTGGTGCGAATAAAACAAGAGAACATGGATTAGGGTATGACAAGGAGGGGACAACTGTAATTGTGCGGCATAGATATAGTCGGGAGTAAATCAAGAAACAATTTAGACCGAAAGGACATGTATATACCGAATTGGAGAGAGTGTCAGGCATGTAGTGCACTGTGGTACAATAAGGTAGTTTTCAGGCAGACATGATAGTAGAGAAACAATTTAGACCAAAAGGACATGTATATACCGAATTGGAGAGAGTGTCAGGCATGTAGTACATTGTGGTACATTAAGACAGTTTTCACATAATGTGGAGGCAGACATGATGATAGCTCAACAGGAAGCTGGATAGGAAAAGGAGAAGGGGTTCAAGGGTGGGGGCCGCCCAGGTATAGGAGCGGCAGGACAAATTGGCAGTCAGTTGTCAGTGTCTATGGAAAAGTTAAATGGAGATGGTACTATTCCATTAATCAATGGTATTAAGGCCTTGATTCACTGAGTTGCATAAAGTAATCCATTTGCATTTGCAGCTATTGAGGAGGGTTTTGATGTCTCCGCCCCTGGTTGGCAGAGTTGGTTTGTCTATCACCTGCCCGGTGATGTCCGTGTCACGGTGATTCTTTTCTAAGTAGTGTGTGACCAACGGTGCAGTGAGGACTTTGCAATTGATGCGGCTTTTATGTTGAATGATTCGCTGCTTGACCATCTGTGTGGTATGCCCCACATAGATCGCATGGGCAGCGGATAGCATAGATCACGTTCTGTGACCTGAAGTTAGTGTGGTTCTTCAGTTTGTACGTTCTGTCGTTACATTTGAAGTCCTTGGTATTCTCAGTTAGGTCGCATACACTGCAGTTTTGGCATTTGTAATGTCCAATGATAGGTGCGAATCGCCATGCTGCGGTAATGGTAGGTCTGTCTGCTGGTTTATCTGGCCATGTGATTGCATGCACGAGATGCGATGCTAGATTATCATCACGTTGGTAGGAGAAGAGGGGTGGTTCTTGGAAGGGTGTGTAGGGGCGCAGCAGTGCCCAGTTCTTCTTTATAATCTTTGAGATTTGGTTGCTGCATGGGCTGAATTTGGAAACAAAAGGTATTCATGTCATGGATTTTTTAGGTTGTGGTGTGAGGAGATGATCTCAATGACAATGTCATGCCCTCTTCCATGCTCTTGTCACAAGACGTTTAGGATATCCTCTGTTGATTAGTTTATTGGTGAGAATGTCAGATTCACGTAAATAGTCTTTACGCCATTTACAATTCATTCTAATGCGTAAGCACTGGCCATAGGGCAGGCCATCTCTCAGTCCTCCGGGGTGGTAACTAGAGTATTGTAGCAGGGTGTTTCTTTCTGTTGGCTTACGATATAGGCATGTGCCTAATTTCCATTCTTCGGCATGTATGGTGACAGCCAAGAATGGTAGATCATTGTTCTTACAGTCGCTGGTGAATTTGAGGTGATTCTGTGAATGATAGAGCCAGTCAATGAAGGGATTCAAAGTTTATGTTGTCCCATTCCAGAGGAGCAGAATGTCATCGATGTAGCTGTGCCAAAGAATGATATTGTCAAGGAAGGGATTGTTTATGGTAAGGATGTGTGTTATTTCCATGTGGTGGAGAAAGAGAATAGCGAAATTTGGGGCAAAGCAGGCACTCATGGAAACACCTTTAACTTGTAAATAGAAGGTGTCTCGGTAAAGAAAATAATTGTTCTCATGAGCAATTCACAAGAGGTCCATTATAAATTCGGTCGGAATCAGGGCGGGTTGGGGTCTTGTTTCTAGGAGTGACTTAATGACTTCATGGCCTTTGCAGTGTGGAATGTTTGTGTATAATAATTCTATGTCCAATCCAACCATCAGGTGTGTATCGGTGTTGAAAGGTCTATCTTCGATGGTATTGATCAGATCCATGGTGTCACGGATGAACGTGTCTGTGATGGGGACGAACTCTTTAATGATGGCATCTATATATTTGCCGAGGGGTTCTAGAATGGACCCGCAACCAGAGACGATTGGACGACCTGGTGGGTTGGTGTTGTCTTTGTGGATCTTAGGGAGTACATATAGTACAGGTGTCCGTGGGTGTTGATTGTTAAGGAAACTCTCTTTGGGATATGAAGTTCAAGGCTCTGGCTTGTCCGGTAACTTGTTGTATTTTCGTTCTGATGTCCAGTAGTGGGTCTTTGGTCAGAGGGCGGTAGTGATTGGGATTGGTGAGTTGTCGTTTGATCTCCTGGTCGTATTTGTTGATTCCCATGACTGCTATTCCTCTGCCTTTGTCTGCGGGTTTTATTATGATTTCAGGGTTATTTTTTAGTGTGAGTAAGGCTTGTTTTTCCACAAGGGGTAAGTTGTAGGGCACATATTGAAACTGGGATTTGAGGTCTGCAACATCCTGCATGACCAAATGTTCAAAGGCCAAGATTTCAGGTGGCATGGTGCACGAGGGGGGGGTTGAAGGTGGAGGCTGGATGGAACCGAGGTCCTGGGGGTTGGGTGGACTCTGGTTTGTCAGCGAAGAATTGTTTGATTCATATCCATCTGAAGAACTTCAGAAGACTTGATTGTAGTTTAAGGAAGTTGGTCCGTTCAGTGGGAACAAAGCTCAAACCGCGGGAGAGAAGTATGGTCTCATCGTGGGTGAGAGTGTGATCAGAGAGGTTGAATATGGGTATTGACTGGTCATCCAGGGGAGGCATTGGCTGGAGTATAGGGGAGGCTGCTTTGTTGTCCTTGGTATTTATTGTTGTGGGCCCCATTGGTAAAATCGGTTGCGGGTTTGTCGTTCGCCTGCAAATTGAGGTTGGTATTGCCAATTTCTGGCTGGTCATGTTTGTGGTTGGTCGCGTCCAGGGCCTCATCCTAAAAAGACAGGTGGTAGTAATGGTTGTGGTCTGTTCGTGGCTCATGATGTACTTGGATCTTCTCCACAGTGCACCTTCAAATAGGTGCGGTGTGCGCAAACAGGAAAAGTGTGCCATATTAGGTTGAATGTATTGCCCTCAGGGCAGCCGCCAACTCATGCTGCCCTAGGGGCTGCGCATTCAAGTGAAATATGGAGTGACTGCTTTAAAGTCGCTCTGTGTTTCACTGTGCAGGTGGCACCTGTCTGCACTTTAAAGAGAGGAGAGAGATCGCGGGTGCAGTGAGTGACTTGGGATTTCTGGGGTGTCCACAGGACTACTTGACCTCCTCCAGAGGACTGCCATGTGAGAGTGTACCTCATTGGACACAAATCCTTTGCACAGTGCTCGATTTACTTCATCCGAAGAAGTGCATAGAACTAGGTGGCTGAAGTGCTGGGCAAACAAAATGTGCGATCTGGCTTAAAGCAAGACCCTTTTATCAATTGCCACAAGTTTTTAACTTGCTTAAATACTTTTTTTTACTGTGAGGTATTTTAGGGCAATCCTAAAAACACATGAGATAAGCTGATAAACCACCTGCTTGTCTTCATTTGAAAATCATCGACCATGTCTGCACATAAGGAGCACGACTGGATCTAAAACACAGACTTTGAAATAGAACCCTAGAATGCATTTTGCACGAAACTGGGTTATTATTAATTAAGAGGGGTGAAAGCCTCACTCAAACACTAAACACAGTCCTTGCCAGGATGAACCACAAAAGTCATTAAATTAACCTGTGCTTAACCCTCTGGCAGCTTGGAATAAAGCAGTTGGGATCAACATAGGGGCAATGCATAGAGTATTTATGCAGCACTTAAACATTAATAAAGCAAGAACACAAGAAAAATCCTAAACCAATTTAGAAACATAGAGTGATTTTTTGTAAATTAAATGACCAAGGTAGAACAGGAGATACGTTTTTTTAAAGTTTAGGTGAATATAGCACCAAGAAGCTCAAAGTACCACTCAAAGATATCTGATCACACTTGACCAGGAAAAGTCACAAACTATTATGCCCACAGCGATGGTGTGTGGGTCAGATACAGGGATCAGGTTAGTCCCACTGAAGAGTTATCTGAAGAGGTGTCTTTGCTAGTTCGGCGCAAAGGGTGCTGTTTGTGTTGGCGGTGGCCATGAGGGAGAGTCTGTCGGTGCAAGGAGCAGGTCGAGCATTGCTGGCAGTCGTTGCTGTAGAGCAAGGGGTAGGTCATCACTAGACCTTTATGTTGGTTAACCTTTGCAGAGGGTTGCTGTTGGCATGAACGGAAGGTCTCACAATGCCAGTCGTCGCAGTTGGGCGCTGATGGTGTCAGTGGCAGCTTGTGACATTTGAAAATGATGGGTCGTAAAAGTGTGTGCTGGTTGCCCTGTGGCAAGCAACGAGCCCCACCGTCATTTCAAGCGAATTTGAGACACCAAGATGGTTTATGAAGCAATTATAAATGTGTCGACTTAACACTTTTAAACACATACAAATACTTCAGAGCCTACTGAATTAAAATTGTTCAATGGTTAGTGTAGTATATAAATTCAAATTGTACAGTGCGACAAGAAAGGTTTGAAATTATCTTACCTGGACACAGGGTTGTCTCTGCACTGAATCTAGTTCATAATTAATACTGAAAATCTTTCTCCCATAATGATATTGTTACAGCAACAAGCGTGGTAATGCAAAATTAATATGTATATTATGTTTTGGGCAAAATGTTAAGTTGTACCTACATATTTTACACAGAATAGTAGAAGCCTTATTTCTCTTTATAACAACCTGTAGTTCCGATGACATCAATAAAGAGATTCATTTCATATGATAATGGATTTCCTTTCTCAATGTTTCCACAGAGCAGACTACAGACCGAGGCCATATGTCCTGCCATCTGTTATCAGGTCCCGTGTTTATGTCCTGAGAAATGGTTTGTATTTATTGCTTGCATTTGGACGGGGCTGAAGAGCCTGCTTTGGCAGTTTTATTCAGGCTTAAACCCTTTGTCAGGACATAAACACAGGCCTTTAAACTACTTTGATAAAGGAATTAGCCCAGGAACCTTGCCTTTGATGCCACATCACACAGACAATCTACCAGTTAAGCACATCCATTGCCACAACATCAGCAACAGCATTGCTGATTGTGTTAATACTTGCGCAGGCAGCGCTACATGTGCCGCTCTTATGATTACCTTCATTGCTTGCCTTGCCTGCTGTGACTATGGCTTTTCATTCAGGGACACGCCGGAGCTGAGGGTCACATAATTCAACAACACCACAAACAGGCAGCACACTACACAGCAGTGGCTATTACACACTGATCCGAATCCCGCTACTTAATGATCTTACACTGCTGCCTTTCAGCCAGGCCAAAGACACAAAGAACACTTGGGGTACTGCATGCAGTGCAGTAGCAGTAATATGTGAGAAAAACAGAAACATCCTTATCATTGGTATATTTTTTTTTAACATGGAACTTTACAATGGCGAGTCTCTGAGGCCCGCTCTGAGCTGAAGTTAACCTCTGATTACTCCGGGACCGACCTGAGCTGAGGGTCACGTAATTCAACACTGCACACAGCACATAGTGACATACTAGCTGTTAAACTCTATTTCACCCCAGTAAAATTTATATCAATCCATCCAACTACCAATCCTTACTTTTTTTACACTGCTGCCTATTGGTCTGGACAAACACAGAAAGAACACTCGGAGCACTGGAGTGCAGCAGAGGTAGTATGCTATATGTGGAAAATAGAAACATACCTATTCTTGCTATTTGAAATGCCGTATTTTATTCTTAGGTCTCGCCCAGGCAGAGTATACATGCTGTATCTACAATATGGGCTTTGAGCACAATCCATCTCTTTGATTGGTTCTTCTTACAGTCCTTCATAAATTCCGGCTTTTGTTTGGCGAATACACTTACTAGTCTCTCCTTGTTGACTTTTGGAACCTCCCATGAGGACTGCCCCTGTTACGTTTGCTCTTACTATTATTTATGATACTCTGTGAGCACTGTTTAATTGTGTGACTTGCAGCTACATGCTTATCTTCTCTTGTTTATTTGTGGCTTGCCAGATGGTTGTTTTTTTCCCCTGACAACAACGTGCTTTGTGCTTATCTTGTTTTGTTTAATATTTCTGTTTTTTTTGTGCACCAGAAGATAGTTAAACCATTGCCGGCTTCCGTCCCTATTTCGAGTCTGCCATATTGTTACATATATTACTGTATATCGTTTTGTTGATATCCTTATTTGATACAATACACGGAATGCTTATTATGTATTGCATTTGAAATTTATTGCTAAACGTTGGAACTAAAAAAGAAAAGTTCTGAAAATGTATTTGCCGTTGAGCGTTTGTGACTATTATTGGAACATTTACTAAGAAACTGTATTGAGACATACAGTCCTCTCGCTGTGCAGTCCCCTAACTGTTGGTTGTTCCCACAGTCTATTTAGTAGTTCTTATTCATGGGAAATTAGGGTCCCCTTCCCATTTCTCAGGGATTAGCACGCAATTTTCTTTACATTTGAATAAACTTGTTTAAATTTTGAACATACAAAATAATCAACACGTTTCATTTTTGGTGTGCACCTGCACCACCCCCTATTGCATATTGTTACATTCGGCATTTTCTTGTAGGCGTGGTGAGAGCCCAGACTCGAACCTGGATGCCCAGTCCTAAAGTCAGCAGCTCTGTGTGTAGCGCCACATTCTCTTAGGGTGCTAATTTGAAAAATATACATGTTTTGTTTCAATGAAACATTGCTTTTACTTTCATAATAACCTCGTTTTGGAGATGGACTCATTTTTATGAGTTCTTTTCCTGGGCTGTGCTTATTGTGGGCTTGTTTTTACGAATTCTGGTGCTTAATATATGCCACGGCCACTATCCCAGAGCCTGAAATGGCCAAGCTGACAGTGGACTGCCTTGTCTTTATTGTTTCCTGGCTAAATGCAAAATAATTGCTTACTGCAGCCATTGTCAGCAAGGTAACCCCATTCGTGGAGTGGCTGAGCGGGTACGTACCACCAGAAGGGCTCTCTAGTGCGACTTGTATAAAAGTCTAAAATAATAATTGTGCCAAATGCTGAAGTAAGTCGAAAGCCGTCATGTATTGGCACTTGTACTGCTCACTGTTTACTTTAGGTGCAGCTCTGATTGGGGGCTCTGAGCAAAAAACAAACTCGCCATTGTTCCCCCCTCCTTCAAACCCTTCCGGTTGCTTTTTACATTTGAGGTCACCCAAGTATGCTTGGTGTAAATTCTCCTCTGGTGTGCTCACCCCCTTTCCTCCGGGCTGCTTTACATTGCCTCTGCCACAGGCTGCCTTGTTCTAAGGTAAGAGGTGGGCACACTGCAGGTCTCTCAGCGGCCACTGCTCGACCCACACTCTTGAAAGTTGATGATCTTCTGTGGAGGGCTGAGCAGAGAGCAGATCAAGTGGTTTTTGGTGCAGTAGCACCCAAGATAATGTGCTGCATGGCTAAGTGGGGAGTCTCTCAGGCCCGCTCTGAGCTGAAGCTACACACTGAATATTTTGTGAGATGGTGGTGTGCAGCAGGGCCGCCCGGCTTTGCCATTATTTTGTAACTCATCATGGACTTGTGTGACGCAGTAGGCAATTGTTGTTTCGCAGGGGGAAGCGCTTCCGATGCCCATTAAAAATAAACAATCAAATTCCAGGGATGTCATGTCACACTATAAACATACTACAACCCCACAATCAGGACTGCACTGCCCATAAAATGCTATTTAGCCACCAAAGTCAGTCTGATCAAATTGACCAATGTGAGTTAGTTGTAGGCAGCAAAGCCTGAAGATATTATCAATGATTTCATGTCAGACCAAGATCCGAGTCTGAGAACTCTAACTAACACAAGCCTTTGCTTTCTGAAAATCAGCCTTCTTCATCTTTAAAACAGTAACATTATTTTTACACTACATGCAAAAAACATTTTCAGCTTTAGTTTAAAGGACTCACAAACTGCCTCAGACAAGTAGGTCTTATAAATTACCGCCTTCTTTTTTTTGCACCATGGTGGGAGTCTCACACCATCTCAGAGAGCTGCCTTCTTGTCAGGAAGGACCTTGGCTTGTACCACCATGATGCGTCTCCACCACTCCCTCTTCTGCAATGCCTTTACTGGCACTGCACACAGAGAGGGGAAAGGAACAGAATGGGAAATCATTGTACGGCTGCATAATAAAGCCATGCAGTGATTTTCCACGCGCTCCGTGGACCTGAAGTCCCCACCCCCTGCTCTGCCTCATCTGCAGGACAAAGCCTAACTGCGAGATCTGGCCAATCCAGGCACTGCTCCCTCAGGTGATTATATCTTCTGGCATATGGTGAACCTAAACATAATTACAGGATGGTGATATGGCTGATGCTGCATCAATTGCTGCACACCCTTATCTCAATGAGAGTATCTAAAATACTATTTGTAAAATTTTATGTATTAGAGTACATCATCTATACAGGCCCGTTAATGATGCAACATGGAGTGACCTGGAGATCTAGGCCACCCCTTGATCAGACGCACCCCCAAGAAAGCAACCCTAATTTAAAATGAATATGACACATGCATAGCACCTGAAAAGAAGGGAAGGGGGTATCCAGGGGGAAAAGGCATTGTCACCAAATAATTTGATCATGTTTACTTCAATTGGCTAGCAGCTGTATAAACAGGTATTGTAACTATTCCAAATCAGCTGTGTTTTTGTAGAGTTTCAAATTGATACATATGTGTGTCCAAGATGAGATATAGACTTGGGTCTCCAGGTTGCATACAGATGTTGGCGGTAGATTTTTAACCTATTTAGCTTATCATCGTGCCCAGTTAACTCCATGAGGTAATTCTGTCTACACAGTAACAATAATGTTAATGTGCACGAGGTACATTTGCACCAGGACCCATGGATCTGAGCAGTCTTGCTTACATAAGGACTTGAGGCACTCTTTCTACACCTGTATATGGATTCAGCCACAAAAATATGTTGGACACTTGTTCCTGTATGTTAACTCAATTCAATTCAATATTTTATTAAAGATTTGGAACTCCTAAGAGGTACACATACAAATACATAAATATTATTACAAGGATAAAACATGATAACCTAATTTCACGGACCATCATACAATTAACAAAAACCTGCATTAGCAAGGCTAAGATTCCTTCAGAAAACGTCCATCAATATTATCAATTATCCCAGCACTCAAAGTAATTCAGATTTTCAACAATAAAACTGTTTTTTTTTTGTTTAAGAAATTTTTATTGAAAGTTTTGCCAAAAGCAGAACAAATGCCATAAATGCATAGATTATAGAGACGTATCAATTAAAACAATCAGGCAAAATAACATAGGATAAAAATGAAATCAAGAAGGAAATCGGAGTATAGGGAAAAGAAAGGAGAAAAGGAAGAAAAGCAGAAAAGAGGAAAAGAAAAAGAAGAAGGAGAGAAGAGAGGAAAAAGAAAGAAAGAGAGGCAAAAAAAATCACCCAGTAGGGTTGTTAGAGGAAAGATAAGAGGTGAAAGGGAGCCAAAATAGATCAGATTTGATTTTTTGGGTTATAGAAGAGGAGGAGACAGAAGCAATCCTATGTTCCTCACAAATGAAATTCCACCAAATAGACATTGATATCTTAGAATTATCTTTCCAGGATGATAAAATGACCTTAATGGCTAAAGCAATAAAAAGGTCAAACAGTCGAGAAGCAGAAGGTACTTCATCAATGTCAGGCGATAACGATCCCAGAAAAACATGTGTAAATGATAATGTGGTATTAAATTTAAATATTAACTTGCAAACCTTCCAAACTGAATTCCAAAAGGAAAAAACAGCAGTACAGTCATATAATAAATGTTTCAATGTTCCTGCAGCATTTGAACAAGACCAACATAGGGAAGAGGAAGTTGGTGAGAACTTACAAATACTAACAGGAGTAATAATTGCTCTATGATAAACAAAATATAAAGACTGTGTTATACGTGCAGCTGCAGACATTTTAAATAACTTAGACCATAGTTTATCCCACGTACTAATAGGAAGAGAAATAGACAAATCATTTTCCCAAGCAATTTTAATACTGGATTTTGGACGAATCTGAACAGTGGATAACAATATAGCATATACAGAAGCAGCCTTAGGTCTATGGGTAGAAAATAAAGGATATAAAGCAGATGAGGGAATTATGGAGGGAAAATCCAGTGGGAGTGAAAAAGTGGCTAAATGCGAATGAATCGCTGTAGTAATGATAGCGTATTCATTCAAAAAAGTATCAGGTAATTGATAACTGCGTTGTAAATCTTGGAAGGAAATAATGGTAAAATTGTGGAGAAATTGATAAACAAAAGATAAATCCTTCTCCTTCCAGTACTTGTAATAGAAAGATTTACCTTTGTACTTAAGGAATTTATTATGCCAAACAGTGGAGGATAAAAAACATTGCAGGGGGGTTAAACCTTTGGAAAAGGTGTCGGAAAGGAGAGCCTGAGAGTATTTTAAAACAGGATATTTGGACAAAAAGGAGCAATTTGACATAAAAGCTACATGTTTAAAAGGAAGATCCTTTAGAAGGGAGCGTTCAAAAAGAACCCATTTTGGAATTTTCAGATCCAAGAAATCATAAGCTAACAAAAATGATTGTTTAATCAAAAAGGCGGAATAGTAGGCTTTAAAAATAGGAAAACGAACACCACCTTCACTTTTGGGACAAATAAGTTTAAGCAAAGCAATACGAGGGTGTTTATTATTCCATAGAAATTTTGTACATAAAGAGTTTATTCGGGAAAAATATACATTGGGAATTTTGAAAGGTAACATAGAAATCGTATAAAGTACATGTGGAGTAATCATCATTTTAATAGTGTCCAATCTGCCCCACCAGGAAAGAAACAGCGGAGACCAGGAAAGAAGGAGGGATTGTATTTTCTTAGTGAGATTATCAAAAGTAAATTTGAGAGTGTCAGAAAGGGTTGCGGAGAACCAAATAACTAAGTATTTAATCTTAGATGGGCACCAGGTAAAATTTGTATCACTGAACATAAATTGAGTTTAAGGGTAAAACTTCAGTCTTGGATAAATTAAGTTTATAACCAGATACAGAGGAGTAAAGTTGGACTTCATCCATAAAATGTGGTAAGGAATCAGCAGGTTGTGACATATAAACCAAAATGTCATCCGCATATGCAGAGACTTTTGTTTCAACAGAGGAAAACTTAAAGCCTGCAATCATGGGATTATTGCGAATACGTTCTAGGAAAGGTTCAAGGCAGAGAATAAAAAATAGGGGAGAGAGAGGGCATCCCTTCCTTGTACCACGAGATAGGGGGAAAAACTTAGAAAACTGATTATTAACAAAAATACTGGCACGGGGACAGGAATATAATAATTTGACATAAGAAATAAAAGAGGGTCCAAAACCAAACCATTGGAGAGTCTGCAACATAAATTGCCAATTGATTCGGTCAAACGCCTTTTCTGCATCGAGAGAAAGAGCAGCTAGGGGGTATTTAAATTTCTTACTAAGGGAAATAATGTTGGAAAACATACGTGCATTATCGGAAGCCATCCTACCTTTTACAAAGCCGACCTGATCCGTTTTAATCAATAGGGGGATACACTGTCCAAGCGAGAAGCAAGTATCTTAGCAAAATTTTTGCAGTCATAATTTATTAGGGAGATGGGACGAAAGTTTTTACATTGGGAATGGTCCTTATCGGGCTTGGGGATGATGATAATTAATGCATCCATGAAGGATCCCGAAGCTTTGGCTTCAGCAATAAAGGAGTTACAAAGTTGTAGAAGTTTAGGTACAAGGATGGGGTGGAAAGTAGAATAAAATTCTACAGGAAGGCCATCAGGACCTGGGGCTTTTGATTTCTTCAAAGCATGAATGGCATTAATCACTTCCTGAGTAGAAATATCTTTCTCCAAAGCAGCAAATTCATCAGGAAGGGTCGGAGGAGGGGGGAGGCCAGAAAAAAACAGTATCAACATTCTGTGCGGAAGGAAAAGTGTCCTCTGAATAAAGAGATCGATAATAGTTATGAAAAACATCCGCAATGTGTTCATCAGAGGACACTAATTTGTTAGTAGTTTCATTAAGAACTGGACCAATAGTTTTACGTTCAGACTTAATTTTTAGATAATTTGCTAACATCTTGCCTGCTTTATTTTGACCGCCGTGATATTTAGACTTAATTTTGAGTAGAACATTACATGCGTCAATAGTTGCTAGCTTGTTAAGTTCTGTTTTAGCTGCAATTAAGTCATGCAGGGCATGGGGATCCTTGGAAGTAAAAAAACTGATGTTCTAGTTTTTTGATGTGTTGTAATTGATCTTCATATTTAGTTTTAGCAAGCTTTTTCTTCTTAGAGACAAAGGATATAACAAATGCACGCAGGGCAGCTTTAAAAGCATCCCATGTGTTTGGAATAGAGGTATCCGACGGCACATTAAAAGAAAAAAAATCATTAATAAAGGTAGTAACATCTTTGATAAATACTGGGTCAGATAGCAAGAAAGTATTGAGTTTCCAACGATTGAATTTGGTGGAAGTAAGGGAAAAATCAAGTACAGCAGATTAAGGTGCATGATCCGATAGAAATATTGAACCAATTTCCGACTGCTGAATGGGAGGGTAGGAGAGATTTACTAACTAGGATATAATCAATTCTAGATCGGGTATGGTGCATATTGGAATAAAACGTATATTCAAAGGAGTCAGGAATTACATGTCTTCCAAACATCATAGTGTGGACGAGAGGTAATGGCCGATTGGAATGATTTGTGAGTCTTATCTGGCTGGAACTTACATTTAGAGGATCTATCAGAATATGGATCTACACATTGATTAAAATCCCCAGCCATAACAATATTAGGGCAATCAATAGATGATAGGAGAATTTTGATATCTGTCCAAAATTTGAGGTCCGGACGAACAGGGCCATAGATATTCAACAAAACTAACGTCTTGTTATGGACAATAATCTTGGCCATTACCCATCGTCCATCATCATCACTTTCGGTTGATAAAATTTGAACTGATAAAGTTTTGTGGAACAGTATAGCAACACCACCTTTCGCATTAGAAGCAGGGGAGAAAACAACCTGGCCCACCCACTGCCTTTTTAGCTTTAATGACTCAACATCAGAACAATGGATCTCTTGAAGAAAAACAATCTGAGAGTTAAGTTTAGACAAATGTGACAGTACCTTTTGACGCTTGATAGGGTTTCCAAGACCATGGACATTCCACGAGACAAGATTACACATAATGGAGGATCGGGAGGATGATAAACACATGGGAGAACAACATTGCAGGAAGGAGACTATAAAAGGAAACACAAGAAACAAAAAGGTCACAAAGAAAGAACTTATCATGGTAATCAACAAAAACAGAGCACATGAACTCCAAGAAAATGAACAAATGCAATGGAGAGAAAGAAAGAAGACAGAATGACCAATAAGTAACAAGAAAGAAAGGAGCAGAAAGAGAAAGAGAAAAAAGAGAAGAATAGAGAGGAGGAGAAAAGAGAGGAAGATA